>NW_026652282.1:129053199-129138299 GCF_009828535.3 Hylobates moloch
TCCTACTAGAAAAAAAAAAAAAATCTTGTCTGCTTCCCATATGCTCCCTATCAGAAGAGAGTGACTCCCAACCCAACCTGCTCCCAAAGGGTTCTCTCTTTCTATTTAGGGGGTGATTTACATGGCAATAAATATAAAGCAGAAAATTTCCATGTGAGTGTGGTTTTATCTAAAGTAAAGTGGCTTCTGCATTGATTAGGCTCTGGTCAGCAAACCACAATAAACTGCTCACCAGTTTACTAAATTACAATAATTAATTAATTATTGAATAATACTTGGAAATTATTAAGTAATGAATAATATTGAAAAACCTTCTGATTAGGCACAAAATGTGATATTTGTTGCCTACTTATAGAGCCTTTAGATTTCTACTCTTGTCTTCTAACATTATTACATTTGTTAATCAAATACCTATGCTTCAGAATTCAGTAATGCATCCTACAACTCTTGACCAGTAATACCAAATAGGGAAATCTCCCTAGATTTAATTACAGAGGAAAATGCCTTTTCTCAAAATTTAGGATTTGTTTCCTGCCTCACTATTGTTTTGCATTGGCTTGAGTTTTGGATTGGGAATTCATGGGAGATTCCTGTTGCCCTTCTGTTTTCAGATCAGCTGTAAAGATGCAAGACAGCATTTGTCCTTGCTCAAATAGCAAATGGCCTAAGAGAGGTAGTTAGATAGGCTTTTCAGACAACTCTTGTATACTTCTCCAGGGCAAAATGTCTCTCCCCAGCACTCTCTTTTAGTTCCCTTTGCCTATAGCTCCCTCATGTGATTCGTCACTACAATTACCAAGAAACCACCAATAAAAAACTTCAGCATTTTTAGCTTTAGAAATATCATGCCTCCATTTTAAACCACTCATAAAATCTTGGACTGGGCCCTCATTTCCATCAGAGAGAATGAAATGTGATTGAATAGAGGTTTATTTAGGAAGTCTTTGCTCATTGTTTTGGGGGGTTTTATGGATGTTTGGGCTACATTTTGCTTTGGTGTGAACAAGCATGTCCCCTCTTGTTGGTCCATAGAGGGAGGTGGTACTACAGGAAGTGACTCTGAGCTGGTTTAAAGGAAAGGGGAATCCTACACTCTTCAACTTTTATCTGAGTGAAAACTAGAGGTCAGATACTGGGGCTGGTGTCCTGAATTCCTTCAATATACCTTTTTAGTTATATAACAGTATTTTTGTTATTGTCTATGAAATATCTATATCATATAGAAAATAATATTACCTATGTATTCACCACTCATATGTAACAGATGTTAACATCTTGCCATGTGTGCTTCTGAACTTTCTCTGCTTTATTAAAGAAATAAAATGTTACAGGACTTTCTATTTCAAAATAGTAGTGTAGAAGCAAGCTTGTTTCAGTTCCCCCTTCCCCAACAGAAAACCAAAAGCAAGTATACAGTGCCAAGGTTGTCACCAGCAATACCCGAGAACTTAGATATGAGATTGAGACAGTTCCCAGGACCACAGAGAAGTGAAACATCTTCAAGCAGACAGTAGAGAATAGGACTTCCACATCTGTCATGCTCCTCACTCCAATTCTACTCATCACCAAGCATGTGAAAAATTTTCCTCTGACTCACCGTTTCAATGCAGGGGAAAGTAAGATCAAGGTAGACAACCAGCTTCCCCACCATCTTTGGTTCCCTGGCAAGACACTTGTCCCTACTTCAACCCACAAGAAACATTTTGAGTGCCTGAAAGGAGACATATCTCTGAAGAGAGCCAAAGACAAAGGGGAAGGTGAGACTACCATCCCCAGCCCTGGAAACTCTTCTTGATAACTTGGCCAAAGGTGACACTAAACCAAAGATGCTATTCAGCAGCATCATGTTGTGGAGGTCCAATCCACAGGTTTCCTGGTCACATATCCCTAGCTAGGCTTCCCACACTGCCAGGATACCCCCTTAGGGACCTCCCCCATTTCAGGACAGGCAGGCATCTGATTATTCACTAACGCTGAAGCAAATCTGAAATCAAGGTACCATCTAGTGAGAAAAAGGAGGCAGTGACCTAGTGGAAAACAAATAAAAAGAATATCGGCCGGGTGCAGTGGCTGACACCTATAATCCCAGTATTTTGGGAAGCCGAGGCAGGTAGATTGCCTGAGCTCAGGCGTTCAAGACCAGCCTGGGCAACACGGTGCAACCCGTCTCTACTAAAAATACAAAAATTAGGTGGGCATGGTGGCTTGTGTCTGTAGTCCCAGCTACTTGGGAGGCTGAGGCAGGAGAATCACTTGTACCTGGGAAATGGAGGTTGCAGTGAGCCAGGATTGCACCACTGCACTCCAGCCTGATGACAGAGTGAGACTCCATAAAATAATAAAAAAAAGAAGAATAAAATCAACGGGTAAAATACAAAGACTCTCTAAGCAAACATACATAATCAAAACTAGCCATACAAAGAATACAGAATAAAAAACTAATCCTATTGTGAATAGTGCCGCAATAAACATAAGTGTGCATGTGTCTTTATAGCAGCATGATTTATAATCCTTTGGGTATACACCCAGTAATGGGATGGCTGCGTCAAATGGTATTTCTAGTTCTAGATCCTTGAGGAATTGCCACACTGTCTTCCACAATGGTTGAACTAGTTTACAGTCCCACCAACAGTGTAAAAGTGTTCCTATTTCTCCACATCCTCTCTAGCATCACCAACCCAAATGCCCATCAATGATAGACTGGATTAAGAAAATGTGGCACATATACACCATGGAATACTATGCAGCCATAAAAAAGGAGGAGTTCATGTCCTTTGTAGGGACATGGAAGAAGCTGGAAACCATCATTCTCAGCAAACTATCACAAGGACAGAAAACCAAACACCGCATGTTCTCACTCATAGGAGGGAATTGAACAATGAGAACACTTGGACACAGGAAGGGGAACATCACACACCAGGGCCTGTCATGGGGTGGGGAGAGGAGGGAGGATAGCATTAGGAGATATACCTAATGTAAATGACGAGTTAATGGGTGCAGCACACCAACATGGCACATGTATACAGATGTAACAAACCTGCACGTTGTGCACATGTACCTTAGAACTTAAAGTATAATAAATAAATAAATAAATAAATAATCCTCCAACACAAAGACATAGACATACATTCTCAGGAAACAACAGCAAAAGGAATCATCATTTCTCCAAACCAGTCAAAGGAGCCAGTGACTGATCCTAAGGAGTCGACGATATGTGAACTCTCTGATCAAGAATTAAAAAGAATAATTTTAAGGAATATTAGTAATCTCTAAGGTAAGACAAAAAAGAAATTCACAAGTTTTTCAGATAAATTTAACAAAGAGATGAAAATTAGTTTAAAAAAATGGAAATCTTGGGACTTAGAAACACATTTGCTGAACTGAAAATTAATTAGAGGCTCTAAACAACAGAATGGACGAAGTGAAGGAAAGAATTAGTGAGCTCAAAGACAGACAATTTTTAAATATACAATGAGGGGACAAATTTTTAAAAAATGAAAACAAAGAAAACCCACAAGATAGAGAAAATTACCTGAAAAGACAAAATCTAAATTATTGGTGTTTAAGTGTGAGCTAAGCAAGAACAATGGCTAAAAATCTTAATCAAAGAAAAAACTACAGAAAATGTTCTAAAACTTGAGAAAGATATAAATACCCAGGAGCAGGAAGTTCAGAGAATACCAAACAGAGTTGACCCAAATAAGACTACCCAAAGGAATTTAATAATAAAACTCACAAAAGTCAAGGACTAAAAGAAGATCCCGAAAGCAGCAAGAGAAAAGAAGCAAATAACATATGAAGAAGTTCCAAACTGTCTGGGAACAAACTTCTCAGTGGAAACCATACAGGCCAGGTGGGAATGAAACAATGTTTTCAAAGTGCTGAAAGAAAGAAAAAAAAGTCCTGCCATCCAAGAATACTGTATCCAGCAAGTCTATACTTGAAATATGAAGGAGAGATAAAGTCACTCCCAGACAAAAACAGAGAATTTACCACCACCAGACCTGTCTTACTGGAAATGCTAAAGTGAGTACTTCAATCTAAAAGAAAAAAAAAAAAACACTAACATGCAGAAAAAAAACATGAAGGCATAAAACACCCTGGTAAAATAAATATTTAAATCAATATATAAAATGAATATATAACACATGGATAAACAGACTACCCCAGAATAATCTAAAACTGTAATTGTGATGTGCAATGTACTCATAACTATTATGAAGCTCAATGGGCAAATCTGTCAAAAACAATAACAATTATAAGCACAACAGTCTATTAAGAGATAGGCAATATAAAAATACATAAATGGAGTCAACTAAAAGTCTAAATAGGAAGGGAGATGGAGTTAAAAGTGTAATGGGTTTTTTGTTTGTTTGTTTATTTGTTTCCATTCTTTTCTTTATGATCTAAGCTGTCATCTCTTTAAAATAACTTGTTATATCTAAAAGATGTTTTTTTGTAAGCCTCATGGACACAGTGGAAAAACCTATAACAGATTCAGTAAAAATAAAAAGCAACAAATTAAAGCATACTACCAGAGAAAATCATTTAACCACAAGGAAAGACAGTAATAAAGATAGAAAAGAAGAGAGGAGTCTCAAAATAACCAGGAAATAAGCAACAAAATGACAGTACAACGTCTATACTTACCAATAGTAACACTGAATATAAATGGTCTCAATTCTCCAATGAAAAGCCATAGAATGGCTGGATAGATAAAGAAACAAGACAAAACTAGATGTTGCCTACAAAAAACCCACTTTGTCTATAAAGACACACGTAAATTGAAAGTGAAGGGGTGGAAAAGGATATTTCATGTAACTTGAAACCAAAACAGAGCAGGAGAAGCTAGACTTATACCAGATAAAATAAACTAAAAGTCAAAGACTACAAAAAGAGACAAAGAAAATCACTATGCAAACAAGTAAATTTAACAAGGAGATATATAACAATTATAAATATTTATGCACTTGACATTAGAGTACTCAGGTATCTAAAGCAAACATGAATAGATCTAAAGAGAGAGACTGCTAAACAATAATTATAGGATACTTCAAAACTCCACTCTCAGTAGCAAACAGTTCATTCAGACAGAAAATCAACAAAGAAATATCAGAATTAAACTACACACTAAGTCAAATAAGCATAACTGACATTTACAGAACATTTCGCCAAACTGCTGTAGAACACACATTCTTTCATCAGAACATAGAACAATCTTGAGCCAAAAAAAGTCTCAACAAATTTTAAAACATAGAAATAATATGAAGTATCTTTTCTGACTAGAATAGAATTAAATTAGAAATTGATAACAAGAAGAATCTCAGAAACTACACAAACATACAGAACTTAAAGAACAAGCTCCAAAGCAATGAAAGGATCAATGAAGAAACTAAAAAGGAAAATTAAAAATTTCTTGAACAAACGAAAATGGAAATGCAACATACCAGAATCAATTAAATACATTAAAAGCAGTACTAAGAGAAATATTTATAGCAATAATAGCTAAATCAAAAAAGAAGGAAAACTTCAAATAAATGACCTAACAATGCACCTCAAGGAACTAGAAATCCAAGAACAGAACAATCACAAAATTAGTAGAAGGAAAGAAATAATAAAGATTGGAGAAGAAATAAATGAAATTGAGACAAAAAAAAAACCCAACACAGAAGACTGACAAAATGAAAATCTGGTTTTCTGAACAGATAAATGAAATTGCCAAACCTTTAGCTAAGATTAAATACAAGAAGGAAGACCCAAATAAATAAATTCAGATACAAAAAATGAAGACATAACTGAGACCTCAGATACAAAAAATCATGAGAATATTATAAGCAACTATATGCCAACAAATGGGAAAACCTAGAAGAAATGGATAAATTCTTAGATACATACCACCTACAAAGATTAAACCTTGATGAAATGGTAAACCTCTATAAACCAATAATGAGTAGGGGGAAGAAGTTAAAGTGTAGTTATTTTATTAGTTTTTTTGGTTTTTTTTTTTGCTTGTTTGTTAGATTTTTTAAATTTATGCAATAAGTATTAAGTTGTTATCAGTTTAAAATAATGAGTTATAAGATATCATTTACAAGCCTCATGGTAACCTCAAATCTAGAACCATACAACAGAATCACAAAAATAAAAAGCAAGAAATTAAAATATATTCTTAGAGAAAGTCACCTTCATTAGACAAGAGAAAAGGAAAGAAGGAAGAGAAGATGACAAAACCATCAGAAAACAAGTAACAAAATAGCAGGAGTAAGTCATTATGTATCAATGATAACATTAAATTTATATTAACTAAACTCCCCAATCAAAAGAAATAGAGTGGCAGAATGGATCATAAAACAAGACCCAATGTTCTTCTCCTCAGCACAAGGATCATTCTGAAGTATAGACCATACGATAGGCCAGAAAATAAGTCTTAAAGCATTCAAAAAATTTAAATCATATCAAGAATCTTCTCTGACCACAATGACCAAAATAAAACTAGAAATCAATAACAAAAAGAATTTTGGAAATTATACAAACACATGGAAATTAAACAATATGCTCCTGAATAACCAGTGGGTCAATGAATAGATTAAGAAGGAAACTGAAAAATTTCTTGAAACAAATCATAATGGAAATACACCATACCACAACATATGGGATTCAGTGAAAGCAGTACTAAGAGCGAATTTAATAGCTATAAGTGTCTACATCAAAAAAAGAAAAACTCAAAATAAACAACCTAATGGTGCATCTCAAGAAAACCAAGAGCAAACTAAACACAAACTTAGTAGAAGTAAAGAAAAATTAAATATCAGAGTAGAAATAGATGAAATGAAAAAAATATAAAAGATCAACAAAACAAAAGTTGTTTCTTGAAAAACTAAATTTGACAAAGCTTCTGCCAGACTATTAATAAGAAAACAAGAGAGAAGATCAAAATAAATAAAATCAGAAATGAATAAGTAGTTATTACAACCTACACCACAGAAATTCAAAGGCTCATTAGAAGTTACTATAAGTGATGCTATGCCAATGAATAGGAAAACCTAGAAGAAATAGATAAGTTCCTAGACACAACCTACCAAGATTGAATTATGAAGAAATCCAAAATCTGAACAGACCAATAACAGTAATGAGATTAAAGCCATTTAAAAAAGTCTCCCAGCAAAGAAAAGCCTGGGACTCAATGGCTTCCCTGCTGAATATTACCAAACATTTAAAGAAGAACTGGTATTATCCCTACTCAAACAATTCTGAAAAATAGACAAGAAAGGAATACTTATAAACTCATTCTATGAGGTCAGTATGGCCCTACCACCAAAACCAGACAAACACACATCACAAAAAGAGAACTATAGGCCACTATCCCTGATGAACATTGATGCAAAAATCTTCAACAGAATTAAAGCAAATAGAATTCAACAACAAGATAGAAAGGTCATTCATTATGACCAAGTGGGATTTACTCCCGGGATGCAAAGATGATTCAACATAGGCAAATTAACCAATGTGATACATCATATCAACAGAATGAAGGACAAATACCATAGGATCATTTCAACTGATGCTGAAAAAGCATTGGATAAAATTCAATATCCCTTTATGGTAAAAACCCTCAAAAAACTGGGTATAGAAAGAACATACCTCAATATGATAAAAGCCATATATGACAGACCCAAAGTTAGGATCATAGTGAATGGGGAAAAACTGAAAGCCTTTCCTCTAAGATTGGGACCATGACAAGGATGTCTATTTCACCATAGTTATTCACTAGTACTGGAAGTCATAACCAGATCAATCAGACAAGACAAAGAAAGGTCTCTTTGAACTGGAAAAGGAGAAGTCAAATTATTCCTCTTTGCAGATGATATGATCTCATATTTGGAAAAACCTTAAGACTCTATCAAAAATTATTGGAATGGATAAACAAATTAAGTAAAGTTGCAGGATACAAAATCAACATACAAAAATCAGTAGCATTTCTGTATGCCAACAGCAGACAATCTGAAAAAAAATTTAAAAGTAAGCCCATTTGCAATAGCAACAAATAAAATTAAATACTTATGAATTAACCAAAGAATTGAATGACCTCTACAAGGAAAACTATAAAAAACTGATAAAAGAAATTGAAGAGGACACACATACAAAATGGAAAGATAGGCCATGTTTGTGGATTGGAAAAATCAATATTGTTAAAATGTTCATACTATCCAAAGCAATCTGCAGATTCAATGCAATCCCTATTAAAATACAAATGACATTCTTCACAGAATTAGGAAAAAAAATCCTAAAATTTATATGGAATCACAAAAGACCCAGAACAGCCAAAGCTATCCTGAGCATAAGGAACGAAACTGGAAGAACCACATTGCCTGACTTCAAATTATACTACAGAGTCATAGTAACCAAAACAGTATGATACTACAATGAAAACAGACACAGAGACCAAGGGCATACAACAGAGAACCCCGAAATAAATCCATACATCTACAGCGAACTCATTTTCAGCAAAGGTGCCAACAGCATACAATGGGAAAAGGACAGTCTCTTCAGTAAATGGCGCTAGGAGAACTGGATATCTGTATATAGAAGAATGGAACTAGACTCCTGTCCCTCACCATGCAAAAATCAAATCAAAGTGGATTAATGACTTAAATCTAAGACCTCAGACTATAAAAGTATTAAAAGAAAATATTGAAATAAAATAATCACACCATAATTAGAATGGCTTTTATCCAAAAGACAGGTAATAATGAATGCTGGCGAAAATGTGCAGAAAAGGGAACCCTCATACATTGTTGGTGGAAGTGTAAATTAGTACAACCACTATGGAGAACAGTTTGGAGGTTCCTCAAAAACTAAAAGTAGAACTACTATATGATCCAGAAATTCCACTGCTGGGTATTTACCCAAAAGAAAGGAAATCAGTATATTGAAGAGATATCTGCACTCCCATGTGTATTCACAATAGCAATATTCACTTGGGAGCAACCCAAGTGTCCATCAACAGACAAATTAATAAATAAAATGTGATACATATACACAATGGACTACTATTCAGCCATAGAAAATAATGAGATTCTGTTATTTGCAATGACACGGATGCAACCAGAGGTCATTGTGTTAAGTTAAATAAGCCAAGCACAGAAAGACAAACTTTGCATATTCTCACTTATTTCTTGTAAATTGAAAGCAATTGAACTCACAGAGATGAAGAGTAGGAGGCTGGTTATCAGAAGATGGGAATGGCAGTGGGGTCCTGAGAAGGAGGTGGGGATAGTTAATGGGTACAGAAAAATAGAAAGAATAAGACCTACTATTTGATAGCAGAACAGGGCGACTATAGTCAAAAATAACTTAATTGTAGACTTTAAAATAACTTAAAATGTGTAATTGGATTGTTCGTAACACAAAGAATAAATGCTTGAGGGGATGGAAACCCCATTCTCTATGATGTGATTATTTCACATCATATGCCTGTATCAAAATGTTTCATGTATTCCATCAATACATACACCCACTATGTACCCACAAAAATTAAAAATTAAAAAATAATACAAATTAAAACAATTGAACTCACGGAGATAGACAGTAGCATGATGGTTACCAGAGGCGGGAAGGATAGTTAGGGGGGTCATGGAGGGAAGGAGGCTGGTTAATGGGTACAAAAACATAGAAAGAATAAATAAGATCCAGTATTTGACAGCACAGGAGGGTAACTATAGTCAATAATAACTTAATTGTACATTTTACAACAACTAAAAGAGTATAATTAGATGGTTTGTAAAATGAATGATAAATGCTTGAGGTGATGGATACTTCACCCTGATGATTACACACTGTATGCTTATATCAAAATATTAAATATACCCCATGAATATATACACCTACTATATACTCACAAAAATTAAAAATTAAAAATAACTGGGTGTAGAAGGAACATACCTCAACATAATAGATGGCACATATGACAAACCCACAGTTAACATTTTACTGAATGGGAAAAAATTGAAGGCCTTTCCCCTAAGATCTGGAAGATAATGATGCCCACTTTCATCATTTTTATTCATCATAGTCTTGGAAGTCCTAGCCAGAACAATTCGGCAAGAGAAAGAAATAAAGGGCATACAAATTGGAAAGGAAAAATCTAAATTATTCTTGTTTGCAGATGAAATGATTTGTAAAAACTTAAAGACTCCAACAAAAACTGTAAGAATTGATAAATGAATTCAGCAAAGTTGCAGAATATAAAATTGACATACAAGATCAGTAGCATTTATATATACCAACAGCAAACAAGCTGAAAAAGAAATCAAGAAAACAATCCCATTTACAATAGCCAAAAAGAATATAAAATGCCTAGGAATCAATTTAACTAAAGAAGTGAAAGATGTTTGCAAGGAAACTCTAAAACTCTGATTAAAGAAATTGATGAGGGCAGACAAAAAAATAGAAATACATTCCATGCTCACGGGTTGGGAGGCCGAGGTTGGTGGATCACTTGAGGTCAGGAGTTTGAGACCAGCCTAGCCAACATGGGGAAATCCTATCTCTACTAAAAATACAAAAACTAGCCGGGCATGGTGGCACGTGCCTATAGTCCCAGCTACTCGGGAGGCTGAGGCAGGAGAATCGCTGGAACCTGAGAGGTGGAGATGCAGTGAGCCGAGATTGTGCCGCTGCCCTCCAGCCTTGGAGACAGAGTGAGACTCCACCTCAAAAAAAAAAAAAAAAAAGAAAAGAAAAGAAAAAGAAAAAAGAAAAATGGGAGTTCCCTGCTCAAGCTCTTTTGCCTGCTGCCATGTAAGATGCAGCTTTACTTCTCCTTTTCCTTCCACCACGATTGTGCGGTCTCCCCAGCCATGTGGAACTGTGAGTCCATTAAACCTCTTCCCTTTATAAATTACCCAGCCTCGGGTATGTCTTTATTAGCAGTATGAGAACAGACTAATACAGTATATTGGTACTGGGAAGTGGGGTGCTGCTGTAAAGATACCTGAAAATGTGGAACTGACTTTGGAACTGGGTAACAGGCAGAGCTTGGAACAGTCTGGAGGGGCCGAAAGAGGACAGGAAGATGTGGGAAAGTTTGGAACTTCCTAGAGACTTGTTGAATGACTTTGACCAAAATGCTGATAGTGATATGGACAATGAAATCCAGGTTGAGGTGGTCTCAGATGGAGATGAGGAACTTGTTGGGAACTGCAAAAAAGGTGACACTTGTTGTGTTTTAGCAAACAGACTGGCGGCATGGCATTTTGCCACTACCCTAGAGATTTGTGGAAATTCGAACTTGAGAGAGATGATTTAGGGCATCTGGTAGAAGAAATTACTAAGCAGCAAAGCATTCAAGAGGTGACAGAGCATAAAAGTTTGGAAAATTTGCAGCCTGACAATGTGATAGAAAAGAATAACCCATTTTCTGAAGAGAAATTCAAGCCAGCTGCAGAAATTTGCATAAGTAACTAGGAGCCAGATGTTAATCACCAAGACAACGGGGAAAATGTCTCCAGGGCATGTCAGAGACCTTCATGGCAGCTCCTCCCATCAAAGGCCTGAAGGCCTAGGAGGAAAAATATGATTTTGTGGGCTGGATCCAGGGCCTGCCTGCTATGTGCAGCCTTGGGACTTGGTGCCCTGTGTCTCAGCAGCTCCAGCCATGGCTAAATGGGGCCAAGGTATAGCTCGGGCTGTTGCTTCAGAAGGTGCAAACTCCAAGCCTTGGCATCAAACACCTGCATTCGAATTCCGATTATATAACTTACAAGCTCTGTCAACTCAGAAAGATATTTGACCTCTTTGTGCATATTTCCTCACCTACAAAATGGAAATAGTAATACATATTTCAAATAATTGTCATAAGGATAAGACAAACACTACATGTAAAGCATTTAGCACAAACTTAGGCAAAGAACAGGTACTCAATAAGTACCTATTATTACTGTGATTCCCTCAGAGAAGCACCCCTTTTGACTCCAGGCTAATAGAATCATTGTCAGGTTAAAGCTAGCCTTGAATGACCTATGTGTGGACAATCAGGGAAATAACCAGTTTATATCCTAGCTTAATAAAGCCCTCCAGAAAGTGTCCACATGCACACATACATACCACACACACACACACACACACACACAAACACACATGCACATGCACACCTCAAGCAAAATGAATGGGATAGCATTTCACATATAATTCTGATTCAGCTGCATATACACGGAAAGAAACTATTTTTCATAAGCAATTTATTAATTTAGAAAAAATGCGATTCATTGAGGCCGGGCGCGGTGGCTCACGCTTGTAATCCCAGCACTTTGGGAGGCCGAGGCGGGCGGATCACGAGGTCAGGAGATGGAGACCACGGTGAAACCCCGTCTCTACTAAAAATATAAAAAAAATTAGCCGGGCGTGGTGGCGAGTGCCTGTAGTCCCAGCTACTCGGAGAGGCTGAGGCAGGAGAATGGCGTGAACCTGGGAGGCGGAGCTTGCAATGAGCCGAGATTGCGCCACTGCACTCCAGCCTGGGCGAAAAAAAAAAAAAAAAAAAAAAAGAAAGAAAAAATGCGATTCACAAACTCAGTTGAAGGAATTTGGCTGAAATGTCACTGCCAATAATGAATGTCATCTTTCAAGACAGAGCCATCTATAGAATAACTTCTACAAAACAGATAAAATGTAAATTTCCATTTTAGGCTGTATGGAAGGAGTATTTCATTCAGCTTTACAAGGGGATGGCATTATCTCCATGCTTTGTGAATCTCAGTGTCCTCCTTAGCCAATTATATCAAACTTTTTCGCACTTTTCATTCATGATTGTGCTTGACAACATCGTTTGACCCTCAGCATCCTCAGTACCCTCTTCCATGCACCTTCGTATTTCACAGGGGTAAAAAAAAAAAAAAAAAAAAAAACTAAAAACTCTATTTCCCAGCCTCTCTTGCAACTAAAATTCTAGATGTGAATTCCATTTGTCCAACGAGATGCACTTGCACAAGATTTGAAATGTGGGAGGGAGGAAAATGCCATCTTCCTACTGCTTTGGCCACTGTTGGTCAAGTTTACTAGTCAGCTTTGAGCTCTGTGGGGGAGTACTGGAAGTAACAGCAGTGATGGCAGAAGTTCTTGAGTGGTAGCTTCTTAGCCTCTAGGTGACAGTTCTGGTGGTGTGTTTCCCAACCTCCAATCTTCTAACCTTTCCAAGGATTTTATAAGCACTGAACCCTAACTCATACAATTCCCTTGGTGCTTTAAAAAACCTTTCCACCAAAACAATTTCATAGCAGTGAATCATAAACTCTACCTCCACAGAGTCTGGGAATACAGTCCTAAGTGAGCCCTTGAGTGCATCAAATGTCTAAAGCTCATATTTTATTTCAGAAACTAATGCAAAATTAGAGTTGTTCCATAATTCATCTGTTTGTTTTCATACAAAAATGTTTTAACTTATTTGCCTTCGAATAAAACATATGCTAGAAGAAGGCATGCTATGCCTATTATATATCACAGATCAGTAGTTCTCGAACCAGGATTTGCATCAGAACATGTGCAGAGCATCAATAGCTAGTTTCCCAAGATCCATGCCAGACCTTTGGAATGAGAATCTCTGAAGATTCATGGTGGATTACAGATAGTAAATTTTTAAAAACTCCCCAGTTGATTCTGTTGTGCAGCCAGGTTTGAAAAAAATTTGTTTGGATTATTAGGAAAATATGTACCTGGATTACATTCCCTCAGTTTTCCCAAAAAGATGTTTTCAGTGAGTGAGTTGTGATTTGATGTTTTGACTGCATTTTTATAGAGGGTAAATAGTGAAAATATTCAATCAAAGGTCTCTGTGTCTTTTGTAAAAATATAATTAAAAAACCATTGTCCTAAAGATAGCAACAATAGACACTAGGAACTACTAGAAGAGGCAGGGAGGGAGGGAGGGAGGGAGGAGGGAGGGGATAGGTTGAAAAACTATTAGGTATTATGCTCAGTACTTGGGTGATGGGATCATTCATATACTCCAAATCTCGGCATCACACAATATACCCAGTTAACAAACTTGCATATGTACCCCCTGAATCTAAAATAAAAATTAAAAAATAAAAACCCCCATAAAAATTAAAACAAATAAAAACCTCCCTCCACAATTTCAGCTTCTTATTCAAGGAAAACAACAATCTTCTATTGAAATTTACTTTTTTTTGCGGGGGGGGGGGGGGGCACCAAATTTCTTTATTTGAAGGAATGGTACAAACCAAAGAACTTAAGTGGATGTTTTGGTACAACTTATAGAAAAGGTAAAGGAAACCCCAACATGCATGCACTGCCTTGGTGACCAGGGAAGTCACCCCACAGCTGTGGGGAAATTAGCCTGAGGCTTAGCTTTCATTTTCACTGTCTCCCAGGGTGTGCCTGTCAAAGAGCTACTCTGCCAAGCCAAATTCAGGTGCTCCCATCTTGCGCAAGTTGGTCACGTGGTCACCCAATTCTTTAATGGCTTTCATCTGCTCATTCAGGTAATGTGTCTCAATGAAGCCACACAAATGGGGGTCATTTTTGTCAGTGGCCAGTTAGTGCAGTTCCAGTAGTGACTGATTCACATTTTTTTCCAAATGTAATGCACACTCCATTGCATTCAGCCCGCTCTCCCAGTCATCACAGTCTGGTTTCTTGATATCCTGAAGGAAGATTCGGCCACCTCCTTGGTTCTGCAGCTTCAACAGTTTCTCAGCATGTTCCCTCTCCTCATGAGATTGGTGAAGAAAGTATTTGGCAAAGTTCTTCAAAGCCACATCATCGCGGTCAAAGTAGTAAGACATGGACAGGTAAACGTAGGAGGCGTAGAGCTCCAGGTTGATCTGGCGGTTGACAGCGGCCTCTGAGTCCTGGTGGTAGTTCTGGCGCACCTGCGAGGTGGACGCGGTCGTCTAAAGAGAGGCGGCGGCGGCGGTGGCTGCGCGGCGCTGGAGCGGTGGCGGGGGCCTTGGGGCAGTCGGAGGGCGCGGTGAAGAGGTGACGGAGGGCTGGCTATGGGCGGCCGGCCGGGGTGGGGGAGGAGCGCCGGGTTCCGTCCTAGCACTGTTGAAGCAGGAAACCCCGACGACTCTCCGCGAAGAATGTCTCTGAAATTTACTTTTAAGCAGAGCTTAAATTTATCTTTTATTTGTGCAATTTGAATTTAATTCTTTTTATTTCTAAAAAGTAATTTCCTCCAAAACTTGAGAGGCATAATTCTTTGGAATATCATTTTTCTATTTCATATATGTAAAATAAATCAGTGAAATAAATTATAAGCAAAAATTGTTCTTTAAAAATTGTCCAATATGTCAGTGTCACATATGTGATGCCGTATGATAAATTTCTTTGTAGCATTCCTTACTTTGGAAGAAATATATAGAGCCAACATATTTTCCTTTTCCCCTTGGATACCAGAAAGCTCAGAGGTAAACTTTTTGCTATATTCTGTAGAGAAATCATTCCGTATTCCAGGTCCTGTTATCTCATTCCTTCTAAAGAGTTATCTCATTCCTTCTAAACAATTTGTCTTTTTTAGTTTATACATTTGTTTTTTATTGTTTCATTTCAGTCTATTAATATTGTAAACATCTTTGAATGTGGAAGGGATATAACTTATAAGTTAACCAGCTGGCTCTCTTTGGCTGTTGTCTATTCAAGATGAATGACAGAACTGATTATACTGCACAATTATATTCAGCACCTGAAGGTCTCAAAGGATAGTGCCAACACACACTCCTTTTATATCATTATTTATTCAGACTACATTCTCATTTTTAAAAATCTGGACAACAGAAAAACATATAAAACACAAAACATAAGTTCCCTTGTACTACAATACTACTCCTTTCCCCACAACATAAATAAATCGCTTTAAGCAAATTTTTATATGATCTCCCATATCTTATTTTCTGAACAAATAATAGCAAATGTATACTCCAAAATAGTATTCTGCTTTACATATAGCTCTGCAACTTGCTCTGTTTCTCCTGCAGTTCAGCTTGGATATCTTTCCATGTCAATATATGTGAATGTATGTCATTATTTTAAACAGTTACAATCTCAATATACGAATGTGTCATTATTTATTTCACCAGTTCTCTACTGAACATAAGCTCTTTTAAGGAACAACATGGCACAACATGGTATTTCCATGGGGAATGCAGTAAAGAGAAGTTAAAAGTTTATTTCTAAAGACATGACCATCTTACTATTTAGTCTGTCACTTTCAGTCACATTACTAACTGCATTACATTATTGGTCCCTCAATAATTAATTTTTAATACTAATAAAATTGGGAGAGCAAAAATGGTAACAACTCAGTAAATGACACTTTAAGCCAACTACATGCTGCCAACACATTTTAAATGAGTATTTTATTTTCCCTTAGTTTACACTTTAAAAAAAATCCATTCCGCCCAAATAGCCAGATCAAGTTGCTCAACAGGGATTTTATTTTACAATCAAGTCATCATGTAAGTTTCTAAGACAACTACCTGCCCAGTGAATCGAAAGAAGAGCATTATGCGGCTTGGGTCTTACTGTGATCACCTAGCTGCTCACGTTGCAATTTATAGAAACCTAGTCCTGATCCAAACCAAGAACTCTTGGGGTGGCAGGGGTTGAAGGTGGGAACAAGAGGCAAGGTGACACTCACAGAAGACTAGAAGCTTCCTGCAATTACAAGCTTGGCTCATGTTGCCCTAAAAATATGAACTCTTTTTCACAAATGTTTATAAAGAGAAAATTTTATATTGCAGGCATCTCCACTGACCAATAAGCTGTTTCTGTTTGGGGAGTAAAAAATGAAATACAGGCAAACAACTGACTTTGTTTGGGGGGGAATTGTTTTATGTGACCACAAACATCTTGCTGGCTACAGTTTTAACTTGGTGTGTGTGTTTGGGGAAAGATGTTGGGGAAGAGGATGGCATAAGTGCTACATTCACACCCAGGTCTTCTGACTCCTATCCATCCACATCCACTAGTTCCTACATCAATCCACTTAACAAATAAGCACTGCCAGAGCACTTCACTAAACTCACTTTCAAAGCACATATTAAAGAGAAATGGCTTAAACTACTACCAGTTCTGATGTGATTAAGGCATTGATCTAGTGCCACTTTCTTGAACCCCTCAAGCTTCTAAGTTTGGGGAGCAATAATTGACCCCTTTGAGACATAGTAGAAACTGTAGATATTCTCATCATAAAAGGAAAATGCTCATACACATAACATTTTGGACACATTTCAGGAGTTTATGGACCAAATTTAACAAAATGGTATTTATTTCGATGAAAGTAAGTCATAGAATGATACAACCAAACGGCATTTTGTCTTCATACCTTTGTATAACATTACATGTAAATGTATTCACAAAGCCAAAACAATCCTTTGTTGGATCTCTCATCCTGCTTTTCAAATCAGAAAATGTCACCTTACAAGAGGCCCCCAGGAAACCCATTCTGAGAGCGTTCCTCTACTGCCATCTTGTGGATTTTCGTTGAAAAAATAAAACGCTGCAAGAGTTTTTTCTTCTAATTTTCAAGACCGGCATACCTCTCACCTATGTTTGCCAACTGTTAACATCTGGATACACCCACTCTATTTATCTAAATACACACCCATACCCACACATCCTTTTTTTCAAATCATACAAAAGTAGGTTGCTTTCATCATGACACTTCACTGCAAAATATTTCAGGATGTATTTTCCAAGAATAAACTGATTCCTCTATTTAACCACAATATCAACACACCTAAGAAAGTCACCATGAATTCAATATCATCCAGTATCCGGTCTTTACTAAAATTCCTTCGATTATCCACCAAAATATCCTCTATGGCTTCTGTTTTTCCAATCCAAGATCCACTCAAGATTCACTCAGAGCATTTGAGTGTCTCTTTAAAGAGTCCAGGTAGGATGTCCTGCATCATGCCTCACATTCTAGAATTGCCTCTTTCCTCGCTATGATAGTTAGATCAAACATTTCCAGCAAGAACATCACATAAATGATGTTGTGTACCTTCCTCTTGATCATACTGAAGGCACATCATCAAGCAAAACCACTATTGGCACTGCCAAGCTTGACCAGTTGGTTAAAGTGGTGACCACCAGACTTTTCCATTGAGAAAGCACATTTTTTCTCTTTAAAAGTAGTCTGTAGAGTGATATTTTGAGACTTATTTTCAACATTTTACCTAGTCATATTAGCATCCTCTGATGATCCTTACCTGAGCCAATTATTACTTTGGGTGTTAAAAAATATTGCTTTTCTAATTATTTTTATTCCTTCTACATTTAGTAGCTGGCATTCTTCTGTTTTAAAAAACACACTGGGAATTCTTTTTTCTCCTCTCCTTTTATTTTACTTTGAATATTACCATAAATTTGTGGATTTTTTTTCTTAACTCAATGTACTATAAATTATTACCAAAATTTTTTTTATGTTTAAATTATCCCAGACTTGGCCAGTGGGTGTCCCTTCAAGTTGCTTCCTGTGTCCTTATGAAATGTCTCCATCATTCTCTGATCACTTTCTTACTTTCTGGTTGTATTAATCCATTTTCATATTGATATGAAGAAATACCCGAGACTGGGTAATTTATAAAGAAAAAAGAGGTATAATGGACTCAAGTGCCACATGGCTGGTGTGGCCTCACAATCATGGTGGAAGGCAAAGGAGGAGCAAAGGTATGTCTTACATGGCAGCAGGCAAGAGAGCATGTGCAGGAGAACCGCCCTTTATACAACCATCAGATCTTGTAAGTCTTATTCACCATCATGAGAACAGCAGGGAAAAAAAGCTCTTCTCCATGATTCAATTACCTCCTACTGGGTCCCTCCCACAATATGTGGGGATTATGGGAGCTACAATTCAAGATGAGATTTGGGTGGGGACATAGCCAAACCATATCACTGGTATAGCAAGATATCTATATCTAGGCTCACATTGTACTTGTACTTTCACTGAAATCAGTAGTTTCTCCAAAGAAACCTGATTAGTTTAAGTAGGAAATGATGCATAGAAACAAACATCTTGGTGTTAGGTATGTATGCTACTACAGGGTCATTACTCCTATATCCAGTCAATCAATGAACAGAGATAGAAATACATACACACACACACACACACACACACACACACACACGCATGCACGTATTTTAATCATGAGTTCAGAGGTCTTCTATGATTGAGAAGCTTGTAGTAGAGATGAATATTTTAACAAGAAAAACTAGAAAAGGCAGGTTTTTATAAACATTTTTTGAGAAGAAATAAGAAGGCTACTAAGGTAGCCAGGACTTGAGAAACTAGATCCAGAAAGAAGGGAGCTCATTAAGGTGACCTTACTTCATGGACACTTATTTTCCTCCTTGATGTTTTTGGCATGGAGAATGAGATAAAGAATTTAGCAGAGCAGTTTTAGGTCACCTCTTGGGGCTGGGGAGATTAAAAGTGTGCAGTGGACAAGGCAGCTAGGTGTTGAGACACCAAGCTCTCAGAGAGATAGAAGGGACAGAGAATAGAACCTAGCGCTTGGAACCAGTGTTCTTCTAGAGGCATTTACAGTTTAAACTGTGCAGAAAATTAGGGTAAGAAGCCAATCAGAAAGCATCAACAAAGCAGAGCAAGCAAGCAGGCTCACAATGTTAGAGGGTGAAAAATTGGAGTTCATGACCTTATAAGTAGGAGGAGCTCCAACAAACAACCCTGATTCTTAGTGGGAACTCCTAGAGAGCTACACCCTAGAAATGGGAATAAACCAGAAGTAAACTGGGACATACAAAGACCGCAAATTAGCTTTCAGTTAGCAAAGCCCCAAGTTGAATTACATTTATCTAATTCTCTGCTGCCTGACAGAGGAAAGGGCAATATCCTCTGGAGGAAGATAACATGATCTGAAGTCTGTATATGTTTCATACACAATGTTGGGCATTCAGTCAAAACCATTCTTTATATGACAAGGAGTTGTATTCTTTTAAACTCTGAAGAAACAATAATAGAAACATAAGCACTTTCATTTTTTAAAACAATCTTCTTTTCAGGTATTAAAGCTTTTCAGAATTTAAATCAAAACTTCAATCTCATTCTGCATTCAAATCTTCTCTTCAATCTCAGTTTAGGCCTCATCTCTTGGGTCAGAAATAGGCAGAGAGGAGGAGGGTCTAATTCTTCACATTCTTGATCTATTCAGTAAAAATTACTGACATACAAATAAATAGGAGCAAGAGAAAAAGAGAGAGGCTAGAAACAGAAACAGGTAATACTGGAGTTATCAGACAAAGACTTTAAAATAATTGTGATGAACAGGTTCAAGGAAATATATCGCAAAAGACAGAATGTCACCACAGAATTGGAATCTATAATAAAAAGCCAAATGGAAGTCTGGAACAGAAAATAAAATAGCTAAAATTAAGAGCTCAACAGATGGATTTAACAGCAGACTGGGCAAAGTTGAAAATGGAATTAGCGCACTAGATAGTATCTAGAATGAAGTGTAGAAGTAAAAAGCATTGATATTCCTGAAAAGGTTGTAAGAGAGATATATATATATATATATAAAATAGTGGGAAAGACTAATATAAGTGTAGTTGGGGGACCTAAGAAAAGAAGAGCAAGGGAGTTAGGGTAGAAGCAGCCTTAGAGAAAGTGGACAAATTCTTTAAGAAACAGAACTCAGTAAAATTGAAACAAAAATAAATAGTCCTAGATCTATGAAAGAACTGAAACCTGTTATTAAAAACCTCGCCACAAAGTAAAACTCCAGACCTAAATGGCTTCACTGACAAAGTGTTTCAAACACTTGAAGAGTAAACAACATTAATCTTACACAAATACTTCCAAAAAAAAAAAGACAGAAAACATGGAACACTTCTCATCTTGTTTTATGAAGCCAGCAAAACCAAAACTTGTAAAGGACATTCCAAGAAATAAAAATCACATTAATAATATGTGTGTGTAAATCTAACTTAGTGATATTTAACAATGCTAATATATCACAACCACACGAAGCTTATGGAAGATTAATTCATTTAACTTATAATTTACTATATTAACAGGAAAAAAGGATAGAAAATCATATGATCACCTCACTAGATGCAGAAAAGACATTTAATAAAATTCTACTTTCAGTTGTGATTTAAAAAAAAAAAAAAAGAAAGCCTCCTGGCAAACTTAGAAGACAAGGGAACTTCCTCAATCTGAAAAAATAGCAGCAACAAAAATCCTACAGCAAACATCATAATTATTGTTAAATTATCTTAAAAATTTCCTGAGATCAGGAACAAGATAAGATGTCTGTTAGCAACACTTCTATTTGATGTCATACTAGAGATCCTAATCAGCATAATAAGTCAAGGAAGAAAGGAAAGAAAGGTATAAGGATTAGAAGTGAAAAAATCCAAAAGTATCTACAAAAGTTTTGAATTAATAGCTGTTTTAAGGAGGTTGGTATGAGTTCAAAATATAAAAATCAATTTCATTTATCTAGATCAGGAAAGTACAAATTTTTAAAACTACAATATCTTCCAAAAATAGTCAAATACCTAGAAATAAATCTTTAAAAAGATGTGTAAGGTCTTTACACTAAAAACCGTAAGATATTTCTGAGAAATTTTTTAAAAACTGATTTAAATATAGGAATATACTTATGAACATGAATATACATGTTCATAGGCTGGAGTCTTGATTTTGTTAATATATCATTTCCTCCCAACTTGATTTATGGAGTCAATAAAATCTCTCCCCCCAAAAAGTCACAAGGTTGTTGTGAAAATTAATAAGCTAATATTCAAATTTATATGAAACCTCAGTTGGAGGGGGAAGTAGAGCAAGATGGCTGAATAGAAGCCTCCCACAATTGTTTCCCACACAGGAATACAAAATTGAACAACTATCTACACAAAAATACACCTTCATAAGAACCAAAAATGAAGAAATCACAGTACCTGGTTTTATTATAACATCATATTAAAGAAAGAGGCACTGAAGAGGGTAGGAAAGACAGCCCCCAATCGCCTACACAACCCCTCCCCCTTCCCCGGCAGTGGTCACACGGCACATGGAGACAGAATCCATGCACTTGGTGGAGGAAGAGCACAGTGGTTGTGGGACTATGCATTGGAATTCAGTGCTGCCCTGTCAGAGTGGAAAGCAACATGGGGCAGAATTCAGCTGGTGCCCATAGAGGGAGCATTTAGACCAACCTTAGACAAAGGTAAATTGTCCAGCCCAGTGGTTGGAACCTAAGTTCCAGCAAGCCCCACTACTGTATGCTAAAGGGTTATAGGATCTTAAATAAACTTTAAAGGCAGTCTAGGCCACAAGGATGGCAATTCCTGGGCAAGTCCTGGTGCTCTGCCGGGCTGGGAGCCAGTGGACTAGGGGACACACAACAGAGTGAGACAAGCTGGAGTGGCCAAGGGAGTGCTTGCATCGCCCTCTCCCTCAACACCAGGCAGCACAACTTGCAGCTCTGGGAGAGACTCCTTCCCTGGGCTTCAGGAGAGAAGAGCGGAAAGTAAAGAGGACGTTGTCTTGCAACTTGTATACCAGCTTAGCCATAGTAGAATAGGGAACCGAGGAAGAGTCCTGAGGCCCTAGCTCCCGATGACATTTCTAAACACACCCTGGGCCAGAAGGGAAACTGTTGCCTTAAAGGGAAAGACTCAGTCCTGGCAGAAATCATCACCTGTTGACTAAAGAGCCCTTGGGCCCAGAATGATCAGCAGTGGTAGCCAGTCAGCACTCACTGTAGGCCTTGGGTGAGACTCAGAGTTGTGCTGGCTTCAGGTGTGACCCAACATATTCCCAGCTATGGTGGCTATGGGGAGAGACTCCTTCTGCTTTAGGAAAGGAGAGGGAAGAGTAGAGGAGACTTTGTTTTTCAGCTTGGGTACCAGCTTGGCCACAGTGGAGTAGAGCACCAAACAGGCCCTTAGGATCCCTGTTTCCAGGCCTTGGACCGTAGATGGCATTCCTGAACCTGCCCTGGGACAAAGGAGAATCTACAACACTGAAGAGACTCAAGACTGGCAGCATTCACTGCAAGCTGACAGAAGAATCCTTGGTCTTTAGTTGAACATCTGTGGTAGCCAGGCAGCACTTACTGTGGGCCTAAGCAGTGGTGGCCATGGGGAGAGTCTCCTCTGCTTGAGGAAAGGTGAGGGTGGAGTGAGGAGGATTTTGTCTCGTGGCGTGGGTACCAGCTCAGCCATAATAAAATAGAGCACCAGGTAGAATTCTAAGGTTTCCAACTCCAGGCCCTGGCTACTGGACAGCATCACTGGACCTACTCAGAGCCAAAGAGAATTCACCATCCTTAAGGGAAGGACACAAACCTGGCTGGCTCTACCATTTGCTGATTGTAGAGTCCTTGGGCCTTGAGTGAACATAAGCAGTAGTCAGGCAGTGGTGACTGCAGGCCTTGTGTAAGACCCAGTGCTGTACTGGCTTCAGGTCTGACTCAGTACAGTCTTAGTCATGGTGGTCACAGGGGTACCTGTGTCACCCTTCCCCCAGCTCCTGGCAGCTCATCACAGAGAGAGAGAGATTGAGAGAGAGAGATTGAGAGAGAGAGAGACTGAGAGAGAGACTCTGTTTCAGGGAATGTAGGGGAAGAAGTCAAGAGTCTCTGCCTGAATTCTCCAGATCTTACCCAAGACCACAAAGGCGGTAACTTTACGAGTCTTAAAGAGCCACAGCATTACTGGGCTTGGGGAACCCTCAAAGCAGATATGGTCACAGTAACCAAAGACTTAGATCACAACACTCAAGCTCCTTCAAATACCTGGAAAGATCCCAGGAAGGATACAAACAAGCCCAGACTGTGAAAACTACAACAAATACCTGACTCTTTGATGTCCACATACTGATAAACATCCAAAAGCATCAACACCATCCAAAAAAACATAACTTCACCAACTGAATAAGGCGCCAGTGACTAATCCCGAAGAAACAGAGATATGTGACCTTTAAGACAGAATTCAAAATAGCTGTTTTGAGGAAGCTCAAGGAAATGCAAGATAACACAGAGAAGGAATTCAGACTCCTATCAGATACATTTAACAAAGATATTTAAATTAAAAAAGAATCAACCAGGCCTGGCGCAGTGGCTCATGCCTGTAATCCTAGTGCTTTGGAAGGCCGAAGCAGGCAGACCACTTTGAGGCCAGGAGCTCAAGGCCAGTCTGGCCAACATGGCAAAATCCTGTCTCTACTAAAAATACAAAAATTAGCTCGGTGCGGTGGCACATGCCTGTAATTCCAGCTACTCGGGAGGCTGAGGCACAAAAATTGCTTGAACCCAGGAGGCAGAAGTTGCAGTGAGCCAAGATCACACCACTGCAGTACAGCCTGGGTGACAAAGTGAGGCCCTGTCTCCAAAAAAAAAAAAACAAAGGAATCAACAAGGCAAGTGACATATTGAAGAATGCGTCAAAGTCTCCTAACACCAGAATTGATAAAGCAGAAGAAAGAAATACTGAGCTTGAAAGCTTGAAGACAGGCTATTTGAAAATCTGCACTCACAGGAGACGAAAGAAAAAAAAAAGAAAAGAATGAAGCATGCCTACGAGATCTACAAACTAGCCTCAAAGGGCAAATCTAAGAGATAGTGACCTTAAATAGAAAGTAGAGAGAGAAATAGGAGTAGAAAGTTTATTCAAAGAGATAAAAACAGAGAATGTCCCAAACCTAGAGAAAGATACCAATATTCAAGTACAAAAACAAGTCTATAGAACATCAAGCACATTGAACACAAGTAAGACTACCTCAAGACATTTATTAATCAAACTCCAAAAGATCAAGGATAAAGAAAGAATCCTTGGCCAGGCGCGGTGGCTCACGCCTGTATTCCCAGCACTTTGGGAGGCCGAGGCGGCCGGATCACGAGGTCAGGAGATCGAGACCATCCTGGCTAACACAGTGAAACCCCGTCTCTACTAAAAATACAAAAAAACTAGCTGGGCGTGATGGCGGGCGCCTGTAGTCCCAGCTGCTGGGGAGGCTGAGGCAGGAGAATGGCATGAACCCAGGAGGCGGAGCTTGCAGTGGGCCGAGATCGCGCCACCGCACTCCAGCCTGGGTGACAGAGCAAGACTCCACCTCAAAAAAAAAAAAGAAAGAAAGAATCCTAAAAGCAGCAAGAGAAAATAAACAAATAACATACAATGGAGCTCTGATATGTCTGGGAGCAGACTTCTCGGTAGAAAGCTTACAGGCCAGGAAAGAGTGGCATGACATACTTAAAGTGCTGAAGAAAAAAAAAAAAAACTTTTATCCTAGATTAGCATTTCCAGACAAAATATCCTTCAAACATGAAGAAGGAATAAAGACTTTCCCAGACAAACAAAAGCTGAGGGATTTCAACACAAGACCCGTCCTACAAGAAATGCTAGGGGGAGTTCTTCAATCTGAAAGAACAGGATGCTAATGAACTATAAGAAAACATCTGCGCCGGGCGCCGTGGCTCACGCCTGTAATCCCAGCACTTTGGGAGGCCAAGGAGGGTGGATCACCTGAGGTCAGGGGTTCGAAATCATCCTGGCCAACATGGCGAAACCCCATCACTACTAAAAATACAAAATTAGCCGGGCATGGTGGCGCATGCCTATAATCCCAGCCACTTGGGAGGGTGAGGCAGGAGAATCACTTGGACTTGGGAGGCGGAGGTTGCAGTGAGCCGAAATCACACCATTGCACTCCAGCCTGGGCAACAAGAGCAAAACTCCATCTCAAAAAACAAACAAACAACAACAACAAAAACTCACTGGTAGTAGTGCACAGAAAAACAGACAAGTATAACATTGAAATTATGGTGTATAAATTACTCGTAGTTTGAGTAGAAACACCAAAAGATGATCCAATCAAAACTAGTAACTAAAACAACTTTTCAAGGCTTAGGCAGTATAGTAAGATAGAAATAGAAACAACAAAAAGTAAAAATTGGGGGAATGAAGTTAAAGTGTGAAGATTTTATTAGTCTTCTTATAGCTAGTTGATTTTTTAAATTTATGTAATAAGTGTTGTTATCAGTTTAAAATATGGGCGATATTATTTGCAAGCCTCATGGTAGCCTCAAATCTTAAAACATACAACAGATACACAAAATTAAAAAGGAAGAAATTAAAATATACCCCAGAGAAAATCACCGTCACTAAAAGGAAGAGAAGGAAGGAAAGAAAAAAAAAAAAAAAAGACTACAAAACAACCAGAAAACGAGTAAGAAAATGGCAGGAGAATGTCATTACTTAACAATAATGACATTGAATGTAAATGGACTAAACTCTCCAATCAAAAGACATAGAATGGCTGAAGGGATTAAAAGGCAAGACCCAGTGATCGGTTGCCTAAATGTAACACACTTCACCTATAAAGACACAGATAGACTGAAAATAAAGGGATGGAAAAAGATATTCCATGCTAATGGAAACCAAAAAAGAGTAGGAGTCACTATACTTAGACAAAATAGAGTTCAAGAGAAAAACTGTAAGAGACAAATTAGGTCACTATATAATGATAAAGGAGTGAATTCATCAAGAGGATGTAATAATTTTAAATAGATACGCATCCAACACTGGAGCACACAGATATATAAAGCAAATATTATTAGAGCTAGAGAAATAGACCCCAATACAAAAATAGCTGTGTAATTTAACACCCAACTGTCAGCACTGGACAGACCTTCCAGACAGAAACTCAACAAAGAAACATCAGACTCAATCTCCACTACAGAACAAATGAACCTAACAGATATTTACAGAATAGAACATTTCATCATATGGCTGCAGAATACACATTATTCTCAGTACACGGATCATTCTCAAAGATAGACCATATAGTAGCCACAAAACAAGTATTAAAAATTAAAAATATTGAGATAATATCAAGCATCGTCTCTAACTACAATGGTATAAAACTAGAGATCAATAATAAGAGGAATTTTGGAAACTACATAAACACATGGAAATGAAGCAATATGAACCTGAATGGCCAGTGGGTCACTGAAGAGATTAAAAAGGAAATTAAAAAATGTCTTCGAACAAATGAAAATGGAAACACAACATACCAAAACCTATGGTATATAGTGATAGCCGTACTAAGAGGAGAATTTATAGCAATAAGCACCTACATCAAAAAAAAAAAAAAAGAAAAACTCAGAATAAACAACCTAATCATGCATCATTAGCCAGTCCTCTATAAATGATCATATAGGTTATTTCCAATATTGTTTTCCACTACAAACAATGCTGCAATAAATAACCTCGGTACATACGTTGTTTCTTGTTTGGGGAGGGGGATCTTCTGGTTAAAATACCAGAAGTGAGATTGCTGCGTCAAAAGATAAAAATATTGCAAAATCTCTCTCCAAAGGAGTCGCTATAATTTCACACTCCCACTAGCACTGTTTGAGTGACTATTTTCATAGAGTATTGCCCACAGAACGCGTTGCCAAGCTTGTCAAAACTCCTCCATCCTCACTCTCAGCTAATGACTTTGATTCCTACTTAACGGAGAAAATTGAAGCAGTAAGAAACTTCAGACTCCTATTGCCCCCGCCTTTGTGCCTATGCTCTCTGTCATCTTGCTTATCACCACGTGAGACTCTACTTGCTCCTATCTAATGTCACCTATGTATTTGATCCTTCCTCTCTCACCTATTGAAGTACATGACTCCAACATTTTTACACTCTCTCTCCTATATCACTAATGTTTTACTCTCTACTGGATCATTTCCACCAACATATAAATATGCTGTTATTTCTGAGTTGGGGAGTGCGGGGGCGGGGGGGATTTTCCTTAGGATGGAGACACCTGAACAATACGTGGTTGGGCAAGGACAGGAAAGAAAAAAAAACATACCTTCTGCTCTTGATGAAAAAATAAACATTCTTCATTCAGTCATGTTAATGATTTGGAAGTAAACTCACCTGATAACAGTGTTCTACGCCAGGAGCTCTCAAAATTTAATGTACATCAGAATCACCTGAAGGGCTTGTTGAACCACAGTTTCTGACTTGGTAGGTTTGGGGTGTGGCCTCCTAGAATTTACATTTCTCACGTACGCCCAGTTAATACTGCTCTTGCTGTTATGGGGATCTTACTTTGAAAATCACTGCTCTACACCCTCTTTTTACATTTGACACATCATATCTTAATTCAACACAATCTGCATCAATTGGGCATTTGTCGATAAACTTCAAAGGTGGAAATAATCTCCTTTTTAAATTATGAAATACATTACCTTAAAAAATGTGCATTTCCCTTGACCTCACTCCTCCCACCAATTATTGTTTGATTTGTTCATTCCTGTTTGAGGCAAAAATTCTCAAAAGAGTTCCTATCTCTGCTGTCTCCAATTCCTCTAGTCTTTATTTACTTATTTATTTATTTATTTATTTTATTATTATTTTTTTTTTGAGACAGAATCTCACTCTTTAGCCTAGGTTAGAGTGCAGTGTCATGATCAACTTCTCAAATAGCTAGGACTACAGGCACATCCCACCATACCTGGCTAATTTTTAAAATTTTTGTAGAGATGCGGTCTCACTATGTTGCCTAGGCTGGTCTTAAACTCCTGGCCTCAAGCGACCCTCCTGCCTTCACCTCCCAAAGCACTGGGATTACAACTGCAAGCTATCACACCCAGGCATCCTCTAGTCTTTCTTAAAATCATTACAATCAGGCTTTCACTCCTACCATTCTATCACAACTGCCCTAATCAAGGTCTACAATGACCTCTATATTGATAAATCTACCTTCAAGTCTTATCTCTCACCTGACTTATCAGCAGCATTTGAGCTTGTATTACATCCTTCCCCTTTCTTCCCTTGACTTCCAAAACACCCTACACTTTGTGTTTCCCTCCTACCTCATTCAATACTCTCAGTCTCCTTTGCTGGCTCTCCTCTCTTTCCCTATGTCAATTTTGGGATTGGTCCTTGGTCCTCTTCTGTAACTATCTCATTTGCTCTACTACCCAGCTTTAAATATCAGCTTTTTGCTGACGATCCCCAAATTTATATCTCTAGCTCTGAATTCCTGACTCATATATCCAGCAACTATTCAACATCTGCACTTCAGTGTCTAATACTCATCTCCAATTCAACATGGCCAATTCCTGGTTCCTCAAACCAGCTTCTATTGTGGTCTGCCCCATATCAGTATTTATAACAACTCCATCCTTCTCATGCTTTCTGGATTACTTCCTTTCTCATACACCTCACATCCAATCTGTCAGGAGATCCTATACACATCCTATACACACTTCCTTTAACTCATTCCCCAAAATCTGACCTTCTACCTGACTTTTTTTATTTGTTTGTTTTTGGTTTTGAGACAGGGTCTCACTGGGTCTCCCAGGCTGGAGTGCAGTGGCATGATCATGGCTCACTGTAGCCTCAACCTCCCAGGCTCAAGCAATCGTCCCACCTCAGCCTCCCAAGTTGCTGGGACTATAGGCATGCATCACCACGCCTGGCTAATTTTTGTCTTTTTTGTAGAGAAGAGGTTTCACCATGATGCCCAGGCTAGTCTCAAACTCCTGAGCTCAGGCAATCCACATACTTCGACTTCTCAAAGTGCTGGGATTACAGATGTGAGCCACCACACCTGGCCAAATCTGACCTTCTTAACACCACCTCTCACCTGCTAACACTCTGGTGTGGGCCCCTACATTGCTGCAACAGGCTCATCACCGGCATTTTGTTTATCTTCTTGCCATCCTACAGTCTATTCCCAGCACAGCAGCCAGAGTGATTGCATTCAAACACAAGCCAGGCCCTGCCCCTCTTCTGCTCAAAACCCTGAACTGGCTCCCATCTCCTGCAGAATCAAATCACAGTATTCACCATGGCCTGCAAGGCCCTATATGTCATCTGGTGCAATCACCTTTCTAACTACTTACCCAATACTCTTTCTCTTGCCCTCTCTCAGTCACACAGGCCTCTTTGCCATTCCACAAACTTGCAGGCACATGCCCACGTCGGGGCTTTTGCTCTGGCTGTCTCCTCTGCTGGAATGCACCTCCCTTAGATGTCAGCTCTGTTAACTCCTTTATGTCCTTCAAATCTTCTCTGCTTAATGAAGTCTATTCTGACTATTCAGTAGTACAGCCTGTACCGCTCCTCAAAGCCACTCTGAACCCCTCTCCTTCTGCATTTTTACTTTTTTCCATACTACTTAGAACATTCAAGTGCATTATATAATTTATTTATTTATTATGCCTGTTGTTTCTTCTCTTTTTACTCTCCGTACCCCCATCACTAGAATTTAAGCTCCTTGAGAGCATTGCTGTATCACAAGCACCCAGAACAGTGCCTGGAATACAGTAAGTCCTCGACAAATATTTATTAAATAGACAAATTTTCTCTTTTCTTCCAGAAAAGTCACTGCCATTGCTACTGTTTTTGAAACACTGCCTTCTTGTGCTCCCAATCTGCAGCTTCCATTCAGTCCTCACTGCATTTAACACATGCTATGTTCTGAGGGGAAATGGAAAGAATGCTCTTTTTTCCATAGGACTCAGGCCTAGTCTATGGAGCCAGTCAAAGGAATAGGCATTCTGCTCACCCATTCATCACCAAGATTCTTCCCTCAAGGGCCAGAAAGTAAAACAAACTCCTCCAAGGCCCAGTCCCAATATAATGAACCTACGGAAACGGATGCCCAGATACGTCTGAAATTTAGTTTTCACTCAGATATAAACTTCTGCTACTATAAAGTGATTAGAGTAGATGAGTTCTGGTCTTTTTTATTGTTTAACTTTTATTTAAGGTTCAGGGGTACATGTACAGGTTTGTCATGTCATGGGTGTTTGGTATACAAATTATTTCATCACCCAGGTACTAAGCATAGTACCCAATAGTTATTTTTCCTGCTCCACTCCCTCCTGTTACACTCCCTCATCAAGTAGGCCCCAGCGTCTGTTGTTCGCCCTCTTTGTGCTCATTGGTTCTCATTATTTATCTCCCACTTATAATGTAGAACATGCGGTATTAGAAAATGTGGTGAATATACACCGTGGAATACTATGAGACCATAAAAATGAATGAGATCATGTCCTTTGCACGAACATGGATGGAGCTGGAGGCCATTATCCTTAGCAAAATAACACAGGAACAGTTCTGGTCTTTTCTAGTTCTAAATGTTCTTGTGACATTTCAGCTTAGTTTTTACAGTTAAATTAGCACATTTCCAAAGTTCTAATTATTTGTAATGCTTATTCCAGGTATGATTCTCTACTTTTAAAAAGCCTAAGTTAAATTACCTAAAAGCTGTTCTGGGAGCTGTTTTATCATGAACATGCATCCCATGACTGTCTGTACTGGGTGAAGGAGTTGACGTTCTGAGTGTTCATTCAACTCGTTGGGTGATTTTTTTTTCCCCTTCAGTGAATCAACTGGTCATTTGACTGGACTGTCCAAATAAACCAGTTGTAGAATAATGTTTTGGAAGGGCATTTCTCTAAAGTCAGCAAGACACTGTGACCTATATAAGTGAAAGTAAACAAAGCTATATTTAGCTTTCCCTTATCTATCACATTATTTAGCAAGAGACACAGGCATCAGTCAGCCCAAGCGTCTTCTCCCAGCTTTGGTGCCCAACTAAGACAGAGTAGGCAGGATATAAGAGGGTCATGTTGGCTTTTCCTAGGAGAGTCTAGTCTATTTGACTTATTTTATTGTTGTTTATCTATTTTAAAAAATTTTATTTTGTAATGCAAAAGTTGCCAAAATCAAAATGCAGTTACTAATGTTAATAAGAGTCAGGAAAGGCCATGAAGAGAGGGTTCTTATGCTTGTATGACCAATAACAAAAAATAAATTTCAAAATACTACAAAAAACACAACCTTACACAAGGGCCATCAGAACCCAATACATAAAAATACTTCTGCAGGACTATCTGCCCAACAACTGCCTGTCCAACCTTGGACTGGTATCACCCTTGTTATTGATCTTTGTAGCCAAAGATAATTATTTCAAAACAAATATACAATTCACCCCATTTTTCCTTGAAAAAGCTTTGTCTTCCTTTACTTCCCTAAATATGACAGAGTATTCCCATTACAGTATTCTATTCCCAAATAAACATCTTTTCTTTTAAAGAGGTTTCTCTCTGTTATTTAGGTTAACAGAAATAACGACAGATTCATGAGAAGTTGCAAAGATGAAAAAGAGGGATCTGGTGTATTCTTCACCCAATTTTCCCCAATAGTTACATCTTACATAACTACAGTTGGAAATTGGCATTGGAACAATGTGTGTATATATAGTTCTATTCCATTTGATCACATGTGTAGATTTATTGTAACCATCACGGAAATCCAAATGCAGAAATACAGTAAGTCCTCACTTAATGTTATTGATAGTTATTGGAAACTGTGACTTTAAAGTGAAATTATGTATAATGAAGCCAATTTGACCACAGGCTAACTGATATAAACAAAAGTCAAGTTTCTATGGTATATTTCTGGTCACAAAAACATCACCAAACTTTTAAATATAGACCTCAAACACTTCTAATATTAAACACTGAAATGAACGCAAGCTATCCCTACATTTTAAAAAGACTAATGAAAACAAGATTATTATTTACCCAATTTTTGGTGAATCACTGAATGACAGTGGTCACAGTGATAACGGATTAAATAAAGAAATAAATGTCTGCAAAGTGAACACTGTTAGGAGCACCTCCTCCCACCACTCAGTTCAGAAACAAGCAATAACAAATATGGCAGGCTCACTGATCACTTTCTTACCGTTTCATGTATTGTCATGTATGTGTAAGATTACTGTAGGCTTTACAAATTTTTATTTTACCATAATTTGTACTCATTCATTCATTCATTTTCCATCCTACTTATTCCAGTTTAGGGTTCTGGAGGGCCAGAGCCTATCCCTGCAGCTCAGGGTGCAAGGCAGTAACCTACCCTGGCCAGGACAGCATTCCATCACGGGGTACACTCACGCACACCTCCACACTCACTCAGACAAAGTAGACAGGCCAATGAGCCTAAGGTGCACAGCTTTTGGATGTAGAATGAAACTGGAGTATTTAGAGAAAACCCATGCAGATATGGGAGGAACATGTAAACTCGACACAGACAGTGGTCCTGGCAGAAAATAAATTTTTTTCCTCATGGACGTTATGAGGAAACATTTTTGAATGAAACAATGTTATGCGAAGACCTGCTGTATTCCATCACCACAAGGATCTCCCTAGTGCTAAACATTTACAGTTACACCCATCCTCCTCCTCTCTACTTAATCTATTTTTAGCTATTTAAGGAATGTGCTGCAGAAGATGGGATTTTCCTGTTGTGACCTATACCTAAAAACTCCGAGAACAGTTGTATTATTTTCATGGCAAGGAAATCTCTGACAACTTGTCAAACCTCTGTTTTGAGCCTAAGCAGACAACTACCAGTTTGCTTTATTGCCGTAAAAAAATCCGAGCTATATCAGGGCCTTTCTAGGGATGTTTAATATTCAAATATATTTTAATTAACTTATTCTATTCTTGTCATTATTGAAGCATAGATTTAAAAAAAAAATCCCTTAGTAAGCGATTGTTTAAAATGCCTCCTCCAATGACCTAGTTACATGCTCAATAAGACAATGAAATCTAGATCTAGGGCTCTAAGGAATAACATTCGATAACTTTCTATCTACAATGTGCAAAAGAGCTATGGGTCATAAGTATTTAAAATGCAAACCCTCTCATTACAATGGAAACATTCCCACTGTGCTACCTCTTCCAATCTGCATCATTTTTCTTCCCCTACCCCACCATCCTTCCCTTTTTCCAGCTACTCTTCCTGTAAGATTTATTTTCCCCACCTATCCACAATAACTTTTCCCCCACAAAGACACTGAAGTCAATTATACCTGCAGAAGTTTAGGTAGCTATCACAAAAATTTCAAGGGCATGAATATGTGATACATTTTTCCAACAAAATTGGAATCCAACTATATATAGAGTTTTATAATCTGCTTTTTTCACTCTACATATGAGCATTTTCCCATGCCATTAAACATTTCATTATTATTAAGGGCTAAATAAGGAGAATTCTGGCAAAAGAGCAGATTGAGCTGATATGAATATATACTTTCTGCTTAAAAACATCTAGGAATGCTGAATAAAATATAACACCTAAACCATCCAACTTTAATGCATAGCCTAGCTTGAAAGGAAAGTAAATTTCCAGGAGTCATAAGGAAAGAAAGAAATCAGAGCCAGAACTAGGATGACTGTCTCAGGTTTCGTATGAAATGTTTCACGTCCAGGATAACTCTTCCATCCTAGGCAACCCGGGTAATTGGCCATCTTTGCCCAATGCAGTAAGTAAGGGGAAGCAGATATGCAATGGACTTGTATGTGTTTCAGGCCACATATAGGCTCTAGGGGCTGGGTCTAGCAATTTTAATTCTCTTATTAATACCTGATTTGGACTTTAGAGGTCATTTCTTTCTCTTATATAATTTCTTTGGCCAGATCTTCCAGCATTATGTTAAATAGTAGCTGTGATAACAAGCATCACTTCTTTGCTCTTGACCTTAAAGTGAATGCTTCTAAATTTTCTCCATTAAATATTTTTATTTTGGCTTACTTTTATAAGGTTAGGGGAGTTCCCTTCCATTTCTAGTGTACTGAGTTCTTTAAATCTGAAATCATCATTGATATCTATCCATTGCTTTCTTCTATACCTTTTCAGAAAATCATGTAATTTTTCTCCTTTGTTACATTAATGTAATTATACTCCTGCACATCCCAGCAGTGAAACATCCTTGAACTCCTAAAATAAGGTCTACCTAGTACATCGTGAGATTATAGATAGGTAGATAGACAGACAGACTTGTAAGATTTTTATATCTATGTCTGTAAGTTAAATTGGCCTCTATCACTTTTTTCTTGCACTACCTTTGGCTGGTTGTGATATCGACAGCATATTAGTTTCATAAACATGATGAGCAGCTTTTTCTGTTCTTCTACTTTGTAGAACAACATATATAAGATTGGGATTATTTGTTCTGAAATTTCAGTAAAATTCACCTGAAAAATTTGGGGTCTGACCCTAAGAACAAGTAGGGGAAAGTAAAGATTGCAAAAAGAAACCTTTACCCTAACCACTCCACCATACGTAGGCCCTATCTTGTACATTTCCCTTCATATACTGGCCCTGCTCAAAGATCTTTGAAAAACTTCGTTGTTAGACTTTTAGACTTTTCATTGCTGTTTGACACCAAGTTCCATTAACTCCCCTATCAATCTTTTGGCATTGGCAGAGGGGAATGTGGGGGAGGGAGCCATAGATAATAACTTGATTTGCCAAATATGACAACTTCTGTTCAATATGACCCAGTATGCTGATTTAAAGGAACTTTGCAAGCAAGAGGAAACATAGCCCTTTAAAAATTTTGTCAATTGCCTTCCTTTGTTCTTACAGCACATTCAGACATTCTTTGCCTTTCCGATGTCATCTCTTTTCTGTTTGCTCAAAATTCTTTAGAACTTTGGAAAATGTTTCCCTGCTCTATCCACCACAAAGAACGTTAGGCACCTCTCCTCTCTGTTCCCATAGCAGTGATCTGTTTCTAAGTCTAAGGCACTGTTGACAAATATCTGCCTCATTAGATTGCAAGCTTCTTAAGAAGGACTGTGGCTGTTCATTTTTACCCTCTCCCAGTATTTAACACAGTGTCTAACATACATTAGGAGGCTGTTAAATTATGTTGAATGATTAGCATAATTATAGAGAATGTTATGAACTAATAGCATCTCATAACAACCCAACATATACTGTCTTGATTATTTTCAGAGAACTTTCCCCTAGGAGAAGATAGGCAGCTATTTTTTTTTTTTCTTATCATTTGAGTCAACATCACTCAAGTAGTGTGTACAAGCCATGAGTAGAAGGATTTAGGAATCCTGACTACCAAGCAATAGACCTACCCATTAGAGCTCTACCCCTCATACTTCCCCTTACCTGTCAAGTCATAGTTTCAGTGCATTTGTAACACTATTCTCAACTTTTACATTTCAAAGAGTCACTTCTGCCTATTTATTCTGACTTCATTTACTGTATCCTGCCAGTAAGTGGGCAGTGACTTTGTGGTTCTGTCCTCATGATGCAAATAGCCAGGCTTGGCTATCCAAGAGATTATAATGTGTGAAATTAAAATAAGCCTCAATTAGGCAGCAAACACATACACAAAATGTAGAGTTCATGAGAGCAAAAATGTTTGTCCATTTTGCCCACTGCTATATCCCTGGTACATAGAACAGTAACTGACAAAAAATAAGGGCTCTATAAGTATTTCTTGAATGAATGAATGGATTGCTGAGTATAGTGTCCTGATAGTACTATAAACAGTGCATTCTGCTTTATATATGCACTCCTGCAAAATTGAAGCCAATGAAATATTTAAGTAGAGTTTATTATTCACAATTCACCTTGATATCCCTTGCTAAGCACTGCATCAATCCTATAAGCTAACCTATTTCTTAAGGCTAGCTTCCTGAGTATGCAACTTACGCAGTCACATAGCATCTTGTTCTTAGAAGGGTCCCATGCTTGGTTTAATGCTCTGCTGTTGCTATCTTGAAATAGGGTCCCATATTTTCATTTTGCACTAGGCCCCACATGTCAAATAGCCAGTCCTGCTAGTCCTGAACACCTTTCCATTTGAGTTTAGCACCCTTGAAGTTATAACTCATCTGCAGGTAAATTCTCTTGGCAAGTCCCTTGCCTGAGATGTGGGGAAGACAGCCGCTAACCTGGAGTGCCCACATATTACAGCTTGGACTGGGGCTCTAAATTCAGGCTGGCAATCCCGTAGTAGTATCAGTTCTCCTAGTCCCCCCAAGGGAAATTTGTGTATCATTTAGACCATAAATAGACAAAAAGCATTCCAAAATGTCATAATGAATAAAATATTCCTTTATTACACTAAAGAGCCACTTACTTTATAGAGCTTCCATTGCCCACGATGCTGATGCTAACAGCCAAGAGAGAGCTTGTCCACATTGTCCAAGTGACTGAACTTTACATGTATCCAGATTCTCTACCGAAGTCTGCTTGTCCTAGGGCTGAAGTGAAAGATCTTTGTTTTTGACCACTTGGTGATCTTTGGTTTAAAGTCTCTGTGTCTGTGGAAGTAAGGAGATTGTCTAGCACCTCTGGTTTAAAGCAGTCACCCTAGTCAAGTTAAGTTCAGGCTCTTCATCAGAGATACTTCTCATTTAGCTAGTGTCTTTTCATTTGGAACAGATATGGTCATGGCTTGAGGGAAATGACTCTGTGACCATTAATGTTTGTACATTAGTGACACACTTATTATCTACCCATCTATGACTTGCAGGGCTTGAACATCCATGTCAGACATGATTTGGTACTGCATTAGGCACTGGTGTTGGAGACAGCATTCTGAACAACCTTATTTGCTTCCCACTCTTGTGAGTCCCTTTGGCATTTAATCGTTAATAATAACAACCTTCGATTGCCTCAATTTTCATCTCTGGTCCAGCATTTATTCTGCAGCACTAATTGTTCAACTATCACTCTAAGCTCACACTCTTTGACAACTTAATGATAATCTTTGTCTGTGTACCCTGAAACCTAACTTCAAAGCTGTTAAAGAATACTTGCAGATAATTCTTCTCTATTGCTTTCAAAGTATTACTTCAGACTATGCTTATCTTCTTTATAGATTACAAATGTCTTCACTAAAATTTCAATATTAGGTTCTAAAGCAGGAGTGTCAAATCTTTTGGCTTCCCTGGGCCATACTGGAAGAAGAAGAATTGGGCCACACATAAAACACACTAACACTAAAGATAGCTGATGAGCTTAAAAAAAAAATTTGCAAAAAAACTATTGTAACGTTTTAAGAAAGTTTACAAATTTGTGTTGGGTAGCATTCAAAGCCTTCCTAGGCCACATGCAGCCCATGGGCTGCAGGTTGGACCAGCTTGCTCTAAAGGAATTGTTTTCTTATGTAGTTATTTTATTATTTATTTCTACACAACGAACTTTTTTGTTGCTCTTTTTCATTTTGTTTCTGCTGAATACAGCTCTGAAAATTTAGAGCAGCAATATCGGATTCTTGGGAAATAACCTTCAAAGCAAACACTTGGTTACTGAACTCTGGTGATCATTTGGTATACATGATGACTCCTTTCTAAGATTTCAGTTTGCCTTGGAAACGCCTGTTCATCATAGCAAAAGCGAAGAACTCCACAAGTCATTTTTGTTTCTAATTCAATTATACACACAGATATTTTATCTGTTGAACATCAGTCACTGTCCTAGGCACTTTAGGCTATGATGATTAATTTTATGTGTCAACTTGACTGGGCCATGGGGTGACCAGATATTTGGTCAAACATTATTCTGGGTGTGTCAGTGAGGGTGTTTTGGGATATGATTAACACTTAAATTGGTAGACTAAGTAAGGCCGATTGTGCTCCCTCACATGAGTGGGCCTCATCCAATCAGTTGAAGGCCTGAGTAGAACAAAAAGGGGTGACCTTCCTTTGAGTAAGAAAGAATTCCCCCTGCCAGAATACCTTCAAACTGAGACACTGGCGCTTCCTGAGTCTCAAGCCCACCAGCTTTTGAATGGAAACTATACCATTGGCTCTCCTGGTTCTCAGGCCTTTGAACTCAGACTAGAACTAAACCCAGCTCTCTTGGATCTCCAGCTTGCTGACTCACCCTGCAGATCTTGGGACCTGTCCACCTACATAATCACATGAGCCAATTTCTTATAATACATTTGTTTGTGTATATATGATATATTCATATTTTATATATATATATATATATATAAAATACACATACATACACACCCTAATGACAGCTGTACAGCTTTCTCCCTTCCTTCCTGAGATTCTCACTCAAATACCACATTCTCAGTGAGGCCTACTCTGGCCACCTTATGTGAAACTACAAACTTCCCTCACACTCCCTAGTACTTTTCCCTGCTTTATTTTTTTCCTCCTTAGCACACGTTATCTAACATACTATGTATTTTACTGATTGATTTTGTTTCTTTTCTGGCTACTTCACTAGAATGTAAACTCTATAAGGGCAGATACTTTTTGTATTTTTTTTTTTACTTCTGTCTCCCCAGCACCACAGTACCTAGCTCATATTGTTGAAGAAATGAATAAATGACCACATTATTTTCATTTGCATCCAAGTGAGTTGCACTAAATGTGCATTTCAGTTGCACCGAAAAATTTGGACTCCTGATTCAAAAGGGTATCTGCAACAGGTCTCCTTCTGTCTGGTGTCTATCAAACATCTCGACAGCTTCTTCAGAAGGTAATCATACTGCTGTCTTGATAAATCTTGCAATGCACATGTTGTGGATCTTACCTTCAGCAAGCATTTTCAATTGTGGGGCTTTGTGCTTTGTTGGCTCAAATGACACCTCCTGCAATAGAGCACACATGGAGATGTGCACATTTCCCAGGCATGGTGTCTTTATGAACCTCCGTTTGACAGGAACTCTTTTATTCTCATTATATCTGCAAGCTTTGGATCTATCTAAAGTTTTTGTAATAAGAGTTTTTTCTTTTCTGATCACCAAAAACCAAGACTTCCTCCCTCAAAATTGCAATCTATTCATATCATAACTGAATCCTGAGAAACTTGAGTGTCCTCCCCTTTCAGTTCTTCTCATTATCCAAGCGACTACTAGTCTGGGGCAAGGTGCCCCTGTTACGTGCTGCCATAGAACTTGGCACTCTTCTTATCATAGCCCTGTCATTACTTCTTTACCTGGCTTCCTCTCCCGCTATACCGTGAGTTCCATCAAGACAGGGCCAAGTCCGTCTTGCTCATGAGTCTATCTCCAAGCACATAGAGTGCATGGCACATAACAGGAACTCAATAAATGTTTGCCACATGAGTGAGTAACAAGCCCAGGTAAACCTGAGTCTCACATATTTCAAAAGAAAAAAGTGAATCATAAGACATAATTTTTAAAAACAGCATAATAAATTCATATATATCACAGAACACAATTATTTAAAAAGTAAAGAAAACACAAGGTAACAGTATTTAGCACTAGTGAAATTATGATTTGATTTTTTCCTTTATCCTATATATTCTTCTTTACCAAATTTCCTATAAGTGTATTTTACTTTTATAGTGGGGAAAATAACACTATAAATTATAAAATTAAAAAACCCTACAAATTATCTTCACCTCTTTTCCTCAAAATAAACAAAGTATCACACACTGCAACATATGATCATTGGGGTTTTTCTCTCTGCTTGCTGACAGGTGAATAACAATATGGGACATCCGTCTTATTTAGTACCAACAGAAGTATACGTTGATACAATAACCCAAGTTGCAAAAATCATGTAACTTTTTAGGATCTGAATGCCACCGGTGTTTTAGGCATGTTTTTAAAGATTCTGTAGGAACTGTTTTTAATAAAAATAATTCAGATTCCAGTTTGATGCACGAAAACAGAACTCAATTTTATTTCATGTTTGAAAGTAAACATGACAAAAATAAGAACCAATTTTTAACTTTCCAAAATGCTCCATGAGGTTTGGATGGCTGAGACAGTCCCCTCTGCTCTGAATGGCTTGTGTTGTCTTGAGGGGAAAATAATGCTATGGGAGAAAAGTAAAGTAGGGTTAAACAACTTGAAAAGACTAGTATTCACATATCGCACTTTGTCATAAAAGAAGTCCCCACAACAAAATTATCCAATTCTATATAGTGAATGTTATGATTAACTTACGTATTTTCAGTTTGCCAGTACATCGTCTTCTGTTACTGTGAGGCATACATATAAAATAGATTAGAGCAAATATTATTACAGGGATAATTTCTGAATAACAGTTAACTTCCATGTCTCAGTGAATGGTCCACAGAAACCAAGTTTTGTTAGTCTAGTTAGGATGCTATATATGTATATATGTGTGTGTACATGTGTACATATGCACACATGTATTGCATTAAACTAATACAAGGTAATATATTCATATGAATAATAATATACAGGCATTATTATAGTAATATAGATTTATGTGTTAAGTAAATATGTATCAACTATACATATGTGATACCTTATATAAAGATTTTCTTTTTTTTCTTCTGAGATAAATCACTTTTCCTATTCATCAAATCAACCTTCTCATTCTGAAGATTGGTGAAATGAAGCCCAGGAAAGTTAAAGGACTTGCTCAACCATACACTGTAAATAATGGCAGAACTGGGACTAAAGCCAGAGTCTCCTGACACGGAATTCATTGGTCTGTTATTCCATTCCTTTGCTTCTCTGTAACTTAACACCTTAATTTTGGGTACTGCATTGCAATTTTCAAAACATTTTCACATACATTATATTGTTTAAGTTACACAGAAAATCTGTGATGGTATCAAGGAACTGAAAGGTTAATTTCACTGCCCATGGAAACACTACTAGTTAATGACCTGAGTCTCCTTACTCCCAGTCCCTGAGATACAGCTTTGTTTCTCACCAACCATTTTATTCTTACTTGTCCCTTCACAGTTATTTCGGGAGGAGGAGACCCAAGTCAAGGCTAGGGATCTATAAGCCTGTACAAGTGTAACCTGTACGAAGTAGTCCCTAGTATATGATTCTGGGATCTCTCTCTCAACCTCTTCTAACACTACAGGTTTGACGAACAGGTAGCTGAGACTAACAGGTAAGATCCAGGATTCAATCTCAGCTCTGTCAGACTCCTAAGGCCATTCTCCTTCCCCTGGATATGTGATGTGGTCACATATGAGGACTGCGGCCTTCATTATTTACCAATGGTGTCTATCAGGGAGCCATAGAGTCAGAGTGGGCAGGTTCAACTTCTTTTCTCCCTCTGAAAAGCTGGCCTGTGTGTACCATATAATGTGGCACTCAAAACAAAAGCTGACCTGTGCATACCATATAATGTGGCACTCAAAACAATTTGGCACATTTCTTATCCATTTTCCTACCATCTCAATATCTCTAGTGATAAATATTTGTTCAGAAGCTGACCCTCCTGTGATCCAAACATTTGTGTGGTTAAAAAAATGTGACAGTCAAGCAAAGATGATGGTAGAAATATAAAGCTAACAAGAATCAGAGATTGAGCACTTCAACTGTATATCCTATTGTCAATTACCTTTGGTCTCTTGCTACTCTTCACCATGTTCCTCACCTCCTCTTGCTGCTTTCTGTAACATTTTAGACTTCCTCTTTCGCTTCCTTCTTTGTTTCTTCAAACCCATTACAACTCTGTTGTCCTCCCTTTGTAAGTATTTGGCCCATTCGCTGTAACATAAAAAGTTCAAGTGAAACCGTATTTCTCATTAGTGATAGAATAACAATGGGAGGGTTATAAGGAAAAAAATATTTGCCCAGATAACTATACTTTCCCACCTGATATTTTTAACTCACCAGATTTAATAAATCTGATAGAAATTATTCCACTTGGCTTGCTCATATTGATCATAACCATCATTATTATTCTCTATACAGTCATTTTGATTATGTGACCTTCTTTAACAGAAATGCTCTCCCACTTCCCTGTGCTGACACCAATGTTACCCACTCTTTAACAGTAAGTTTAGATATTATCTTGTCTAGGAAGCCAGCTCTTCCACTCCTAGTTTAGAGGGTTTCCTTCCTCCTATGAACTTCAAATCTACACAGTAATGGCTCACATTGTATTAGCATTTACAATTTTCAAAGCACTTTCACTTACTCCTATTGTCATTGGGTATTCAATCTCGTACCTCCTTGTATTTGTGTGGACAGTTGGCAAAGGGGCACTTGAGAGGCTACCACATGCCAAGAACTTCATTAAGTGCTTTATATACTTTCTCATTAAATCCTCACAACAACCCTAGAAGGTGGATAGTGTGTTTCTTATTTTGCAAATGATTAAACTGGGGCTTAAAGAGGTAAAATAATTCACCCAAGGTCACAGATAACTAGTAATGGAGATGCTAGAATTTAAACGTAGGTCTGTTTGACTCTAAAGTACAAGCTTTTTCCATTAGACCACTTTGCAGTGTTCGTGAATAATGGCTAGCAGCAGGTATGATAAACTTCCTATGTGCCAAGGCCTGTATATAAGCACTTCATGTGCATGATCTCATTTAATCTTCATTAACGACTTGATGAGGCAGGTACTATTTCTATCATCCCGCTTTTTCATATGGGGAAACTGAGGCACCAAGACGGAAAGTAACTTGCCGAGGTCACCAAACTACTCAGTAGTAGAACCAGGATTCAAATCCAGACCTACCTAAATCTAAAGTACAATCTCTCTCCTACTACACTAACATGTCTCATTCTCTCCTCAAAGCTTGTAAATTCCTTCAGACTGGAACCTTACCTTATCACTTTTTTATATCCCACAGAGGAAATGGAAATGTTTGTTGATTTTTATGCTTATAGGGCTTTTACTTTCTAAAGAACTAAACATAAGCCAAGAAGAAAAAAAAATAGTAATGTTCATGGCAGAGGTAAAGAGAAAAATCCAAAGACAGAAAAAAAGAGAGAAAGATTTGCACACAATATTATGAAGAAGTAATGACAGATAAATAATCCTATCCTCAGCTCAAGCTAGGTAGCATACAGAAGAAGATACCAGGACCTTGTAAGTGCTACTTAGCTGTACAGAAAAACAAGGTTCTGAGCATGTGGGTCCCAGAGATAGATAAGTCTGCCTTTGAAATTATGACTTTGAAGATAAATAATACTAACTTTTCTCCCCTAAAACCGTATTACTGGGTTGACACTGAGCTCCACTAGGTAAGACAAATGTGGGTCAAAGAAACAAATTCTTTCCTAATTAATCATAAAAGTGTCTCCAGGCATAAATGAAATGGTGAGTGAAGGCAAAAAATATATTTATATGATTTATCTATGGCCTGTTTATGTTGCCATGTTGTTACCTGCAGTCTAAAAAAATAATAACCGAAACAACTACACAGTTCTCAGTCCCTTGGGGCCAGATGTGCTTGAGAACGCAGATTCTTTTGGATTTAGAAAGGCAATATGACACGATATATTGAATACTACATGACATTCCCATAGGGTCTGGGGTAGCATCTCATAATCAAATACAGTAATATTTCTGCAACAAAATATAAGAATATTCACTCTAAGAATTAAATAATGACTAGAAGGAATCTCAGTCCAGGTTTGTCGCAAAATGAATACAACAAAATTTTTAGGTTTGCAGAAATTTTTGAATTTCAGGATTTTAGAGAAGAAATTGAGTACTTATGCCTTTTTCTAATGCTGTGATGTCAATATATCCTACTTTATATAATTAAAATGACTATGTTTTCTTTATCTACAGATTTTCTTTTAAATTTGGTCACGTACATTTCACCTTAATTAACGACAAAAAAGCAACACGGCCTTATTATTTCAAAACTGACCTAGGTTTCAGAGGACTTGGTTTTTGTTCAGCCTCATCACTAACTGGCTATATGACTAACATTTTACTACTGAGATCCAAGGTTAGCTATTCTACCTAATAGCCAATGAAAATGCCCAAGGAAGAGAGTAGGAGTGAAATGATTTTTCAGTGTCCTAGAGGTAGTTTTCTTCTTTTCATATAAAGTGTCATATATCATGACCAGCATATGCATACTGAAAAGGTCAATTTCTTACACACTCATTCACTCACTGATATATTTGCTCATTTACTAAATAAGCATTATTCTAAGTACTAGAGACATAAACATGAATAAGATATGGTATCTGTCCTTGAGGAGCTTAAAATTTAGAAGGGAAAGTAGATATACAGACTAACAATATTACGTTGAGATGAGTTCAAGTAGAGGTAATCGGAGATTGGTAGAAGGCAGACAAGAAGAAGCCTGACCCAATGTATGCAGGAGGTTTGGAGTAAGCTTCCTAGAAGAGGTGACATCTAAGATGAGGCCTACAGCCTGAGTGGAGAGAGCCAGACAAAGAAAAGTGGAGGTGGGGAGATGCATAAGAGCATTTCAGTCAGCAGATACACTTTATGAGACTCAGAGTGGCAAGGTGGCATGTTGTTTGTAAACATCAAGTAGAGTGGCATGGCTGGAAATGTTAAGTGAGCTCACTGGAAATTTCTAATGACACAGATCCACACGGTTGTGGGACATTTTTTTCTTCTAAAAATTCCCAGGAGCCTAGATCTAAGAGCAGAGAAGTGGTATGGATTCAGTTTCAATGAAACAAGGGGACTGGAAACAAGAATGGATTAAAGTACTAGACAATGGGATCCAGGCTGGACAAAAAAAAAAGCAGATGATGTTAGGAAGATGGCAGACCAGGAGAAAAGAGAGAGTTAAAGAGGCTGGAGGCCTCAATGAGTTAAAGAACAGGTTCAGCAAAAATGAAGCAGAGAAAAAGCTGGAGGACACGGAACCTATGGTGAAAGAGTAGGATTTTGAACTTTAAGATTTCAGAGATTCAGAGGTTCAATTTTTAGTGAATAACAATGTTCAAGATGTGGGCATGACACTGGATGGCCAATGATGAGTAACGGGGCAATTCCTCAGAATTGAGTACATCAGGGAACTCTGAGGCTAGGGGCTCAAAGAAACAAAAACATACATCATTGAAGAAATTTGTTGGGTGTTTTGGAACCTCAAGAGTTTAACATAACTGATTGGAAAGAAAGAAATGGCCTGAGGACAGCTGCACGGCACAGAAAGAGAATCTGTGCACTTGGGAGAGAAAGAGTGCAGCAATTGTGAGACATTACATTGAACTCAGAGCTGCCCTGTCAAAGCAGAAAGCAAAACCAGGCTGAACTCAGCTGATGCCCACTCAGAGAGGGACTTTTTAAACCAGACCTAGCCAGAGGGGAACCACCCATCCCAGTGGTCAGGATTGAATCTGGCAAGCCTTGCCACTGTGGGCCAAAAGTTCACTGGGGCCCTCAATAATCTTGAAAGGCAGTCTAGGCCACAAGGACTGCAATTCTTAGGTGAGTCCTAGTGCTGAACTGGGCTAAGAGTCAGTGGATTTAGGAGGCACACAACCTACTGACACGCAAGCCAGGGTGGCTAAGGGAATGTTGGTGCCACCCCTCCCCTAACTCCAGGCTGCAAAACTCAAAGTTCCAAAAGAGACTCCTTCCATCTGTTTCAGAAGAGGAGAGGGAAGAGTAAAGAAGACTTTGTCTTACATCTTGGATATCAGCTCAGCCACAGTAGGAAAGGGCACCAGTCAGAGTCAAGAGATCCACTTTTCAGGCCCTAGCTCACAGATGACAGTTCTAGATACACCCTGAACCAGGAGAGAATCTACTGCCTTAAAGGGAAGGATCCAGTCCTGGCAGGACCTGCTGACTGAAAAGCCCTTGGGCCCTGAATAACAAGCAGTGATACCTAGGTTATGCTGTGAGCCTTGGGTGAGACTTTGAGACTTACTGAATTCAGGTGTGACTCAGCACATCCTCAGCTGTGGTGGCTACAGGGAGAGACTCCTGCTTGAGAAAAGCAGTGGGAAAAGTAAAGGGAATTTTGTCTCGAACCTTAGATACCAGCTTAGTCACAGGGGAGCAGAGCACCAAGTGGGCTTTTAGCATACCCAATCCCAGGCCTTGGCTGTTGGATGGCATTTCTGGACCTGCCCTGGGCCAGAGAGGAGCCCACTGCCCTGAAGGGTAGTGAGTCCCAGGCCAGGTAACATTCACCACAAGCTGACAGAAGAGCCCTTGGGCTTTAAGAGAACATTGGCAGTACTCCCGGTGGGCCTGCAGTGTTGATTGCCACAAGGTAGGGCTCTTCTGCCTGTAGAAAGGGGAAGAAACAGTGGGAAGAACTGCATCTTGTGGTGAGTTCCAGATCACCTGCAGTACAACAGAACACCAGGTATATTTCTAAGGTTTTGACTCTAGTGCTTGGCTCCTGGAAAGTACCTCTGGACATGCTCGGGGCCTGCAAGAACTCACCACCCTGAAGGAAAGGATACAAGGCTGGCTGGCTTTGCCACCTGCTGTTTGTAGAGTCCCAGTGCCTTGAGCAAACATAAGCAGTAGCCAGGTAGTGATTACAGTGGGCCTTGGACAAGCCCTAGTGCTGTGCTGGCTTAAGGTCTGACCTAGTGCAGTCCCAGTGGTGGTGGCCTCAGTGGTGTTTTGGTCACCTCACCCCAAAGCTCCAGGCAGCTCAGTCTAGAGAGAGACTCCATTTGACTGCGGAAAAGGAAAGGAAGAGAACAAGAGCCTCTGATGGTAATCCAGAGAATTATTCTGGCTTTTTTCCCAAGATCATTAAGGAAGTACCTCTACAAGTCTGCAAAAGCCACAGCGTCACTGGATTTGGTATGCCTCCTAATGCGAATACAGCTTAGATCACAACACTCAAGTCCCTTAGAACACCTGGAAAACTGTCCAAAGAAAGATAGGTACAAACAAGCCCAGACAGTGAACAGTACAATGAATATCTAACTCTTTAATGCCCAGACACAGACAAACATTCACAAGCATCAAGACCATCCAGGAAAATGTGAAATCACCAAATGAACTAAATAAGGCACCAGAAACTAATCCTGGAGAAACAGAGACATATTATCTTTCAGACAAAGAATTCAAAATAGCTGTTTTGAGGAAACACAAAGAAATTCAATAGAACCCAGACAAGGAATGCATAATTATATCAGACAAACTGAAAAAAGAGGTTGAAACAATTAAAAATAATCAGGCAGAAATTCTGGAGTTAAAAATGCAACTGACATACTGAAGAATGCATCAGAGTTTTTTAATAGCAGATTGATCATGTAGAATAAAAAATTAGTGACCTTGAACATAGGCTATTTTAAAATACATTTAATACCATTTAAAATGGTCAGAGGAGACAAAAGAAAAAAGAAAACAATGAAACATGCCTACAACATCTAGAAAATAGTCTCAAAAGGACAAATCTAAGAGTTAGTGGCCTTAAAAAGGAGGTAGAGAAGATGATGGGGTAAAAGTTTGTTCAAAGCAATAGTAACAGAGGATGTCCCAAACCTAGACAAAGATATCAATATACAAGTACAAGAAGGTTATAGAATACCAGGAAGATTTAACCAAAAGAAGATGACCTCAAGGCATTTAATAATCAAACTCCCAAAGGTCAAGGATGAACAACGGATCCTAAAAGCACTAACAGAAAAGAAACAAATAACATACAATGGAGCCCCAGTAAGTCTGGCAGCAGAGTTACCAGCAGAAACCTTATGGCCAGGAGAGAGTAGCATGATATATATAAGGTGCTGAAGGAAAAATAAGACATACTACTCTTTCACCCTAGAACAGTATGTCCAATGAAAATATCCTTCAAACATGAAGAAAAATAAAGACTTTCCCGGACAAACAAAAGCTGGGGGATTTCATCAATACCAGATCTGTCCTGCACAAAATGCTACATTGAATACTTTAATGAGAAAGAAAAAGGTGTTAATGACCAATAATAAATCATCTGAAGGTACAAAACTCACTGGCAATAATAAGTATGTAGAAAACCACAAAATACTATAACAATGTAACTTTGTTATATAAACTACTCTTAAGTGGAAAGACTAAAGATGAACCAATCAAAAATATTAACTGCAACAACCGTTCAAAACATAGACTACTATAAGATATAAGCAGAAACAATAAAAAGTTTAAAAGTTGGGGGATGAAGCTATGAGGTAGAGTTTTTATTAGTTTCCTTTTTTTGATTGTTTGTTTATGCAAACAATGTTATGTTGTTATCAGCTTAAAATAATAGGTTATTAGATAGTATTTGCAAGCCTTATGGTAACTTCTAATCAAAAAACATACAATGTATTCACAGAAAATAAAAAGCAAGAAACTAAATCATATCACCAGAGAAAATCACGTTCACTAGAGGAAGGCAGGAAGGAAGGAAAGTAGAAGGAGAAGACCACAAGGCCACCAGAAAGCAAATAACAAAATGGCAGAAGTAAGTCATTACTTACCAATAATAACACTGAATATAAATGGACTACACTCTCCGATCAAAAGACACAGAGTGGCGGAATGGATATAAAAATGAGACCCAATCATCAGTTGCCTACAAGAAACACACTTCACCTATAAAGACACATATAGATTGAAAATAAAGGAATGAAAAAAAGACATTCCATACCAACGGAAACCAAGACAGAGCAGGAGTAGCTATACTTACATCAGAAAAAAATATATTTCAAAACAAAACTATATGAAGAAACACACTTCACCTATAAAGGCACATACAGACTGAAAATAAAGGAATGAAAAAAAGACATTCCATACCAATGGAAACCAAGAAAGAGAAGGAGTAGCTATACTTACATCAGAAAAAATATATTTCAAAACAAAACTATATGAAGAGACAAAGACAGTCACCACATAATGATAGAGGCCAATTCAGCAATGGAATATAGCAACAGTAAATATATGTGCACCCAACACTGGAACACCCAGATACATAAAGCAAATAGTATTAGAGGTAAAGATAGAGATAGACCCCAGTACAATAATAGCTAGTGACTTCAATACCCTACTGTCAGCAATGGACAGATATTCCAGACAGAAAATGAACAAAGTAACATCAGACTTAATCTGCACTGTACACCAAATAGACCTAATAGATATTTGGAGAAAACTTCCTACAATGGCTACAGAATACACCTTCTTTCCCCAGCACAGGAATTATCCTCAAGGATAGACTGTGTGTTAGGTCACAAAGCAAGCCCTAAAACACTGAAAAAAATTAAAATGATAACAAGCATCTTCTCTCACCACAATGGAATAAAACTAGAAATCAGTAACAAAAGGAAATTTGGAAACTATACAAACACATGGAAATTAAACAATATGATCTTGAATAGCCAATGAATCAATGAAGAGATTAAGAAGGATATTAAAACACTTCTTGAAACAATTGATAATGGAAACATGATATACCAAAACCTGGGATACAACAGAAGCAGTACTCAGAGGGAAGATTATAGCTACAAGTACCTATATCAAAAAGAGGAAAAACTTCACATAAACAGCCTAATGATACATCTTAAATAACCAGAAAAGCAAAATCAGACCAAACCCACAATTAGGAGAATAAAAATGATAAAGATGAGAGCAGAAATAAATAAATTTGAAATGAAGAAAACAATACAAAAGATTAATGAAACAAAAAGTTGTTTTTTTAAGAAAGATAAATAAAATTCACAAACCTTTAGCCAGACTAAGCAAACAAGAGAGAATACCCAAATAAGTAAAATCAGAGATGAAAAAGAAGACATTATAACTGATACCATAGAAATTCAAAGGTTCAATAGTGGCTACTCTGAGCAACTATATGCCAATAAATTGTAAAATCTAGAAGAAATGGAAAAATGTCTAGACACATACAACCTAACAAAATTGAACCAGGAAGAAATCCAAAACCTGAACAGACCAATAACAAGTAACGAAAGCAAGGCTATAATAAAACTCTCCCAGCAAAAGAAAAGCCCAGGACCCACGGGCTGGGCATGTTGGCTTCTGTCTGTAATTGCAGCACTTTAGGAGGCCAAGGCAGGTGGATTCCTTGAGCTCAGCAGTTTGAGACCAGCCTGGGCAACATGGTGAAGCTCTGTCTCTACCAAATATACAAAAATTAGTTCGGTGTGTTGGCAAATGCCTGTGGTCCTGGGTACTCGGGAGGCTGAGGTGGGAGGATTGCCAGAGCCCGGGAAGTTGAGGCTGCAGTGAGCTGCGATTGTGCCACTGCACTCCAGCCTGGGTGACAGAGCGATAACTTGTCTTAAAAAAAAAATTCCCAAGTTTACTTCCATAGAAGCCATCTACATACTAACTTTTTATCTGTACCTCTTTTACGGACAATGATTTTCTACTTTGGATACTTGTATATGTCCCTTATTACATAGACTATGTGTGTTCCTTGAGAGCACAGAGCATAATCTGATTTGCTTCTTTATCCTTCACAGTACCTAACACAAGGCCTGGAACACAGATATTCTTGAAAGCATTAGAAGTTCTTGAATGATATAATGAAATGAAATAGAGATATTTCAGGAAGATGCGTCTGGCAAGACGTTGCAGGATGGATTAGAGGGAGAGTAGATTAGGAGTCCAGGTATATGTCCAAACTGGTTTGGCAGGTATCCTTAATTCCTCTTTACCTAAGGCCAATGCCATACATTCCTATTTAAGTACCAGGAAACCTCTCTGGAACCCACCTCCTAGCCATCCTCCAAGCCCCACTTGCAGCCCTATCTCAGATAATGTCTCTCTTATAAGAATCGCTTGGATTAGATATATCATTATGACCTCTCAGCTCTGAAACCTGCCTTTGCTCTTTAGATGCTACCCTTAGTTCCCTTTTGCCCCTCTCCCGAAGCCACTTGCCTAGAATGGGAAAAGGCACTCAAGGCTGGTACTAAATTACAACAATAAAATGGGAGAAGGGGCAAATTCCAGACTCATTCCAAAGAACAAAACAAAACAAAACAAAATGACAAGGAAAGTAAGTGAAAAGATTATATATTGAGGATAAATGAGAAGAAATAGTCACCAGTGACTCTTAAGGTTCTAGCCTGGGAAACTAAAGAAATCACTGACAGGAATGGAGAAGGGTCAAGGGGAGATGATTTAGGAGAAAAAGAAAATGAGTTCACTTTTTCACATGTTGCATTTGAGGTGCTGATAAAACATCTCATTCACGAGAATGACTGGAAATATGGAACAGGTAGAGGTGAGGATTTTAGGGTTTGGATTTAAGAGTAATTTACCCAGAGACTCTTGGAACACTGTGGTCAGAAAATACCATAGAAATTATCTAACTCAAGGCTCTACTACAATTTTGTTAGAAAATCAATACTCAAAGAATTTAAACACATCCATGAAACGTGGCGAAAGCAGAATGAGAACGCAGATCTTTTAAAATGTTCTTCCTACTATATATTTCTAACATTTTCTGATAAATGAGAGTAAGGCTTTGGGAAACAACCACATTTGGGTGAACAAAGAAAAGCAGACTGAGATGGATCAAAATTGTAAGAGGAACAATGAAATCCAAGGGGGGAAAATTTCAAGAAGGGAGCAGTCAACAGTGTACTCTGTGACAAAAAGATCAAATTGAATGGGAATTGAGAAAAGGTCACTTCATTTTGCAATGAAGTTATTAGTTACTTGGCAACAGAATGTTCTTTTTAATAGTACCTACTATGCCAGAGTTCTGTAAAATGCTGTCTTTGGAGTCCTTGCAATGAGAACACCTCAGAAATATGATCCGTATAATGAGGTTCTCTTATTATTTCAGTAATTAAATTACTATGAACAGCGTCCAAGAAGAACCAGCTTTATACGAATTTCAAACCTATAGTGACTCATGTTAGAACAGAATTCCAGTTTGCTCACATTCTCATCTGACATATTTTATCAAAGTTCTTAGAGCCTAGTCATACTTTTCAAAATTTATAGATTTTATTTCCTTCCTCTGAATCCAAATGTATATAATCCTAGGAACTTCAAACTTTCCAGTAGTTCACTAATTACTGCATAAAGCTTTTCAAAATAACATTACTAATTATATTGTACAGTATAATGAGATATGCAAACATGGGAAATTGAAAATGTAAATGCCTATTTTTTAAATTCAAAGGGTGATGATTTTTAGGCAGTTTTTGACACATTTATTCCCAGTTCTTTACCTCCCATTGTAAGAAAATAAGTGGCACTAAGACTGTCGGCATAATGAAAACCAGATTATAATACAGGGAATCATGCAGCAGGATTTGTCTAAATGTAGAAATTTTCAGTAACAGCCATCTGGCAAGTAGCAACATTGAAAGTGTATGGGGGATGTGCTTTTTACATCATCTGTGTATCAGATGATCTACAATCTTTAAAAAAATAGATATTTTATTAGTTGAAAGAAAACAGTTTTGTCATTTTCAGACTGAGTTCTGAATTCTATCTTAATTCAAAGTTACAAATTCAATCTGATAGGAAGAAAAAGAACATGAAAATGCACTTCATCTGAATTTAACAGGCATGGTATTATGTTTAAATTTTCCACCTTAGCAAAGCTACAGACACACTCAAGTATCATATCACTATATAATCCACAGATGCTTAAACGACATATACACACAGATTTAAACTTTATCTAAAAACAGACAAAGATTAGAAACTGAATTAGAAACTGCACTTGAGACTACTGTCGCTGGCTACAGTAATAGCTGTTATAAGAACAATTCAGCCACCTCCCTTTTTCTCTTCCCCTTAGAATTCCTCTCCCCTGCTTCCTTTTGTCGCTATCCACTTGATCTTTTCCTTCCTTCTCCTCTAAGCAAAGGCTTAAGCCTACTAGTGACACATACCTAATGAAGCTTCTGATCCCTATTAATGAGGATAAAAATAGATCTTACATAACCTTGAGGACACAATACATTTCAAAAACACATCTTATATGTTAGTTTAATATGGCTATTAGTAAATTCTTAGAAAGTTTTTCACTAATGCGCTCTGCTTCCTTTTGTATGTGCAACCAGTTCAAACCGGCTTCAGTCCTCTGTGTACCGGGTTCATATCACACTAGAACTCAAGTCAAGCAGAAGTAAACTAAAGATTCAGTTATAGATTTTTCCAGTGGCAAAATTAAGCTGTATCTGCTCAGAAATGAAATAAATTAAGGTGTCTATAGTGAGAAGACCACCATCTGAATGTAATTAATTCTGTGAAAAGGACCCCTCTCTATCTACTCCAAATCTGTCCCCCTTCAAAATCGACCTGAAACGGCACCTCTACCATGAAGCCTGACGTGCCCTCTCCCACTTAACCTGATCTCCACTGCTTCAAAACTTTTGTAAGTTATTGCTACCATCCATTTTAGTCCTTAATTATTTTCATCTTATATTGTAATTTAAATGTGACATACTTGGGATTTGTTTTAAGGTGGATTTAAGCTCCTTAAAAGTAGGGCCTATGTCTTAAAAATTTCTGTATCCTCTGTTATACCTGGTACAGGCAAACATTGAATGAATATGGTCAATAGTGGAAAAATGACTTAGGCGCCAAAAACTGAAGTATATATGGCTCTGGTGAGTAATTACCCTTTTCACCTACACTGCTTTTAGTTCTCCCACCAACTCAAATCGCTTCACATTTTTGTGTTTTTGTTTTTGTTTTTGTTTTGAGACGGAGTCTCACTCTGTCACCCAGGCTAGAGTGCAGTGGCGCGATCTCGGCTCACTGTAACCTCCGCCTCCCGGGTTCAAGCGATTCTCCTGTCTCAGCCTCCTGAGTAGCTGGGATTACAGGCACATGTCACCATGCCCGGCTAATTTTTGTATTGTTAGTAGAGATGGGGTTTCACCATGTTGTTCAGGCTGGTCTCGAACTTCTGACCTCGTGATCCGCCCGCCTCAGCCTCCCAAAGTGCTTCTCATTTTTTAAGCTCTCCAACTCTTGTCAGTTGCTGGCTCCTTAGGTGATCCTTAAAAAAAGACACTGTCCAAATTGCAGAGGTTGGGGAATACCAAAACATTGTTTTGGCTTGCAACCGAAGGCCAAGAGGAGAGCTATGACAGCTCTTTCTTAAAGGAATTCTCAGTTATTTAATGTTTAAGACAGGACTTAGCAGGAGGAAGAGCTTACGGGTATCTTCCAATGATTAAAGAGCAAAAAAAGGTCTTCCAAAAGAGGCCCAAATCACATTACTGCAGATAGTCATAATAGCTTTTGGTACCTCTGATTTAGACAAACAATTGTGTTTGGCTTCTTTCTTTTCCTTTTTAAGCCACCACATATTGATTTTACTGCTGTGTCTATTTCTCTTTTATGGGTTATTTATTTTACCTACTCTAATATTTTATCTATCTCTTTATTCTTTGAAATGGAGAACAGAAAGTGAGTTAAGGAAATCGTTCTAAGGAGATATCTTGCCCTGCAAAAGCAGACTTTGGCCTGCACTTGGCTCCTTGTTGGATATCAGGGATGGGATTTTCCCGTTCTTACAATTATTCTCCTTGCCTCTAAAATCAGCCTACCACAATAGGCTGAAAGTGCCCATCCACTCTCAATCACTGTTCCTGGAAATTCAGCTAAGCAGCAAGATGAATCTGCTACCTGCTCCAAGGGTCATGATAGTCAGCTCAAGATGACAGAAGGAGCACACTGCTCTTGCACAAAATAGTAAAATAAATAAAACACAGTAAACCAAAATGTATAGTATCCAATATATACACTTATTCACATTGTTTCTCAAGCAGTCTGTATTATGTAGAAAGAAGGAAATATATTAGGATCAGAGAACAATCCTTTGGATTTCATTTTAGAGAAAAAAAAATCCAGGAGACCTGAACACCCCCATAAAATTCCTTTGCAGAGGTATAACACAGGGACCATAATGAAGTTATCATACCAAACTTATAATCCTAGAAACTCTCTAAATTTCATGGTATATTCCTAGCCACCAATTTCTAGCAAATGTTACTTTATTGTTATTCATGGTTTATTTTTTTAATACAAAATCAACCTTTGAAGAGAAGAAGGAAGGGTCAAAAATTCCACTCCTACTGCCAATCACTTTGATGATCTTTATCCAAAGTAAGGTAGTGTATATAGTCTAACTCTTCTTGCGAAATCTAAATCATATTCTGGGAACTCAACTACTACTTCCACATTAACTTCAATAAAAAAATCAAACATGCTTAACCTTCAACAGGCACCTTCTCTTTATCAGAGAATTTAAGGAGGTACTTATTCTCAGGGTAGTGACAATGCTGACCTTGCACACGCACAAACCTGAGAGTGAGTGCTTCCCTTAACTTTGTGCTGTAAGTGCTTCACTCACCTCACTCCAGTCCTGACTGTGCTCTGTACCTCTATACCCACTCTGTCCCCACAGGTGGGGAGCTATTAAAAAAAAAAAAAGCTTGGAAGCATCATGCTAGTAGTCCATTGGCATTTTGTATAAGATGTTAAGAAGAAATCTGTTTACCAATTGGCTTGAAGACAGATCAAGGCTTTATGACCCAACGGTAGATGATCATTAAAGACCAATGGCAGATGACTAAATGGAAACTAACACTTCCAGGAACTCTTCTGATTTGCAGTTAATGGCCACCCCCACTGCACACACACCAAGCTTGCTAATTTATTTTTCCTTCTAATTGTGGGTTTGTTTGATGAGGGAATGTACAGATACTATGCAAGAAGAAAATCTATGGAAAAATAAAATAACGCTTTTTATTTTATTTTTGAGACGTATTTTCACTCTTGTTGCTGAGACTGGAGTGCAGTGGTGTGATCTTGGCTCACTGCAACCTCTGCCTCCCAGGTTCAAGCAATTCTCCTGCCTAAGCCTCCCAAGTAGCTGGGATTACAGGTGTGCGCCACCATGCCCAGCTAATTTTGTATTTTTTAAATAGAAACAGGGTTTCGCCATGTTGGCCAGGCTGGTCTTGAACTCCTGACCTCAAGTGATCCACCTGCCTCGGCCTCCCAGGTTCAAGCAATTCTCCTGCCTAAGCCTCCCAAGTAGCTGGGATTACAGGCGTGCACCACCACGCCCGGCTAATTTTGTATTTTTTTTAATAGAAGCAGGGTTTCGCCATGTTGGTCAGACTGGTCTCGAACTCCTGACCAGTCTGAGTTCAGACTGATCCAGCCGCCTAGGCCTCCCAAAGTGCTGGGATTACAGGCGTGAGCCACCGGGCCTGGCCGATAACATGCATTTTAAAAACATATTATGGCAACTCTAGTTTTAGGTTTTTCCCAAGCTACCGTATCTTCAACATAAAGAACCCAAACATAATCCCTATATTTCTGAAGTATATTAATAAATAAGTCTATACACAAATACTCATGTATACTGAGCAACGAGCAAATAAAAGTTTATGTTTGCCTACCTTCTCCAGAAAAGAGAGCAGCAATAAATGGGCAGATATACCAGGATGATCAGGCTGACTGCACCAAGCCCAAACATTCGCATCATCTGTTTAGGCTCTGTTGGTTTAATTATATCCTGTTACTTTCATGACTTAAGCAAGAGAAGTAAATCCAAGCTCTTTCATAAAGTCCTTATAAAGAAACTATCAGTTAATAAAGTGAAATGAGGAGGTATTCTTATGTGACAGGTAAATATCCTTGCTACTTTATAAGGAACAGGAGTTCATGAAATGTTCTTGAAATACAACTGAAGGCTACACTTTCAATATGTATCCCTTAATGAAGCCTTAACAAAATGATCCTACTCTTTTTGTACAATCATTGATTATTATGATGCATACGATATATTTCTTCCTCTGGCCCTAAATTGGCTTTTTCTCTTGGCCATATGTTGTATATCCTAGAGCACTTGGGGAGCACATTAATCTATGAACCGTTAACTTGGTAAATAAATAGCTTCTCAATCTATGGTCACACCACCCTGAATGTGCCCCATCTCATCTGATCTTGTGAGCTAAGCAGCGTCTAGCCTGGTTAGTACTTGGATGGGAGACTGTCTGGGAATAACCCGATGCTGCATGTTTACTTCCAAATTACGAAATATTAAATTAAACAAGGAATCAAGAATGTGCAGGTGAAATAAGCATATTTTAGTCTTATATTCATTGGAAAATGCGTTCTAATGTGATTGAGGAATTGTAAGTCACAGTTAAATTTTTTCCTCTGCAAGAACCAAATGTTGCTTCATACATAATATAAAGACCAAACTGATAAACGAATTACAAATAACATGTGACAATGTTAAAATTGTAATATTATATTCATGATCAGGTTTTAGTTTCCAGTATTAATACTACATGTTCAACAAAAAGCCGTAAATTGAGTAGGGACTATATTAACTTAAGATATTTTGCATGCATCCTTTTTGTAGTATTTGTTAGTGTTTCATGATATCAAATCCATGCATCATGAGAGCAACTGGAAATACATCCCCACTATCCAAATGAAGGTAGCAAAAACAGACGGTGTAGTTCTCAAAACTTTGTAAAGAAAAAAATATCGAGAAGAACCTAATTCAAAAACTATAGAACAAGACTCGGTGTGGTGGCTCACACCTATAAATTTCAGCACTTTGGGAGGCCGAGGCGGGAGAACTGCTGGAGTCCAAGAGTTGGAGACCAGCCTGGGAAGCCTAGGGAGACCCTGTCTCTACAAAAAAATTAAAAATTAGTTGGGCTTGCTGGTGCACGTCTGTAGTCCCAACTACTCAGGAAGCTGAGGCGGGTGGATCACTTGAGCCCTGGATGTTGAGGCTGCAGTCAGCTGTGATCACGTCACCACTGCACTCCAGCCTGGGTAACAGAGTGAGATGCTATCTCAAAAAATACCCAATAAAGAAAAACTAATAAGCAGACCTTAACAAGAAACATTCAAGTCTACTGTTACATACTGAGATGAAGACAAGACAAATGGGAAGAATTCCACCTAGGAGGAAAAGCTGGGCAAAGAAAAGTAAGCTAAGGCATGCCCAACCGGTATCTTCTCTCAACCATTGAGGGTTCCATAGAGCCTGGAAACTAGGACAAAACACAGAGAGTGACTAAAGCAAAAGAAAATGTGAGACTAATTTTTGTATTACCAAAGTCACCATCTAAAGGCTAAGCAAAAACTGCTCCTGACTAGAGTCGTGACCACCTCAGGACCTTCTAAGGAGCACTGCTCTAGGACTGGGAGTCCCATTTAAGTATTAAGCTGGGAAATCCAAATATGAACTTATGCCATTGTGATCTGTTTATTTAATATTTAAAAATAGAAATAAATGAAAGAGGAATAACTTACCATCTCTTAATGGAGCAAAACATTTGAAGCTCGTGGTCCCCAATGATGAAAAACAGCATTTGTAGCTCAGACATTCACTCTCATTAAGATCTTGCAGCTCATTACAAGGCTTTGCCATCTGATTTTCCCTCAGAATGCAAGCTTTTAAAAACAGAAATTTAAGAAAGAGAATACAGCATGGTTAATTAGCACTTTCCCTAATTAAATAATTACTGGAAGACAAAGAAGAAAAGCAAACATTTAATGGCATATACAACTAGTGATGGGTGCTAAAAGAAAATAAGACTTAAACTAAAAGTTACCACTAAGTTATTTAACATCACATTTTCAAATCTAGGTGAACTGCAGAAAATTACAAGTTGTTAAAAAATCATTGGTAAGATAGTTTAAAAGGACAATAAATCATGAGCTGAGTGGTGATGATATAAATATAACACAGAAGGAACTAAATAACAACAGGTCAAAAGCTTTTAAAACTAACCCCTTGTTAAAATGATCCACATATATCCTCCGGCTTAACGTTACTAAGCTACAGAAACTCATTGAATGCATCAATGAGAATGAATGTAAGTAAAAATTACACACTTTGCTGCTAGTGACTAAAGTAAGTGATACACTGGTATTGACCTACTTTTTGTGAACACTTATCATATTGGCACTACAATATATTTTAAGGTTCTTCGTTTCACCCTTAAATTATGACTCTATAATTTTAAACAGGCAATGTTTATGGCATTAACACCAAGATTCATGCAACTGCAATAAATTCGTACATACCTGAATCTAAAAGACTTGCAAGCTCAAATAGCTTATTTTCTATAATATCCTGCTTTATAAAAGAAACAAATACAAACTAAAAAGCACGATATCAGATTTTCATTCAAAAAGAAAAACCTCCACAGTATGTCTACGTGTTAAGGCCAGAATAGATTTAGTTCAATCTCTTATACTATCAATAATTACAAACTTAAAAGTAGTAACTGATATTTTATAATCACTAAAGCACTTCAACATCAGCAAAGAACAATGTAATTGTTTTATGCAAATTTTAACCTCAGTATATTTTACTACATTCCTCTTTTTTAAAGATTGGCAATTGCTGAAGCCAAGGTAAAAATAATAATATCTACCATTATTTAGGCACCTGTTTGGGCTGGGAACCTTGCTTTACACACTTTATTACTAATCTTTGCAACAAACTCCCAAACTGAGTTTTACAACCTCTGTTTTAAAAATAATAAAGGATCAAAGTAACTTATGCAAGATCAAAAATTTAATGCACTACCAAGTGGCCTAGATACTCATTTTCCAAACATTTTAGACATGACAGTTTATCCTACTTGTTGTTCTATATTCTAAGTAATCTGTTCTTCAATTCTGCTAGGCCCAGAGTGGCTCTTCTCCCCTAGGTTGGATTGCATCAAGTGTTCAGGTTCTGGGTGTCAAACAGCCAGAAAATGGTGACAATAGTCAGGACTACTCAGAGATGGGATGGATTTCCTTGCATGCTGAGTTTCTCACCGTGGGTACCGTTCAAACACCACTTTCCAGAAATGCTAAAGAGAGGGTTAGGGTTAGGGTTAAATCATAGAAGAGACTAGACTATATGATCTCTAAGATCATCTGTTAATTTATGCTTTAAGTGCATCTGATGGACTTTATGCTAGATATTAAAATTAACACGGGCCAGGCGCGATGGCTCGCGCCTGTAATCCCAGCACTTTGGGAGCCCAAGACGGGCGGATCACGAGGTCAAGAGATCGAGACCGTCCTGACCAACATGGTGAAAACCTGTCTCTACTAAAAATACAAAGCTGAGCGTGGTGGCACGTGCCTGTAGTCCCAGCTACTCAGGAGGCTGAGGTAGGAGAATTGCTTGAACCTGGGAAGCAGAGGTTGCAGTGAGCCGAGATCGTGCCACTGCACTCCAGCCTGGCAACAGAGCAAGACTCTGTGTCAAAAAAACAAAAACAAATTAACTTTCAGGCTCAAATTACAAAGAGGCATTGGTAATTTTAAAGAATCAAAAAGGTAGAACAATTTTTTTTGTCAGGTTTAAGTATATAATTTTGTCCAAAGGGAGAAAGATCAGGTGATCTCTCAAGCTTCCTTGCCACTGTGTGTCAAGGTTATCATTTTAATCTGCAAGAGATAAATATTTTACAAATAATAGCCTAATGACAAAACAACGAACTTTCTTTTCATGCTTAAGTGGTAAGGGTGTTTATTTTCAATTACGTGGGGGAGGAAATAAATTGGTTAAAAACATTTCACGTTTTATGAAGCTGTAGTTATTGTCTTCAAAGACAGTATGTACATTTTATAAATATTTAATCACTTTTTGAATCAACCTAGGTCAGATGTTTCTATTAAAATGGCACAACTTCATTTCGTCGGACAAAATTTTTACTTCATATAATTGATTCTGACTTACTTTCCTGCACCAGGTTGGAGAAATATTTGAGAAATGCAGATATCTTTTCCGGACCATTTTTACAGGTGGTTTCAGTGACTGTACAATGTAGTTATTATAGGTAAGTATGTGACCATTTACATCTGTTGTTTTCATAAGCTTTAAAGCTTAAATCATCATTAGTTATTGTTTACGACTAACTTTGGCACTCAAAGCATTCTTTCAGCCTATACGACATAACACCTTCTCAGATTTCTTTTTTATTTACTCAATTTGACCATGGCAGTATTTTGAGTTTATTTAAGGAACTTGTTTATTTTGCTATTCTCATTGGTAGATGCCTATTTTAAACTTAATGTAACAAGCATAAAGAAACATGAAGAGATTTTTTCAAGTTCACTAAAGAATTCAGTGGTAAGGCCTGGAATTGAAAAACAGATATAATTTTGTGCTTATAGAGTATATCAAATTTTGTTAGAATAAATTCTGCATGACTTTTCATAAGAACTTTATCTTTGTACTTCACATATTCCAATTTATATGAAGCTTCTCCTTGAAAGGGCACCACATGCTATACAAAATGAAACGTGTTTATTTGTGGTTAATAATTCTCAGGAGTCACAATGTGCTTGATAAACACATTATATACAGAATCACAAAAAGACGGTGAGACTTGAAACCTGGGATTTCTATCATTAAAATAGATGGGAAAACATCTGGCATATTCCATAACATCAGTCACACAGTACCCTCACTAATGCCACAGAAGACATCAATTTCACAATACTGGATCAGTGACTACATTTCAGGCAATGCCATTCAGGTAAATTGTGAAAGATTTAGATATTTGCAAAGGAAAAGTATTTTATAAACAGTAACAAACATTTATGAAATGCCTTATGAATGTTATCTCAGTTCATCCTCATAATTCTTTGTGGTAAATATTTTCAATTCAAAGATGAGGGCACTGAGGTTCAGAGAGATTGTCTTGCCTAAGCCAAAGAGCAGAGCCAGGATCCAAACTCAGCTCTGTCCCACTCCAGTGCCAATACACCACACTGCTTCCTAAACATTTAATTACTGTTTTCAAAACAAGAACATTAGAGGGGGAAAAAAAATCAAACAAGAACTTACTTGTTGGAAAGAAAAAATTCAGCAAAGCTTCCCATGCGGAATCTTCTTCCAGAGATTGGCCATTAGCATTTTCACTGTTTTGCAGCATACATCCACTTGGAAGCACAAAATATGAGGACCCTTAAGAAGAAGTAAAATTACTAATTCCAACATATAAAGCATTTATCACTTTCAATGACCCTTTAATAGTAATTGCCTTTGCTTAAATTAATTATAGAATGTCAAACAGCTAACAGATATACTTTCATCTCATAACAGCTTAAGCATTATTAATAATCAGAATGCAATTTTGTTGTGAAACTGAAAAAGTGTTAAATTTACAAATGCTTAACCTATAGGCTGACACATGCCATTGTTGTAAGCTGATTTACAGTAGTAAACTTACCTCTGACAAACGGCATTAAGAGGCCTAATCAACTGATGAGCTGAAAACAGTATGTATTCCAACTAAATCAGATCCCATCACAGAAAGTTTTGGAAAATATGTTGGCTTGCATATATATTGATAAAAATCAAGGCCTTACATACAGTAAAACCTTCCTTATCCTTCTTTCTCACTATTTTAAAGAATTGGTTTTTAGTCTTATTTACACAATTCCCTCCTACATGAGAGAAGAGGATAACACAGATTTGTCCATAGCATTAAATATTTCCCAAAACTATCTTTAATAATGTCACAGAATTCCATTATACGGCTCTATTATAACTGAGTTAGCAATTTCTCCATAGGAAAACACTTAGGTTGTTTACAATTTATTGATGTTATAAAGAATGCTGCAATGATTATCATTACATTATCATTAGCTTGCAATGATTATCATTGAAGCTGTATATATTTGCAAATATTCATGAAAAATTACTTAAGATAAATTCTTAAGGCATGGTGGCTCTTGAATATGTCCAAATTATCCTCCAGCATGGCTACCCCAAAATACACTTCTACCAGTAGTACAGGCAAGTGCCAGTTTTCTGACACTTCTCCATTTTTTATTATTTGCCAATTTGGTGGCCAAAATAAAACAAAATATCTTGTTTTAATTTGCAACTTTCATAATCAGTGAGCTTACATCTTTCATATTGTGTTGCATAGCAGAGAACTTAACTCTTAATCTGCCACATATTTAAAATATTTTTTCAAGGTAATTGGTTATCCTTACTTTTTTATGGTGCTTGGGAAGCTCAGAAGCTTAAAATTTTATATGTAATTAAATCTATTAATCTCTTCCTTTATTATTTTTACCTCTATAAAGGCATTCCATACTCTAATACTCCCAACATTTTCATGGTTGTACTTTTTAAATTCAAATATTTAATACACCAGGAGTATATTTTGGAGTGTGTTGTGGACTAGGGATACAATTTTTCCAGCAGTCATAAGGCCCTTTATTAAATCCATCCTTTTCTATTATACTTACGATAACATCATCACATTCTAAATCCTTAGTCATAGATCTGTTTCTTGACTTTCTATTCTGTTCCACCAATCTATCTATTCATGTGCCAATACTATTGTTATTGTTTATTTTATCTTTTCTTTTCTTTCTTTCTTTTTTTTTTGAGACAGAGTATCGCTCTGTTGCCCAGGCTGGAGTGCAATGGCGCAATCTCAGCTCACTGCAACCTCCGCCTCCCTGGTTCAGGTGATTCTTGTGCCTTGGCCTCCCGAGTAGCTGAGATTACAGGCATGCGCCATCATGCTCAACTAATTTTTGTATTTTTAGTAGAGACAGGGTTTCACCATGTTTCCCAGGCTGGTATCAAACTCCTGACCCCAGGTGATCCACCCATCTCGGCCTCCATAAGCCACAGCGCCCAGCCTATCTTATGTCATTATGTTTTAATAAATGATCTGGTAATCCTTTCATTGTCCCCACTATCAAATTTTATTTTCAGCTCTGAGAATTTTTTAGATGAACCTTAAAATCATTTTGTCAAGTCAAAAAAAATTCTAAATTTTATGGTAATTATGTTCACTTATTTATCATTCATTCAAAAATCTTTTATTGTGTGTCCCATGTGCTAGGCATGAATTCAATTAAATGTAGACTCATTTGGAGAGAATTGATAATGTTACAAAATTTTTTCACCTAAGTAGTTTTGTTTCTCTGTTCTTTCAAGTCTCTTTTTATGTCCCTGAATAAGGTTTATCATTGTATTCAGCTAGGCCCTGCACTTTTCTCAGTACATTTATTCCCAGGCATCATATATATTTTGTTGTTTTGTGAACATAATCCATTTCACCACATTTTCTAGTGGATTGATGGTATGTAGGAGAGCTATTGATTTTTATACATGTATTTTCTTACTCCCTTAGTTAACTCTCGTTAGTTCTCACTGTTCTTCAGTTTCATTCCACATAGACAACAATATTATCACTAAATATAGATGACTTTGTCTCTTTTCTTTACAATACTAACAGGTGAATTATTTTTCTTCTTTCACTGTATTGCCTAGAAATGTTTAAACTATGTTGATTAATAACCATAATAATGGGCATTCTTTTTTTTTTTTTACTATTATTATACTTTAAGTTTTAGGGTACATGTGCACAATGTGCAGGTTTGTTGCATACGTATCCATGTGCCATGTTGCTGTGCTGCATCCATTAACTCGTCATTTAGCATAATAATGGGCATTCTTGAGTCATTCCTGACTTTAATGGGAATGTGCTGGTATTTCATAATTAAGTATAATGTTGGCTGCTGGTGTAAGATAGATACCCTTTATTAAATTAAGGATGTATTTCTCTAGTTGTAGTTTTCTACAAATTTTCTGTTGTTATTTTGTTTCATTTTGAATCAGGGATAGAACTGGGATTCTATCAAATCCTTTTAATATTTACTGCCATGATGATATTTCCCCCTGCCTATTAATTATTGAATATTATTAATATATTTGCCAATATTAAAATATTCTTGCATTCTTGAACAAAGTCCACAAGTGCTAATGTTTCATATAGGATTCATGATTCAACCCTCCTAAGTGAAGTGTGTCTGCAGTTTTCTTTTGTGTGTGCTACATCTGTAAATTCTGGCATGAGAGTTATACCTGTTTCATAAAATAACCTAGGAAGCTTCTTGTTTTTTCTAGACTAGAACAGATGAAACAATATAGGAATGATTTGATCCATTAAAGGTTTGGGAAAACTCATCCAGAAAAAGTCTGAGTCTTCATTATTTGGAGAGGGGTAGTTCTTTATCTTTTGCTTCTTCATGGTCACAGTTAATTTTGTTATTTTTATTTTGCTAGGAAATCATCTATTTACAAAGAAATTATTAGCATGGAATCATAAGACTATTCACTTGTAATATTTACATCTCCTTTATATCAATGATAATATCTTCTTTCTCATTTTAATGAGAGCGACTTCCATACACATACATTTGAATGTGTACTCTCACAATGAACTCTATTATAAATGTTAAATCAAGCTAAATTATATTATGCAAATGCTCTGTATCTTTATTTTTCTGTCAAGGACTAAAAGATAAATATTAAAGTATCTCACCATGATTGCCATGATTGTGGTTTTGACGACTTCTACTTAAATTTCTAAAACTATTTGTTTCATATATTCCAACAATGCATAAATATTCAATCATGACAATTTTATCTTCACTATATATTACACCTTGACAATATTAAACATAGTCCATTTTGTCCTGCTTGTTTTCTACTAATGCTTACTCATTATTGAACACCCACTATATTGTGTTTTGAGGATATATCAGTGAACAAGTCAGACAAGATCCCTGCCCTCATGGAGCTTACTACAAAGCAGTAGAGAAGACAGACCACTAACAAATTAAGTAATTACAAATTGTAATGAGTGCTATGAAGAAAGAAAGTGGACATTTCTTGTCCAGCACAAGGACAAGAAATGAGATTAATGTTGCTAGGCACACTTTGCCAGATCAGAGAACCCTCTGTCCTACATGACATGAGAACGGAGCTACAGATGGAAGGGACCTTGACAAGACTTTAGTTCCATATTGCTGCTTGTTTGCTCAGTGTCCCCCTTCGTCAATTTGCTGTCCTTGTTGCCACTTGATTCAGCACACCATCTGAAGTAAGTGTTGGCTGACAGTAGCACACTGAGACCCGAGTCTCCATTCTAAGTTATATTCAGCAAGTTATGTGCTCTCTGGAATTCCTCTAGAATACTGATACCCCAACTTAGAGTACCCAACTCAGAGTGCCCTAGCCTCCAGCCCCTGCTGGACAGGCTTGCCCTTGGCTTGACATGAAACACAAGTTACTGTGATTTCTCTCCATCATGTTTTTATCTTTCAGAGAACCCTCCAAGTTTCTGGCATATAGATGCCAGATGGAAACTTTCTAGGTTCTCCAGGTTTTCACCCTTTATAGATCTTGGTCATTACAATGGGCATTGAAATGAAAGCGACAATTAAATATCTTAACTAAGATGAGCAACATCAGTGGCAGTCTCAACCATAAGTCTAGAATATATTTTACCCTGCCCTCCACCTTTGGTTTCTTCCATACTCTGAAAGAAAATTATTTTTAAATTAATTTGAGCAGTATGTCTCAAAGTGTAGTCTACCACTAGCAGTACATAAGAATTTTAGGTGGAACATATATGAATACTTACGGATATATTAATGTTTGCTATGAGTTTATTTGAAAGTGTAGAAGAAAAAAATATGAGTAACATATCAAACCTACCATGACACCAAACACGGCTGACATCACTTGCCATATGGCAAATCTTTATAAACTTTGTCTTTTTTAATACTTTGAGTTCTGGGATATATGTGCAGAATGTGCAGGTTTGTTACATAGGTATACATGGGTCATGGTGGTTTGCCACACCCATCAACGCGTCATCTACATTAGGTATTTCTCCTAATGCTATCCCTCCTCTAGCCCCCCACCCCCTGACAGGCCCTGGTGTGTGATGTTCCTCTCCCTGTGTCCATATGTTCTCATTGTTCAACTCCTGAGTGAGAACATGCGGTGTTTAGTTTTCTGTTCCTCTGTTAGTTTGCTGAGAATGACGGCTTCAAGCCTCATCCATGTCCCTGCAAAGGACATGAACTCATTCTTTTTTATGGCTGCATAGTATTCCATGATGTGTATGTGCCATATTTTCTTTATCCAGTCTATCATTGATGGGCATTTGGATTGGTTCCAAGTCTTTGCTATTGTAAATAGTGCTGCAATAAACATATGTGTGCATGTGTCTTTATAGTAGAATGATTTATAATCCTTTGCATATATACCCAGTAATGGGGTTGCTGGGTCAAATGGTATTTCTGGTTCTAGATCTGTGAGGAATTGCCATGCTGTCTTCCCACAATGGTTGAACTAATTTATACTCCCATCAACAGTGTAAAAGCGTTCCTATTTCTCCACATCCTCTCCAGCATCTGTTGTTTCCATACATTTTAATGATTGCCATTCTAACAGGTGAGAGATGGTATCTCATTGTGGTTTTTATTTGCATTTCTCTAATGACCAGTGATGATGAGCTTTTTTTCATATGTTTGTTGGCTGCATAAATGTCTTCTTTTGAGAAGTGTCTGTTCATATCCTTTGCCCACTTTTTGATGGAGTTGTTTGTTTTTTCTTGTAAATTTGTTTAAGTTCTTTGTAGATTCTGGATATTAGCATTTTGTCAGGTGGATAGATTGCAAAAATTTTCTCCCATTCTATAGGTTGCCTGTTCACTCTGATGCTAGTTTCTTTTACTGAGCAGAAGCTCTTTAGTTTAATTAGATCCCATTTGTCAATTCTGGCTTTTGTTGCCACTGCTTTTGGTGTTTTAGTCATGAAGTCTTTGCCCATGCCATTGTCCTGAATGGAGCGGTCTAGGTTTTCTTCTAGGGTTTTTACGGTTTTAGGTCTTACATTTAAGTGTTTAATCCATCTTGAGTTAATTTTTGTATAAGGTGTAAGGAAGGGGTCCAATTTCTGTTTCCTGCATGTGGCTAGCCAGTTTTTCCAACACCATTTATTAAATATGGAATCCTTTCCCCATTACTTGTTTTTGACAGGTTTGTCAAAGATCAGATGGTTGTAGATGTGTGGCATTATTTCTGAGGCCTCTGTTCTTCTCCATTGGTCTGTATGTCTGTTTTGGTACCAGTACCATGCTGTTTTGGTTACTATAGCCTTGTAGTATAGTTTGAAGTCAGGTAGTGTGATGCCTCCAGCTTTGTTCTTTTTGCTTAGGCTTTATAAACTTTCGTCCCTGTTCTTTCTTCCCTGGGACGATTGCCTCCTTTTCCTCTTTAACTCTCTCCAAAGTCTCCCACCAGCTAGCACACAAGCCTTTTTCTCAGGTCTTCCTCTCTACCCAAACAGCCTCCAGCCTTTTTCCCCTCCTCCATTATTTTTCATATGAAGAATAATGTCATCCTCTTTGCCTCTAATTTGCATCTTTACACTCATTAGCATGTTCAGCAAATAAAAGATTAGGAGTCAGCCTTTTAAATTGGTAGCAGAAAATATTAAAGAACCAATTATGTTTCCTTGTCACAAAGAATTTTTAATTTTTAATTTCCCTGTTACAAATAAAAGACTAAAAATCTAACTACATTTCAACGGAAAAGAAACACCAGACTCAGTGCAGACAGAGAGCTTCAACTATATGTGACTTGTGCAGTCAAACAGGGCCCCACACTTGGGGAGCTCCATGCTTGGTTTAATGTTTTGCTATCACCATTTTGAAATCCATGAATTTTGAATGAGAGATCTTGTATTTTCATTTTACAAATTATGTTGCCCCCCCCCCACCCCCGCTCTGGAGTGAGATCTAATAGATGAGAAACTGAATGACAGGGTGAGGAGACAGAAAAAGCAGTGGCTAACTGTATCAGTTTCTAAAGGATTTTGCTGAGGCTTCAAGTTGAGGGTCTACCTATGCCACTATCTTTCTGGGTGTTGGCCTCAAACAGACCTGAGTTTGTATCCTGACTCTGCCACATACTAGTTGGTGAACTTGAGCATGTCAGTAAACTTCTCGTTGCCTCAGTTTACTCATCTGCAAAATGGTGATATTTATTTTGAAGTGTTATGAGGATTAAGTGAAGTCACATGTGAAGTGCTTAATACAATGCAAAACAAATAGTTTGTTACGTCTTTCATTGTTTATTTTTATTGCTTACAACTTTAAATTTAATATCATTACTTTGTTTTCAGGATATTTATTTTTATTAATAACTTTCTTAATCGCAAATATGGTCAACTTTCCATTTATAACTATGGTATAGTTCCCTTTTTAAATAAATATATTAATGTAAAAAAGTAAGGTAGCTTAAAGGAAAATATGAATGACTGGTATTATTAAGATAACCAAGCATTTTGACTGAACAGGAGAAATGCCCACCTAGTGAAATTTCTTCATTTTTTCGACAAGATAACTGAAGCCTAAAGAGGTAAAATGACTCATCAATGGTCACACAGCAAGTTAGTGTGAACAATCAGGGCAACCTAGATCTCTTGATTCCTAGCTTAGGGCTCCTCCAACTACACCACATGTACACAGGGTTAAAGCAAAAGCTAGTCTCGTGATCAATTAGGTACACGGCAGGCAGCCAGACTTTCTATGTGTAATGCCTCATTCACTCCCCAAGGATATCAGATAAATAAAGTATTCTAATATAATGATACAGAAACTAGTTACTGAGATTTGTCCATGGAGCTAAGGCAATTTGAAAATATTACCTACTAGTCCATCTTTATTTCTCATTTTTTAAATTTCCCTGAAAAGGATGAGCAATTAGGACTGACTGAATAGGTTACAGATTATTGGTGGAATCAAACTCCCAGTCCACAGTTTGCTTCTCTCCTCATCCTGTATGCCACTGGTCTGTACGTCTTCTGCATAAATATAACTTGAAAGGCAATGTGGCTTGGGAATGCAAATGACAATACAAACTGGAGGTATATCCCAGAGTTACCTCAGGTCACTCAACTTCAACTCCTCTTAGTAGCATTAAATCTAAGAGAATTCACTAGGGTCCGTCTAGAAATGAGAAAGGGAATTTTAATGTCAGAACCATATGTTTCGCTTTCGCCATAATTCTACAGGACCATGGACAATTATTTTACCTTCTGATGTATATTAGTTTTCTAGGGCTGTTGAATAACATACCATAAACTGGGTGGCTTAAAACAGAAATTTATTGTCTCACACCTCTGGAGGCTAGAAGTCTAAAATCAAGGTGTTAGTAGGGCTGGTTCCTTCTGAGGATTGTGAGGAAAGGCCTCTCCTTGGCTTGCAGATTGAAATAGTCTTTCCTGTACGGGTGTCTGTCTCTGTGTCCAAGTCTCCCCTTTTTATAAGGACACCATTCATAGTGGATTAAAATACACTCCAGATGACCTCATTTTAACTTGATTATCTCTATGAAGACCTTATCTCCAAACAAGATCACAAATAAGGTATTGGGGTTATAATTGCAACTGTTTTTGGTGAGGGGACACAGTTTAACCCATAACAAGTGCATTTTGTTACGTTAATTAAGTGAAATAATTTTAAACGCAAATTAAATTTAATTCATACAGTCACGTATTACCTCCTGAGAATCTAGGAAATCTAACAATATAAAGAATGAGTCATAGATTATTTTAGGAGAAAACATGTTAGACCTATAATAGAAAAAGTACTCCTGGAAATAAAGAAATCACACTGAATTAGACAGTATTCTTTTTTGCGTGGGAGTTCTACTCAAAATAGAAATAGAAAATGAAGAACTCACTGACTAAGAAAAAATACACAATTTATAGTTTTGTTTTTCAGCTTACTTTTTTAGAGGATAAGAAGACTTTTAGTATTGTACTATTACAAATTCAGTAATTCAAAAATACTTTGGTGTTTTAGATAAATAGTAGAAATAAACCTGAATAATTTGTAGTAACATTATGATTTGTAAATGATTATTAAAAATACCTTAATATTTTTTCAAAGAACAGAAATCATATTTTCTAACTTATTTCAAATAATTGATAAAACACAGCATATATTTTATTTAACTTCGAATTTCATTCCTCACAAAAACCTATAAACCCATGTAGTTGTGACATAGTGTATAGAAGTCTCTATTCTTTTTAGTTGTGATGCCACTGCCCAATCTTTGCCTCCCTCTTTGGCTGTGGGTGGACCTTGGTTGAGAAGATGGAAAACATCTAGGGAGAGCAGGGAGAAAGAAGCCACTGGGATTGAGGTGGGGATGCTGAAGTCTTTGGGCTTGGGTCTGGAGCTCAAAGGCAGGAGACTGTGGGAAATCTAAGGCCTTTGTGCAGATGAGAACATAAAATACGTTTGTGAGGGGGTTGGGAGAAAAGGCACGCCATTGTGGGTAATATTGAGAAAGCTGTTTTGAGAAAACCATCTGAGACTTAGGAAGGTTATGGAAGGAAAGAAGGTTGTAGGAAAAGGAAAAGCAGTTCAGGTTGGGAGAATCTGGAGGAGGAGGGAAAGACTTTGAGTGAAGCAAGTGAGGCAGAAAGATCATTAAGTAGAAGGAAGAAAAGAAGGCTTTTGGGGAAGAAGTGGAAAGTACCTTTGGGTGATGAAGGAAGGAAAACTTGAGTGGGGAGAAGAACTTTTGGAGAGCTGAAAGTAGGCTTCTGAGAGAGAGTGAGTGAAGGCCTGGAAGAGGGTAAATAAAGAAGTAAGGGAAGGAATTTGAGGGAGAGGGGAAGGCCTTAGTGAAGGTAGCTTAGAGAGGGAGAGGATGATATAAGGTAAAAGAAGGGAAGTAAGGGACTGAAGACTTGAAGAGAGGAGAAAAGGGCTCTGTGAGATAAGGAATGAAAAGCTTTTGAGAAAAGGCCTGTGAAGTGAGCAAAGGAAAGTCATTGTGGGGAGGTGAGAAATGAAAGGACCTTGATTGAAGGACAAGAAAAACTTTTGGAATGGTGATGAAGGAGGGAAGGTATTTGTAAGGGTAAAAGAGAGAAGGCCTTTGTGATGATAAGTGAAGGAGGGAAGTTTTTTTGGGAAAGGAGGTGAGGAAGTTAGGGTTTTTGAGGGGACTTGAGGGAAGGAGGCCTTTGAGCAGGGAGGGAAGTCAATTGTGAGGGTAAAGAAAGCAGGAAAGGTAACCATGAAAGAAGATAAGGTATTTGTGAGGGGAGGTGAAAGAGGTTAGAATTTTGTTAGGGGAGAGCATGGAAAGAAGATTTTGGTAAAGGAGAAGATGGAGGGTGTACCTTTGTGAGGAGAGATAAGGGAGGTTGGAACTATATAAGCAAAGGTGAGGCAGGGAATGTATTGGTGAGAGAAGAAAGGACTATGAAGAGAAGATGAAGGGGGTTATTATTTCATGAGGGAGGTGAAAGAAGAAAGGCCCTTATGAGAGGAGATGAGGGAGGAAGGTCTTTGTGAAGGAACACAAGGAATTTTACTGGAGAGTTGAGGAATTAAAGGCCTCCATGACTGAGGTGAGGAAAGTAAGCACTTTTTCAGAAGAAGTGTGGTAGGAAGCCTTTAGAGAGAGATAAAGGAAGCCATTTGTGAGTGAACATGCGGGAGGGTAGGACTCTGTGATGGAAGATGAGTAAAGAAAGGCTTTCATGAGGGGAAATGAACAAGGAAAGACTTTTGTGAAGGGAGGTGATTGAGGAAATATGTGTGGTGAAGTAAGGGAGGTTAGCAAGTGAGTCTAGGGGTGGAAAAGCTTTAAGAGAGGAGATGATGAAGGTTAGTAGTTTGAGTGGTGCGGTGAAGAAGGTTAGTCCCATGTGATGGAGGTACTGAAAAGAAGGCCTTGGGAGAGATGAGGGAGGAAAGCCATCTATGAGAGAAAGTCATTTCTGAAAGGAGGGAAAGGAAATGTATTTTGTGAAGGGAGGTTAAGGAGGGAAGACCTTTCAAAAAATACCTATAACAAGTAAAGAGATTGAAACACTAAACAAAACCTCCCTTGCAACAGAGAAATTATAGTTAATAATAATTTGTTTTATATTTCAAAGTAGCTAGAAGAGAAGAATTGGAATGTTCCCAACATAAAGATAAATTTTTGAGGTAATGGATATCTCAATTACCTGGATTTGATCACTACACATTGTATATACATATTAAAATATCACATATACCCCAAAATACATACAACTATGATATATCAATATAATAATACAAAAACAGGGGCATCTGCTGGCAAGATGGCTGAAAAGGACCAGCTCTGGTCTGCAGCTTCCAGCAAGACCAATGCAGAAGTTGGGTGATTTCCGCATTTCCAACTGAGGTACCCTGTTCATCTCATTGGGACTGGTTAGGCAGTAGGTGAAGCCCATGGAAGGTGAGTAGAAGCCGGGTGGGGTGCCGCCTTACCTGGGAAGTGCAAGGAGCAGAGCATCCCTTTCCCAGCCAAGTGAAGCTGTGACAGACTGTGCTATCTGGCCCAGATACTATGCTTTTCCTACGGTTTTTGCAGTCCACGGACCAGGAGATTCCCTCATGTGCCTACACCACCAGGGCCCTGGGTTTCAAGCACAAAACTGGCAGCTGTTCAGACAGACACGGAGCTAGCTGCAGGAATTTTTTTTGTTTTTGTTTTTTTTCTTAGCCCAGTGGCACCTGGAACCCCAGTGAGACGGAACTGTTCACTCCCCTGGAAAGGGGGCTGAAGCCAGGGAGCCAAGCCAGTGGGTCCAACTCCCACAGAGCCCAGGAAGCTAAGAATGACTGGCTTGAAATTCTCCCTGCCAGCACAGCAGGTCTGAAGTCGACCTGGGACAATTGAGCTTGGTGTGGGGAGGGACATCCGCCATTACTGAGGCTTGAGTAGGCGGCTTTCCCCTGACTGTGCTAAGGACTGGGTGGAACTCAACACAGTGTGGCAAAGCAGCTGTGGCCAGACAGCCTCTCTAGATTCCTCTTCACTTGGCAGGGCATCTCTGAAAAAAAGGCAACAACCCCAGTCAAGGGCTTAAAGATATAACTCCCATCTCACTGGGACAGAGCACCCGAGGAAAGGGGCAGCTGTCGGCGCAGCTTCAGCAGACTTAAACGTTCCTGCCTGCCACCTCTGAAGAGAGCAGTGGACCCTGACAAGGAGGGTTCTACAAGCACAGCACTCGAGCTCTGCTAAGGGACAGACTGCATCCTCAAGTGCTTCCTGACTGGGAGAGACCTCCCAACAGGGGTTGACAGGCGCCTCATGCAGGAGAGCTCTGGCTGGCATCAGGCTGGTGCCCCTCTGAGATGAAGCTTCCAGAGGAAGGAGCAGAAAGCAATCTTTGCTGTTCTGCAGCCTCCACTGGTGATAACCAGGAAAACAGGGTCTGGGGTGAACCTCCAGCAAACGAGCAGACCTGCCGCAGAAGGGCCTGACTGTTAGAAGAAAACCTACCAAACGGAAAGCAGTAACACCAACATCAGCAAAAAGAACCCCCACACAGAAATCCCATCCAAAAGTCTTCAGCCTCACAGATCAAAGGTAGATAAATCCATAAAAATGAGGAAAAACCAGTGCAGAAATGCTGAAAATTCCAAAAACCAGAATGCCTCTTCGCCTCCAAATGATCACAACTCCTCTCTGGCAAGGGCAGAAAACTGGATAGAGAATGAGTTTCACAAAGTAGGCTTCAGAAGGTGGGCAATAACAAACTCCTCTGAGCTAAAGGAGCATGTTCTAATCTAATGCAAGGAAGCTAAGAATCTTGACAAAAGGTTACAGGAACTGCTAACTCGAATAACCGTTTAGAGAAGAACATAAATGAGCTGATGGAGCTTAAAAACACAGCACGAGAACTTCGTGAAGCATACACAAGTATCAATAGCCAAATCAATCAAGAAGAAGAAAGGATATTAGGGATTGAAGATCAACTTAATGAAATAAGGCATGAAGACATGATTAGAGAAAAAAGATTGAAAAGGAACGAACAAAGCCTCCAAGAAATATGGGACTATGTGAAAAGACAAAACCTACGTTTGACTGAGGTCCCTGAAAGTGAAGGGGAGAATGGAACAAAGTTGGAAAACATACTTCAGGATGTTATCCAGGAGAACTTCCCCTAACCTAGCAAGCAAGACAGGCCAACATTCAAATCCAGGAAACAGAGAGAACACCACAAAGATACTCCTCGAGAAGAGCAACCCCAAGGCACATAGTCGTCAGATTCACCAAGGTTGAAACGAAGAAAAAAATGTTAAGAGCAGCAAGACAGAAAGGTCAGGTTACTTACAAAGGGAAGCCCATCAGATTAACAACGATCTCTCTGCAGAAACCCTACAAGCCAGAATAGAGTGGGGGCCAATATTTAATATTCTTAAAGAAAAGAATTTTTAACCCAGAATTTCATATCCAGCCAAACTAAGCTTCATAAGCGAAGGAGAAATAAAATCCTTACAGACAAGCAAATACTAAGGGATTCTGTCACCACCAGGCCTGCCTTACAAGAGTACCTGAAGGAAGCACTAAATATGGAAAGGAAAAACCGTACCAGCCACTGCAAAAACACGCCAAAATATAAAGACCAAAGACACTATGAAGAAACTGCACCAACTAATGTGCAAAATAAACAGCTAGCATCATGATGACAGGATCAAATTCACACATAACAATATTAACCTTAAATGTAAATGGGCTAGATGCCCCAATTAAAATACAGAGACTGGCAAATTGGATAGAGCCAAGACCCATTGGTGTCCTGTGTTCAGGAGATTCATCTCACACCCAAAGACATACACAGTCTCAAAATAAAGGGATGGAGAAATTTTACCAAGCAAACGGAAAGCAAAAAAAAAAAAAAAAAAAAAAAAGCAATCCTAGTCTCTGATAAAACAAATTTAAACCTAGAAAGACAAAGAAGGGCATTACATAATGGTAAAGGGAATCAATGCAAAAAGTAGAGCTAATTATCCTAAATACATATGCACCCAATACAGCAGCACCCAGATTCATAAAACAAATTCCTAGAGACCTACAAAAAGACAGACTCCCACACAATAATAGTGGGAGACTTTAACAACCCACTGTCAATATTAGACAGCTCAACGAGACAGAAAATTAACAAGGATATTCAGGACTTGAACTCAGCTCTGGACCAAGCAGACCTAACAGACGTCTATAGAAGACTCTACCCGAAATCAACAGAATATACATTCTTCTCAGCACCACAAAATAATAAGAGCCATTTATGACAAACCCATAGCCAACATCATACTGAATGGGCAAAAGCTGGAAGCATTCCCTTTGAAAACCAGCACAAGACAAGGATGTCCTCTCTCACCACTCCTATTCAACATAGTATTGGAAGTACTGGCCAAAGCAATCATGCCAGAGAAAGAAATAAAGGTTATTCGAATAGGAAGAAAGGAAGTCAAATTGTCTCTGTTTGCAGACGACATGATTATATATATTTAGAAAACCCCATCGTCTCAGCCCCAAAACTCCTTAAGCTGATAAACAACTTCAGCAAAGTCTCAGGATACAAAATCAATGTGCAAAAATAAGAAGCATTCCTATACACCAGGAATAGACAAGCAGAGAGCCAAATCATGAGTGCACTCCCATTCACAATTGCCACAAAGAAAATAAAATACTTAGGAATACAACTTACAAGGGACATGAAGGACCTCTTCAAGGAGAACGACAAACCATTGCTCAAGGAAATAAGAGACGACACAAACAAACGAAAAAAAATTCCATGCTCATGGATAAGAAGAATCAGTATCGTGAAAATGGCCATACTGCCCAAAGTAATTTATAGACTCTTTGCTATTCCCATCAAGATACCATTGGCTTTCTTCACAGAACTAGAAAATACTACTTTAAATTTCATACGGAACCAAAAAAGAGCCCGTGTAACCAAGACAATCCTAAGCAAAAAGAACAAAGCTGGAGGCATCACACTATCTGACTTCAAACTATACTACAAGACTACAGTAACCAAAACAGCATAGTACTGGTACCAAAACAGATATATAGACCAATGGAACAGAACAGAGGCCTCAGAAATAACACCCCACATCTACAACCCTCTGATCATTGACAAACCTGACAAAAACAAGAAATGGGGAAAGGATTCCTTATTTAATAAATGGTGTTGGGAAAACTGGCTAGCCATATGCAGGAAACAGAAACTGGACTCCTTCCTTACACCTTATACAAAAGTAAACTCAAGATGGATTAAAGACTTAAACGTAAGACCTAAAACCATAAAAACCCTAGAAGAAAATCTAGGCAATACCATTCAGGACAGAGGCATGGGCAAAGACTTCATGACTAAAACACCAAAAGCAATGGCAACAAAAGCCAAAATTGACAAATGGGATCTAATTAAACTAAAGAGCTTCTGCTCAGCAAAAGAAACTATCATCAGAGTGAACAGGCAACCTATAGCATGGGAGAAAATTTTTGCAATCTATCCGTCTGACAAAGGTCTAATAACCAGAATCTACAAGAAGCTTAAACAAATTCACAAAAAATAAATAAACAACCCCATTAAAAAGTGGGTGAAGGATATGAACAGACACTTCTCAAAAGAAGACATTTGTGAGGCCAACAAACATACGGAAAAAAGCTCATCATCACTGGTCATTAGAGAAATGCAAATAAAAACCACAATGAGATACCATCCCAAGCCAATTAGAATGGCAATCATTAAAATGTATGGAAACAATAGATGCTGGTGAGGATGTGAAGAAATAGAAACACTTTTACACTGTTGGTGGGAGTGTAAATTAGTTCAACCATTAGCGTGGCAATTCCTCAAGGATCTAGAACCAGAAATACCATTTGACCCAGCAATCCCATTACTGGGTATATACCCAAAGCATTATAAGTCATTCTACTATAAAGACACATGCACATGTATGTTTACTGCAGCACTATTTACAATAGCAAAGGCTTGGAACCAACCCAAATGCCCATCAATAATAGACTGGATAAACAAAATGTGGCACATGTACACCATGGAATACTATGCAGCCATAAAAAAGAATGAGTTCATGTCCTTTGCAGGGACATGGATGAAGTGGGGAACCATCATCCTCAGCAAACTAACACAGGGACAGAAAACTAAACACCGCATGTTCTCACGCAAAAGTGGGAGTTGAACAATGAGAAGACATGGACACAGGGAGGGGAGCGTCACACGCCAGGACCTGTCGGGGGGTTGGGGTAAAGGGGAGGAAGGGCATTCAGACAAATACCACTTAAAACCTAGTTGACAGGGTGACAGGTGAAGCAAACCACCATGGCACATGCATACCTATGTAACAAACCTGCACGTTCTGCACATGTATCCCATAACTTTTTTTAAAGTAAAAAAGAAATCAAAAATAAAATGTTCCAACAAAAAAAATCTAGGAACAGATGGCTTCACTGGTAATTTCTACCAAATATTTAAAGAATAATTAACATCAATTGTTCTCAAAATCTTCCAGCAACAATCCTTCTTAACTCATTCTAGGAGTTCGGTAGTAACCTGATCCTAAGGGCAAGCAAAGACACCACAAGAAAACTGCAGACCAATATCGCTTATGAATATAGATACAAAATTCTCCTACAAAATACTAGCAAACCAAATGCAACAGCATATTACAAGGATTATACACAATGTGGGGTTCATCCCACTAATCTAAAGACAGTTGAACCTAAGAAAATCAGTCAACATAATACACAAAGGGAAACAATTTCATATCTCAATTGATGCAAAAAAAGCATCCGACAAAATCTAAAACCCTGTCGTAATAAAATCACTCAGCAATCTAGGAACAGAATGAATCTTACTTAACATGATGAAGAGCTAATGAACAGCTAACATTATAATCAATGTTGAAAAACCAAAAGCTTCCTCTAAAACATGGATGCCTGCTTTCATCACTGCTATTCAATATTGTACTGGAAGTTCTAGCTAGAGCAATTAAGCAATAAGGAGAAATAAATGGCATGAAAATCGGAAAGTAAAAAGTAAAACTCTCTCTGTTTACAGATAACATGATTCTATATCTAGAATATCCAAAAAGTCCACAAAATCTCACTAGAGCTGATAAACGAATTTCACAATTTTACAGGGTACGAGACCAACAGGTAAAAATCAGCTGTGTTTCTATACATCACCAAAGAACAATATGAAAAGAAAAAGGAAACCATTCCATTTGCAATAGCATACAAAAGAATAAAATATCTAAAAATAACCAAGGAAGTTAAAGACTTGTAAACTGAAAACTACGAAACATTACTGAAATAAATTAAAGAGGACATTAATAAATGGAAAGACATTTTGTGGTCACAGATTGGAATACTTAATATTGTTAAGATGGCAGTACTTCCAAAGTGATCTACAGATTCAATGCCAACGCTATCAACATTCCAATGGCCTTTTTGCAGAAACGGAAAAGCTGACTCTCAAATTTATATGGAGTTGTTAGTGGCCATGAGTACTCAAAACGGTATGGATAAAGAAGAACGAAAATGATGGACTCACACATTCCAATTTCTAAACTTGCTATAAAGCTACAGTAATCAAAAGAATGTAGTACCAGCATAGAGATAGACAGGTAGACCAGAATAAAATTGAGAGTCCAGAACTAAATCTATTATCAACTGATTTTTCAGAAGGCTGCCAAGAGGAAAATATCGTCTCTTCAACAAGTGGTGCTGGAACAAGTGGTTATCCACACGCAGAAGAATGAAGTTGGACCCTTAACATACACCATATGCAAAAATCAACTCAAAATGGATCAACAATCTGAATATGAGAGTTAAAACCATAAAACTCTTAGAAGCAAACATAGGGGTAATCGTCATGACCTTGGATCTGGCAGTGGATTCTTAGATATGACTCCAAAACACAAGCAACCAAAGACAAAATAGATAAATTGAACTTTCTCAAAATTAAAAACATTTTTACATCAAAGGACATTATCAAGAAAGTGAAAAGACTACCCACAGAATGGGAGGAAACATTTGCAAATCAGGTATCTGATAAGGGTCCAGTATCCAGAATATATGAAGAATTCTTAAAGCTCAACAGCAAAACCACAAACAACCCAATTAAAAATGGTCAAATAATTGAAAAGACATTTCTCCAAAGATGTACGAATGGCCAACAAGCATATAAAACATGCTCAACGTCATTAGGCATTAGGAAAATATAAATCAAAACCATAATGAGATACTATTTCACTCCTACTATAATGGCTATAATTTATAACAAGGGGGACAGATAACATATATTGTTAATGGAGATGTAAAACGGCTCAACCACTTTGTAAAACAGTGTGGGACTTCCTCAAAAAGATCAATGGAGTACCTATATGACCCAGCAATTCTACTCCTAGAGAATTCAAAACATGTCTACACAACAACTTCTACACAAATGTTCATAGCAGTATTGTTCATAATAGGCCCAAAGTGGAAACAACCCAAATTCGGTAAATTTCAAAAACTAGATAAAAATATAGTATACCCCTACAATGGAATACTAGTTAGCCATAAAAAGGAATGAAGTACCCTTATGGACTGGGGAATTGGGAGTAACTGGTTCATGGGTATGGGTTTTAATTTGGGGTGGTTAAAATATTTTGGAACTACACAGGGTGATGGTTGCACAACATTTACAGGAACTAAATCCCTTTAATTGTTCACTATAAAATAGTTAATTTTACCTTATATGAATTTTGCCTCAATTTTTTTTTCATTTTTTTGAGATGGAGTCTTGCTCTGTCGCCCGGGCTGGAGTGCAGTGGTGCGATCTCAGCTCACTGCAACCTCCGCCTCCCGGGTTCAAGCAATTCTCCTGCCTCAGCCTCCCAAGTAGCTGGGACTACAGGTGCATGCCACCACGCCCAGCTAATTTTTTTGTATTTTAGTAGAGACGGGGTTTCACCTTGTTGCCCAGGCTGGTCTTGAACTCCTGAGCTCAGGCAATCCGCCTGCCTAGGCCTCCCAAAGTGTTGGGATTACAGGCGTGAGCCACTGCACCCAGTCCTTTTTTTTTTTTCTTTTTAGACGGAGTCTCGCTCTCTCACCAGGCTGGAGTGCAGTGGCGCCATGTCAGCTCACTGCAACCTCCACCTCCCGAATTCAAGCAATTGTCCTGCCTCAGCCTCCCGATTAACTGGGATTACAGGCATGCACCACCATGCCCAGCTAATTTTTGTATTTTTAGTAGGGATGAGGGTTTCACCATGTTGGCCAGGCTGGTCTTGGACTCCTGACCTCAAGTTATCCACCTGCCTCTGCCTCCTAAAGTGCTGGGATTACAGATGTGAGCCACCGTGCCTTGTCCTCAATTTTTAAAAAGGGGCGACAAGGGAGGTTAGTATTTTGTGGCTGGAAGTGAGGAAGGGAAGGCTTTTGTTAGGGGAAGCCGGGGAGGGAAAGTCTTTTATAAGTGAGTTTAGGCAGGAAAGACTTCCTGCGGTCAGGCGAGAGAGGCCAGGACTTTGTAAGGACTGCTGAGAATAGGACCATAAAGGCCTTTGGGAGGAGAGAGGACAGGAAGGGGCAGGAAGGGCTATGGTTGGTGCCAGTCTGTCGCCACACCCCGCCCCCCCCCGTCCCTCTCCCCCTCCCCCAGCATTTCCCTGCCTGGCCTGAGCCAGCACTCACCGGAGCACAGGTAGTAGGACACGAACAGCAGGATCCAGATGAAGAGAATAAGCATCCCGAAGGGTTTGCTGACCCGCATCTTTAGAGATTTCCGCCATCTTGGCTGAGGCCTGTCAGCCATGGCGGCCTCATATCCAGGATGGCTGCTCTCAAGATTCAACCCAGTTGACGCCACATCATAAGTTGCCAGCTCATTAGCCACATACATGGCGTGGCGACATTTCCTATTCCTCCTCTTCACTTGTCTCCTATCTGAAAGCATGGCTCCGGCTGCCGCCTCGCTGAGACGCCGCCTCACTGCCCAACGGTCGGGCAGTCCGTGGCCCAGAAGCTTCCGGGGCAGTCCGTGGACCAGAAGCTTCCGGGGCAGTCCGTGACCCAGAAGCTTCCGGGGCAGTCCGTGACCCAGAAGCTTCCGGGGCAGGCCGTGACTCAGAAGCTTCCGGGGCAGTCCGTGACTCAGAAGCCTCCGGGGCAGGCCATGACCCAGAAGCTTCCGGGGCAGTCCGTGACTCAGAAGCCAATGGGGCAGTGACCCTCGCGTGGCATGCACCAACTCTCGCGAGGCCTGAAACTGATTCCTTCACAATGACGTCCTTTGCTTCATTCGACAGGCCCAGACCCTTATAACCACGTGGCCAGTGGTTGGTGCACCCACACACTCCCACTCAAAGCCTGGCACATAGGTGCTTGCTAAATGCTTGTGGAACAAGTGAACGGGGCTTCAGGCCTGCACCAGTGGCATGACTGCTTGTCATAGATCAACAAAAAGGAATAACTCGGATTCTGACTCCAACCTTAGCCGTTAATTCCTCCTCATTCCTAGAGTGCACACTGTAGTGTATGGTCACTACAGTTCGTCATTACAGCGCTCACAACAGCAGCTGCTAGCCAAATGTGGCTATTTAAATGCAAATTTCAATTACTTAAAATTAAACGAAATTAAGAAAACAGTCCCTCAATCACAGTAGCCACGTTAACAAGTGCTCAATAGTCGCATGTGGCTTATGGCTGCCTTCCTGGACACTGGCAATATGGATTTTTGTTTTCTTTCTTTTTTTTTTTTTTTTTTGAGACGGTGTCTTGCTGTCTCCCAGGCTGGAGTGCAGTGGCGCGATCTCGGCTCACTGCAAGCTCCGCCTCCCAGGTTCACGCCATTCTCCTGCCTCAGCTTCTGGAATAGGTAGGATTACAGGCGCGCGCCACCACGCCTGGCCAGTTTTTGTATTTTTAGTAGAGATAAGGTTTCACCATGTTGGCCAGGCTGGTCTCGAACTCCTGACTTCTGGTGATGTGCCCACCTCGGCCTCCCAAAGTGCTGGGATTACAGGTGTGAGTCACCGTGTCCGGCTGGAGCATTTTCATCATGGCAAAAAGTTGTTTTGGGCAGTATTGGATGTGAAGAGTGACTAGTGAATATCGTAGATATTCAATAGATTGTTACACTTTAGTAGAAGCTTTACATGTTAGACAAAATGCTATTTGCCTTATGAAACCTTAAAACTGAGTTACAAATAAATAAAACAATACGATAACGTGAGAACAAATAATGTGTGAGGAACACTGAAAAGTGACTAAAATCATTTACGGTTTATTGCCAAAATCACCACCCATGAACTGGGTGGCTCTAAGTAAATGCCTTCCTCCCACTAGGCCTTGGTGCCTCATGTGTAAAATGGAAGGGTTGGACATTGTTTCTAGACCCCCTTTTGGCTCTAAAATCTCACCCTTGGGCAACATCCCATTATCTTCCTTGGTTTGGGCATACCAGCAAAAGGACTGTGCAGGTACTGCTTCCATAACTGTTAGCTTATCACATTCTAGCTTACAAAGGATATGAAAAGCACCCCAACTGCATTTCCATCCTTATTCGTAATTATACGCACTTTCCGTTTCTACTACTATTATTCTATTGTTATTTCCAGTGTTCCTAAGCATCCCACAGAGGAAGGGAGAAGCAAGGCTTCCTATTCCAATAATTCTTGAAACTTAGCACACTCCATCCATCCCTGCCCCATGCCCAAGAGCCATTCATAATGCTGTTTAGTTTATCAAAGAGTCTAACAGGAAAAGAACCCGCTTTCCTTCTATATTTTTTTAAATTCTTTTTTTGGCTTCAGCTTTTCCAAAACGAATTTGATGAGAGGATTGTTATCACACAAAACATTTATTAGTAGCTTCTGAAACTACTGCTTTCAACTTTGAGGAGCTGTGAAGTATCTGAGATTTTACTCTTCTTTCGAGTAACAAGGTAACTAGTTGCAGTTTTATAGATGCTGGCAGAAGATGCAAGACTACTGAGTCAGAGACAAAGGACAAAAGCTCTCGTGAGACATGCAGAAACTCAACAAATCCATGGCAAATTGTCTCCCAACAGCAGCCTTGTTCATGTCATAGCACAGGTGGAAAATCGTCATATGACCAGACACCGCACAGCCACTCTGAGGTCTCAGATCAAGCTGGAGCACGCAACTGGGAACTCAGCTCTTTGCCACCTCACAGGTTGAGCTCTCTTTGCCTTAGTTTCCCCCCTTCACCAATTATGGGCTGTGGATAGCCCAATTGTGAAGATGCCATCCAGCTCTGGCATGCTATGACTCATACTTGACCGTAGCATTTGAGGTTGCTGCAAACCCGTGAGGCATGGCAGTTCTACCACAGTGCAATCCACGTTATACCATTAGAAACCCAAATTACTAACAGGAACTCAAGGGGCAAAATCCCTAAGATTACATCTCAGCACTTCCTGGTTTACAGAACACTACTTAGAGATTGAGGCCACACACACACACACACACACACACACACAAGCCATGTGAAGTGTCCATTTTACAGATCATCAGATGTAAATTTAAAATCCTGCACTGGCTTTCCTCTTTTGTCCTATACCCTCAAGGGAGCTAAATTTGATACTAAACAACCCAGACCTAATTAGAGATAAAAATGTGTTGCAAGGGCATGAATACAAGAATTGCTTCATGAGATGGTGCATACCACTGCTCAGAATGTAACTACTGTTCTTGTGGAAAACAGAATTGACACTATTTTTTTTTCAAATATCACCACAGACATGAAAAGATGCCTGAGCTCAAGTAATCATGGGAATATAAGTTAAATCAATAATGAGATTTTTCACACTGATCAGATTGGCAAAACTAAATAAATATCCACACGAATATATACAAATAGGACTTTGGTCATTGTAAGTGGGGTTACAAATGGGTACAACCACTTTGGTGATTTTTTTTTTTTTTTTTTTTT
>NW_026652282.1:129138399-129153321 GCF_009828535.3 Hylobates moloch
TGTGTACAAGGGGACATGTACAACAATGTTCATTGTTATAGTGGAAATAACATAAATGATGTCTCAGTAGGGTAATAAAAGCAAACTAGTTCATTCCTATAATGTATAACATTTAACGATAATCAGGATCAGTTGCCTTAGCCAAGGTAGTAATTATCTTTTTTTTTTTTTTTTCTGGTTTGCCTACCAGCATGAGGTGGCAGTCCCAGCTTCTAATTGAGGGGAATCATTGTTGTGTTCCCTGAAAGAAATATTGAATAATAGTAAGCTTCTAATTCTAAAATAGCAGAAACCAAAGTTGTGAGAATAGGAAGCAAAACGCAAAAATTTTTGTAAGTGGATCATGAGGTGTCAATCTTGCCATCATCCCTTGGTTCTCAGCCCCATGTGCTCTGGTTATGGTGGAAACAACACCATATGTTGATCACTAGTCCTTGTTCAGCATATACAGCACATTCCTGCAAGATGGTACCCAAACTCACAAGGTGTTTTTTGCTAGGCCATGTCATAAGTAGATCTATAAGAGGTGACTTCATTGTTTTATTAGGCTGATTTCTTCTAGGTGAGTTGGCATGTGGTAAAACCAGTGAAGCCAACAGGCTTCAGTTCATTGCTGTACTTAGATCAGGGTAATGTGAGTTCCTTTGATAGAAGCAATGTTGTGTGAGATACAATAGTGCTGTGTAAGGTATTCAATAAATCTACAGATGGTAGGGCTAGCCGAGGTATGGTAAACAGGAAAACAAATCCAATTTGGAGTTACAGTCTATTCAAGTTCAGAAAAAAGTCACTGTCCAGTTTGTAATAAAAGGGGTCCAAAGCAATCAAACTGTCCCAAGATGGCTCGTTGGTACCCATAGGATATTATACCATATCAGGGGCCCAGGGCTAATGGCTGCTGCTGGTAAATTGGGCATCCAAGCAATAGTAAGTTTTGGTGAGAAGAAATTCATATTGTTGAGTCCACGCATATTTTCATCTCTGTCCCCAAGGCCACTTTGTATATGAGCTCATCCATCAAGCACCAGAGTGGTAGAGAGAGTCTGATTGATATCCACTGAATGGGCATTAAGCCCATCTGACTATTTAGCAGCTCTCCTACAAAGAGAACCTTTTGATAAATATTCGTATGCAAGACATACATTCTAGATCAATTCACACACTTCTTTCTCAAATTTCCTTGCTCCAATCTTGCTCCAAACTTGCAATACTCCAAACGTGCTTCTTCCAAGACTGTGACCATCCAGCTGCAACATTAGTCTCTGCCATGATTCAGCATATATCTTTGCCACAGCTTTTCTCTTCTTTCTGGCAAATAAGACAAGTTCCAGATGAAGGGGACAACCAAATATATGACTCAAAGTTCTGTCCAACAGGTTCCCTTCTCCGTCGTCCTACAGATCACCTGTGAGTGGGGCCGTAATGACAGAGCAATCTACTTACTCCTAAGAGAGAATCATTCTGTTCTCTTTCTCTGATCATTGTTGTTTCTGGATGAGCTGAAGCCATCTTGCTGCCGATATAAGGATGAAGTCAGTATGGAGTATGGCAGAAGAGAGGGACAGGAAGAACCTGAATACCTAATGATATCATTGAGCTACCCCAAAACTTGACCCATTGTGGAACTTCCAGTTTGTAAGATAATATATTTCCTAATAGTTTTAACTACTTTGAGTTAGTGTTTCTGTTTCTGACAGCCAAACACTTTCTAACTAATATAGTTGTCCAGTCTATCTCTCTTGTGCACGACTTGATCGCCTAGTCAAAATTCAATGCTCTCAGGAGAAAATACCCCAAATTTGAATAACACATAGGCATAGCTATATATACAGAGAAATCCATGTAAGTATTTGTTGAGTGAATGGATGGATAAAGGAATAAATGTTTTTAACAGCTATTGCTCTAAGCAAAATTCCCTGTTCCTTGCCTACTATCTGTATCAGTTAGGGTTTAGTTGCAGATAACTAGAATAGTTAGTTAGAATACATAACTAGATAGTTTAAGCAAAGAGGGATTTTCATATAGGGAATTTGTTACTTACAAAATTATAGGAAGGACTGGAGGAGGAGGCTCAGCTGGGCTTCCAGGAAAAATTTCTAGAACAACACAGTAGGAAACCAGTGACATATCAAGGCCAGGGCAATGGGAGGATTTCCTTGGTTGCAGGCAATGAGGAAGTGCACTGTCTCTAGAGAAGGAAGAAGAAGAAGAAAACCAATTATAATTTGGTCTGCTTTGTTATTATCACCATGTCAACAATTCTAAATCATGTCAGTGGGAACACGCTCTTCTCCGAAAACAAAATCATTTGTTGAGCTATATTCTAAACAAATTGCTGAGACTACTGTTGAGTTGCAATAATAGATAAGTATACTTCAAATCAGCACATTTAAATTACATCTCTTTTCATCAACATTGTATTCTAAATGGAAGTTAATTTGGAGAACCTCCAGTTATACATGCAATCCCCAGGCTTCCTGGACCTAACTATACATTTCTGTTTTGAGAGCAAGTCCATCACAGTTTAAAATCCATTCAAGCTTCCTTCAGAAACAGTTACTTCATGTTTCTAACACTTGTGATGCTAAACATTCCTCTGTTTAAACAATAGCACAGTTATTGTAAATATGAAGACAAAAAAACCTGAGTTTCTTCAGTTCTGTCATTCTATGATACCACTTGAAGTTTTTATTTGTGTTTAAAATTTATGGTGAAACAGTGTGACAACTGTGAGGTATAGTGCAAATGTTATTATACTGTAATTCTATTGCTATTATTCATTAGGGCAACAGAACAATATGCAGATGTTTGTCCCCCTTTTTGTTAAAAAATTATAATGTAATTAAGTATTAACCAGTTGCTTTCTTAAGACTTAATATTGTTTGCTTCTTTGTTTATTCTTACGCCTTTTTTTTGAGGTAAAATATACATATAAAATTTGTCACCTTTACATCTTTAAGTGTACAGTTTAGTGGTAATAAATATATTTATATTCTTTTTTTTTCCTTTCATCTCCCTCTCCCCTCAACTTTCCTGACTTCTAGTAACCATTGTTCTAGTCTATCTCCATAAGATTCACTTTTATAATTTCCACGTGAGTAAGAACACATGATATGTGTCGCTTTTCCCTTGGTTTATTTCACTTAACATAATGACTTCCAATTCCATTCATGTTGCTGCAGATGACCGGATTTCATCCTATTTTAGGGCTGAATAATATTCCTTCCTGTATATATGCCACATTTTCTTTATCCATTCATCCTTTGTTGGGAAATTAGGTTGATTCCATATTTTGGCTATTGCGAATACTGCTGCAATAAACATGGGAGTGCAGGTATCCCTTCAATATACTGATTTCCTTTTTATTGTTGGATACATACCAAGTGTATGTATGTAGCGTATATAGAATGGCCGGATCACATGGTAGTCTATGTTTAGATTTTTTGAGGAACCTCCATACTGTTAGTGGCTATACTAATTTACATTCCCACCAACAGTGTGTGAGGATTCGCCTTTCTTCTCATCCTCACCAACATCTGTTAAGGCCCGTCTTTTTGACACAGGCCATTTTAAATGTGGTGAGATGATATCTCACTGTGGTTTTGATTTGCATTTCTCTAATGATTTGCATTTCTCTAATCATTGGTAATGTCGAACACTTTTTTCATATACCTGTTGACCATTTTTATGTATTATTTTGAGAAATGTCTATATAGATCTTTTTGCCTTTTTTTTTTTTTTTTTTTGAGACGGAGTTTCACTCTTGTTTCCCAGGCCAGAGTGCAATGGCGCAATCTCGGCTCACCGCAACCTCTGCCTCCTAGGTTCAAAGGATTCTCCTACCTCAGCCTCCCGAATAGCTGGGATTATAGGCATGTGCCACCACCCTTGCTAATTTTGTATTTTTAGTAGAGACGGGGTTTCTTCATGTTGGTCAGTCTGGTCTCGAACTCCCCACCTCAGGTGATCTGCCCGCCTCAGCCTCCCAAAGCGCTGGGATTACAGGCATGAGCCAGCGCGCCCGGCTCTTTTGCCCGTTTTTAAATCAGATTATTTGGGGCTTTTTTGCTATTGAGTATTTTGAACTCCTTATATATTCTGGTTTTCAATCCCTTGTTAGATGGATAGTTTGCAAATATTTTCTTACATCTGTGGATTGTCTCTTCAATTGGTTGATTGGTTTTCTTTACTGTGCAGAAGCTTTTTAATCTGATGTGATCCCATTTATCTACATTTACTTTGTTGCCTGTGCTTTTGAGGTCTTACACAAAAAAATATTTGCCCACACCAACGTCATGGGACATTTCTCCAACGTTTTCTTCTAGTAGTTTCATAGTTTGAGGTCTTAGATTCAAGTCTTTTATCCGCTTTTATTTTATTTTTGTGTAGGGTGAGAGATAGGGGTATAGATTCATTCTTCTGCATATAGTTATCCAGCCTGTCCAGCACCACTTATTGAAAAGACTGTCCTTTCCCCACTGGATGTTCTTCATGCTTTTGTTGAAGATGAGTGGGCTATAAATGAATGGATTTATATCTGGGTTCTCTATTTTTTTTAATTGTACTTTAAGTTCTAGAGTACATATGCACAATGTGCAGGTTTGTTACATATGTATACATGTGCTGTGTTGGTTTGCTGTACCCATTAACTCATCATTACATTAGGTATTTCTCCTAATGCTATCCCTCACCCAACCACCCACTCCATGACAGGCCCTGGTGTATGATGTTCCCCTTCCTGTGTCCAAGTGTTCTCATTGTTCAAGTCCCACCTATGAGTGAGAACATGCAGTGTTTGGTTTTCTGTACTTGTGATAGTTTGCTCTGAATGATGGTTTCCAGCTTCATCCATGTCCCTGCAAAGGACATGAACTCATCATTTTTTATGGCTGCATAGTATTCCATGGTGTATATGTGCCACATTTTCTTTATCCAGTCTATCACTGATGGACATTTGGGTTGGTTCCAAGTCTTTGCTATTGTGAATAGTGCTGCAATAAACATATGTGTGCATGTGTCTTTATAGTAGCATGATTTATAATCCTTTGGGTATATACCCAGTAATGGGATCGGGGGTCAAATGGTGTTTCTAGTTCTAGATCCTTGAGGAATCGCCACACTGTCTTCCACAATGGTTGAACTAGTTTACACTACCACCAACAGTGTAAAAGCATTCCTGTTTCTCCATATCCTCTCCAGCTCCTGTTTTTTCCTGACTTTTTAATGATCGCCATTCTAACTGGTGTGAGATGGTATCTCATTGTGGTTTTGATTTGCATTTTTCTGATGAGCATTTTTTCTTGTGTCTGTTGGCTGCATAAATGTCTTCTTTTGAAAAGTGTCTGTTCATCTCCTTTGCCCACTTTTTGATGGGGTTGTTTGATTTTTTCTTGTAAATTTGTTTAAATTCTTTGTGGATTCTGGATATTAGCCCTTTGTCAGATGGCTAGATTGCAAAAAGTTTCTCCCTTTCCATAGGTTACCTGTTCACTCTGATGGTAGTTTCTTTTGCTGGGCAGAAGCTCTTTAGTTTAATTGGATCCCATTTGTCAATTTTGGCTTTTGTTGCCATTGCTTTTGGTGTTATAGTCATGGAGTCCTTGCCAATGCATATGTCCTGAATGGTATTGCCTAAGTTTTCTTCTAGGGTTTTTATGGTTTTAGGTATAACATTTAAGTCTTTAATACATCTTGAATTAATTTTGTATAAGGTGTAAGGAAGGGATCCAGTTTCAGCTTTCTGCATATGGCTAGCCAGTTTTCTCAGCACCATTTATTATATAGGGAATCCTTTCCTCATTGCTTGTTTTTGTCAGGTTTGTCAAAGATCAGATGGTTGTAGATGTGGGGTGTTATTTCTGAGGGCTCTGTTCTGTTCCATCAGTCTATATCTCTGATTTGGTACCAGTACCATGCTGTTTTGCTTACTGTAGCCTTGTAGTATAGTTTGAAGTCAGGTAGCATGATGTCTCCAACTTTGTTCTTTTTGCTTACGATTGTCTTGGCGATGTGGGCTCTTTTTTGGTTCCATATGAACTTTAAAGTAGTTTTTTTCCAATTCTGTGAAGAAAGTCATTGGTAGCTTGATGGGGGTGGCACTGAATCTATAAATTACCTTGGGCAGTATGGCCATTTTCACTATATTGATTCTTCCTTTCCATGAGCAAAGAATTTTCTTCCATTTGTTTGTACCCTCTTTTATTTCATTGAGCAGTGGTTTGTAGTTCTCCTTGAAGAGGTCCTTCACATCCCTTGTACGTTGGATTCCTAGGTATTTTATTCTCTTTGAAGCAATTGTGAATGGGAGTTCACTCATGATTTGGCTCCCTGTTTGTCTGTTATTGGTGTATAAGAATGCTTGTGATTTTTGCACATTGATTTTGTATCCTAAGAGTTTGCTGAAGTTGCTTATCAGCTTAAGGAGATTTTGGGCTGAGACGATGGGGTTTTCTAAATATATAATCGTGTCATCTGCAAAGAGGGACAATTTGACTTCCTCTTTTCCTAATTAAATACCCTTTATTTCCTTCTCCTGCCTGATTGCCCTGGCCAGAACTTCCAACACTATGTTGAATAGGAGTGGTGAGAGAGGGCATCCCTGTCTTGTGCCAGTTTTCAAAGGTAATGCTTCCAGTTTTTGACCATTCAGTATGATACTGGCTGTGAGTTTGTCATAAATAGCTCTTATTATTTTGAGATACATTCCATCAATACCTAGTTTATTGAGAATTTTTAGCATGAAGGGCTGTTGAATTTTATCGAAGGCCTTTTTCTACATCTATTGAGATAATCGTGTGGTTTTTGTCTTTGGTTCTGTTTATGTGATGGATTATTTTTATGATTTGCGTATGTTGAACCAGCCTTGCATCCCAGGGATGAAGCCCACTTGATCATGGTGGATAAGCTTTTTGATGTGCTGCTGGATTTGGTTTGCCAGTATTTTATTGAGGATTTTCGCATCGATGTTCATCAGGGATATTGGTCTAAAATTCTCCTTTTTTTTGTTGTGTCTCTGGCAGGCTTTGGTATCAGTATGATGCTGGCTTCATAAAATGAGTTAGGGAGGATTCCCTCTTTTTCTATTGATTGGAATAGTTTCAGAAGGAATGGTACCAGCTCCTCTTTGTAACTCTGGTAGAATTCTGCTGTGAAACCATCTGGTCTGGACTTTTTTTGGTTGATAGGCTATTAATTATTGCCTCAATTTCAGAGCCTGTTATTGGTCTATTCAGCAATTCAATTTCTTCCTGGTTTAGTCTTGGGAGGGCGTATGTGTCCAGGAATTTATCCATTTCTTCTAGATTTTCTAGCTTATTTACATAGAGGTGTTTCTAGTATTCTCTGATGGTAGTTTGTATTTCTGTGGGATTGGTGGTGATATCCCCTTTATAATTTTTTATTGCATCTATTTGATTCTTCTCTCTTTTCTTCTTTATTAGTCTTGCTAGTGGTCTATCAATTTTGTTGATCTTTTCAAAAAAACAGCTCGTGGATTGATTGATTTTTTAAAGGGTTTTTTGTGTCTCTATTTCCTTCAGTTCTGCTCTGATCCTAGTTATTTCTTTCCTTCTGCTAGCTTTTGAATGTGTTTGCTCTTGCTTCTCTAGTTATTTTAATTGTGATGCTAGGGTGTCGATTTTAGATATTTCCTGCTTTCTCCTGTGAGCATTTAGTGCTATAAATTTCCCTCTACACACTGCTTTAAATGTGTCCCAGAGATTCTGGTAAGTTGTGTCTTTGTTCTCATTCGTTTCAAAGAACATATTTCTGTCTTCATTTTGTTATTTACCCAGTAGTCATTCAGGAGCAGGTTGTTCAGTTTCCATGTAGTTGTATGGTTTTGAGTGAATTTCTTTATCCCAAGTTCTAATTTGATTGCACTGTGGTCTGAGAGACAGTTTGTTATAATTTCTGTTCTTTTACATTTGCTGAGGAGTGCTTTACTTCCAACTATGTGGTCAATTTTCGAATAAGTGTGATGTGGTGCTAAGAAGAATGTATATTCTGTTGATTTGGGGTGGAGAGTTCTGTAGATGTCTATTAGGTCTGCTTGGTGCAGAGCTGAGTTCAATTCCTGGATACCTTTGTTAACTTTCTGTCTCATTGATCTATTGATCTGTCTAATGTTGACAGTGGGGTGTTAAAGTCTCCCATTATTATTGTGTGGGAGTCTAAGTCTCTTTGTAGATCTCTAAGGACTTGCTTTATGAATCTGGGTGCTCCTGTATTGGGTGCATATATATTTAGGATAGTTAGCTCTTCTTGTTGAATCGGTCCCTTACCATCATGTAACGACCTTCTTGGTCTCTTTTGTTCATTGTTGGTTTAAAGTCTGTTTTATCAGAGACTAGGATTGCAACCCCCGCTTTTTTTTTTTCTTTCCATTTGCTTGGTAGATATTCCTCCATCCCTTTATTTTGAGGCTATGTGTGTCTCTGCATGTGAGATGGGTCTCCTGAAAACAGCACACTGATGAGTCTTGACTGTTTATCCAGTTTGAGAGCCTGTGTCTTTTAATTGGGGTATTTAGCCCATTTACATTAAGGTTAATATTGTTATGTGTGAATTTGATCTTGTCATTATGATGTTAGCTGGTTATTTTGCCCGTTAATTGATGCTGTTTCTTCCTAGCATCAATGGTCTTTACAATTTGGCAGGTTTCTGCAGTGGCTGGTACTGATTGTTCCTTTCCATGTTTAGTGCTTCCTTCAGGAGCTCTTGTAAGGCAGGCCTGGTGGTGACAAAATCTCTCAGCATTTGCTTGTCTGTAAAGGATTTTATTTCTCCTTCACTTATGAAGCTTAGTTTGGCTGGATATGAAATTCTGGCTTGAAAATTCTTTTCTTTATGTATATTGAATATTGGCCCCCACTCTCTTCTGGCTTGTAGGGTTTCTGCCAAGAGATCTGCTGTTAGTGTGATGGGCTCCCCTTTGTGGCTAACCTGACCTTTCTCTCTGGCTGCCCTTAGCATTTTTTCTTCATTTCAACTTTGGTGAATCTGACAATTATGTGTCTTGGGGTTGCTCTTCTCAAGGAGTACCTTTGTGGTGTTCTCTGTGTTTCCTGAATTTGAATGTTGGCCTGCCTTGCTAGGCTGGGGAAGTTCTTCTGGATAATATCCCAAAGAGTGTTTTCCAGCTGCGTTCCATTCTCCTCATCACTTTCACGTACACCAATCAAATGTAGATTTGGTCTTTTCACATAGTCCCATATATCTTGGAGGCTTTGTTTGTTTCTTTTTACTCTTTTTTCTCTAAACTTCTCTTCTTGCTTCGTTTCATTCATTTGATCTTCAATCACTGATACCCTTTCTTCCACTTGATCAAATCGGCTACTGAAGCTTGTGCCTGCATCACGTAGTTTTTGTGCCATAGTTTTCAGCTCCATCACATCATTTAAGGTCTTCTCTACACTGTTTATTCTAGTTAGCCATTTGTCTAATCTTTTTTCAAAGTTTTTAGCTTCCTTGTGATGGGTTCGAACATCCTCCTTTAGCTCGGAGAAGTTTGTTATTACCAACTTTCTGAAGCCTACTTCTGTCAACTCGTCAAAGTCATTCTCCGTCTGCTTTGTTCCATTGCTGGTGAGGAGCTGTGATCCTTTGGAGGAGAAGGCGCACTCTGGTTTTTAGAATTTTCATCTTTTCTGCTCTGGTTTCTCCCCATCTTTGTGGTTTTATCTACCTTTGATCTTTTATAATGGTGACCTACAGATGGGGTTTTGGTGTGGATGTACTTTTTGTTGATATTGATGCTATTTCTTTCTGTTTGTTAGTTTTCCTTCTAACAGTCAGGTCCCTCAGCTGCTGGTCTGTTGGAGTTTGCTGGAGGTCCACTCCAGACCTGTTTGCCTGGGTATCACCAGTGGAGGCTGCAGAACAGCAAATATTGCAGAACAGCAAATATTGCTGCCTTATCCTTCCTCTGGAAGCTTTGTCTCAGAGGGGTACCCAGCTGTATGAGATGTCAGTCGGCCCCTACTGGAAAGTGTCTCCCAGTAAGGCTATACAGGGGTTAGGGACCCACTTGAGGGGGCAGTCTGTCCATTCTCAGAGCTCAAACATCATGCTGGGAGAACCACTGCTCTCTTCAGAGCTGTCAGACAGGGACATTTAAGTCTGCAGAAGTTTCTGCTGCCTTTTGTTCAGCTATGCCCTGCCCCCAGAGGTGGAGTCTACAGAGGCAGGTGGGCCTCGTTGAGTTGTGGTGGGCTCCACCCAGTTCGAGCTTCCTGAGCTTTGTTTACCTACTCAAGCCTCAGCAATGGTGGATCCCCCTCTATATCTGGGTTCTCTATTATGCTCCATTGGTCTGTGTCTGTTTTTATGCTAGTACCATGCTGTCTTGGTTATTATAACTTTGTAGTAAATTTTGAAGTCCAATAATGTGATGCCTTCAGCTTTGTTCTTTTTACTCAGGATTGCTTTAGCTATTTGAGTCTTTTGTGTTTCCACATAATTTTTAGGAATTTTTTCCCTATTTCTATGGAGAATATCATTGGTATTTTGATAAGGATTGCATTGAATCTGTAAGTTGCTTTGGAAGGTTACTGTCATTTTAGTAATATTATGATTCATAAGCATAGCATATCTTTCCATTCTTTTATGTCATTTCAGTTTCTTTACCAGATTATGTATTTTTAAATCAAATATCTTTATTTTTATTATTTTCTATTTTTTGTTATAATTTTAACTTTTAATTTAGATTCAGGGGATACAAGTGCAGATTTTTTACATGGGTATATTGCATGATGCTGAGATTAGGGTTATGAGAGACCCAGTCACCCATGTAGTCAGTATAGTATCCAATAGGTAGTTTTTCAGCCCTTTCCCCCTTCCCTCTACCCACCCCCAGTAGTCCCCAGTGTTTATTGTTCACATCTTTATGTCCATGTATACCCAATGTTTAGCTCCCACTTGTAACTGAGAACATGCAGTATTTGGTTTTCTGTTCCTGTGTTAATTTGCTTAGGATAATGGCCTTCAGTGGCACCCATGTTGCTGCAAAAGACATGAATTCATTCCTTTTTGTGGCTGCATTGTATTCCATGATTTTCTTTATCCAATGCAATATTGATGGGCACCTAGATTGATTGCATGTCTTTGCCGTTGCAAATAGTGCTATGATGAACACATGAGTACATGTGTGTTTTTGGTAGAATTATTTATATTCCTTTGGTTATATACCCAGTAATGGGATTGCTGAGTCTAATGATAGTTTTATTTTTAGTTCTCTGAGAAATCTCCAAACTACTTTCCACAGTGGCTGAACTACTTTACATACCCACCAACAGTGTATAAGTATTCCCTTTTCTCCACAGCCCTGCCAGCATCTGTTAATTTTTGACATTTTAAATAATAGCAGTTCTGACTGGTGTGACATGGTATCTCACAGTGGGTTTGACTTGCATTTCTCTGATGATTAGTGATGTTGAGCAGTCTTTCATATGTTTCTTGGCCACTTATATGCCTTCTTTTGGGAAGTATCTGTTCATGTACTTTGCCTGGGGATCAGTGAGTCATTTCTAGAACGGCTGGTTCTAGGAAAACAGTAGTTTGCTGAGATCTGGGGATTAGGAACCTGCTGCGAGAACTATTGGCACCCGACCCTCACCAGCAAAATGGATGTCTTGCATGCCGCTTCCTTCCCATTTGGCTCAGTTTGGAAATCACACATAATGTAATTACAACTGATTGGTTGTACCAAAATCATATCCAAAATCCCGTCTGCATAGGAATCTGGAAAATGTGGCTTTTTAGCTTTCTAGCTTCTGCAGTATAGGAAGGCATACCCGAAGAGGTTTGGGTGGATGTTGGGCAAGCCACTACCATCTTTAATAGCCTCACATGCGCCCAGTTCATGCCCTGAACTACTACCACTCAAGCACACTGCACTTCTTACACACTCTATCAGCTTCTTCCACTGTGCCTTTTAAAATCTCCATCCAAATGTAAAGAAGCTGCTCTAAATCTTCACATTTTTTTCTTTTCCTCTGCTTTCCTACCCCTTGAATTAGCTTCCAACCGATTAATCCTCCCTGGGTTAACCACTGTGCTGGAAACTCCCTTCAATGGATACTGCTTCTCCTTCTACTTCCAGAGGAAAAGAAGAGGTCAGTAAATTTCTTAGACCTCTTTGCTACCCCAAACCATAGTTTCAATGCTTGTGGTCAGTTTCCTCTCTTTTGGAGCCCACATTATCTGATTATACCACCTGCTCCAATTTTTGCATCTCAAGGGCCTACTAAATTTTAAAAAGTCTATATTTCTTACTTCTATACTTTTGCACCTGAATCTGCAACTTCCTTTCCTTCACAACACCCTTGGCCTTTATTCTTAGAATGAAATTGGCTACGTGGTTATTTTGGCTTCCACTTTTCAAATTTGAAAGCCACTAAAGTATTTATCCTTCTCAAACACTTCGCAGCATTTGAAACAACTAACTGCCCTCTTTTTCTCAGGGAATCTCTGTGTCCTTACTGGCCTGTAAGTTCTACAAGAGAAAAGAACTAGTCTGCCTCATTTGTTGCTGTGTTTTCAGTGCTTAAATATTAAATAGGCATATTTAATATTAAATAGTATTTCCCCAATAAATATGTTTTAATGCATAATTGTCAGACAAAGCTCAATTCTCATATTCTCCTGATCCTCATCCTGTTGGATAAATGTAAACATTCCCTGAAATTTTGTCCTGCTGCCATCTAATATTTGTATTCTTTAGTCACTCCACAACCAGGAGTGATATATTTACTTCCATTTCTTTAGAGATCGCCTCTATATCAATGACACTATAATATTCATATATCTAGCCTTGCCCCTTTCCTGAGCTCCAAGATGGAGATCAACTAAGCAAGCTCAATGTTCTTACTTTTAGAAGAACCAGACGGATTAAGTCAGAGGTCCTTGGCTCTAGGACCTCCAGTCTAGTGTGGGAAACAGGCATGTAAAATACAATTGTAGTCCAATGTGATGAATGCTCTTAAAAACAAAGTTTGGAACACAGTGATGCAGGAACACTATGGAGGATGCAATTAATTTAGCCTGGAATCGTCAGTGAAAACTACTGAGAAGTGACATTTAATTTGGGCTTTGAAGATTGAGTAGATAACGTCCAGGCAAACAAGAAGGCAAAGGTGTTTTTCATGGAGGAGTCTGAAGACAGACTTAGAAAAATGAAAGGGTATGATAGATATGGTACATCTGGGAAACACAGATAAATATTTTGCCACGCCTAAAGTATGTCCAAACTTGACCTTCAAATATTTTCCTCTCAAGCTAATATCTCCTTCTGACTTCCTACCCTTCGTCTGGTCTCTTCCACTTAAGACCTCTGGGTCATTTTGGACTTTTTATTGCTCATATCCAATTAGATGCCTGTTGATTTTGCTTCAAAATACTTCTCAAGCCCATTCCTCCTTTCTATTCCTGTATCAACAGTCCTGGATCAGACCCTTATTATTTCTTCCCTTGGCTAGAAAATGGTCCCTAAATAACCTCCCAACCAATAGGGCCTCATAGTTCGAATACTACCCTGCTTATTGCAGTTAAATGATTCTTCCTACTTGAATGCCTTTGCTGGCTCCCTGAAGTCTACAAGAAAAATGATGGCAATAAATCTGCTCCCTCCATGAAGCAGTCGCCCTCTCTTTGGTGTTTTCAGTTGTTTGTCTCCTGGCTTTCTTACATATCTGGCTGCATTTTTCATCTGCTTTAATGAATATTCCTCTTCTACTTGGCATCTAAGTGTTGGGTTTCCTCAGGGCTTTCTTTTAGGTCTTCTTCTCTTTCCTTCCTCACTGTACACTATCTTGCCAAATGATCCCATGCACTCCCACTGCTAACTTGCCATAATATCCTGATGACTTACAAAACTACAGCTTACGTTTATCTCTCTTCTGACCCCCACTTAAGTATCTTTGCTTGGATAACTTGAAAACACTTAAAACTACTCATATCCAAAATTGAATGGTTATCCACCACAAACCTGCACTTTCCTCACCTTTCTCTAACCTAATTGGCAGTGATATCTTTTATCCAGTTGCTCAAGTCAAAAATCGGAGTTACCTTTGATTCTTCCACATTCCTCAATCTCCATTCATTCAGTCGGCAAAACCTCTCTATTCTACCTCCTAAACTACCTGCAATGGTTAGTTTTATATGTCACCTTGGCTGGGCTATAGTGCCAAGTTATTCAAACATTAGGCTAGGTATTACTTGAAGGTATTTTGTAGATGAAGTTAAATCTACAATCAACTGACTCTTTTTAACTTTTATTTTAAGTTTGGGGTACATGTGCAGGTTTGTTATATAAGTAAACTATAGATGCCAGACATTAGACTTTTGTGAGATACGTGATTTGCAAAAAAAATTTCCCATTCTGTTGATTGTCTGTTTATTCTGTGGATAGTTTCTTTTGCTCTGCAGAAGGTCTTTATTTTAATTAGACCCCATTTGTCAATTTTTGCTTTTGTTGTGATTGCTTTTGGCATCTTGGTCATGATATTTTTGCCAGTTCCTGTGTCCAGAATGATATTTCCTACATTGTCATCCAGGGTGTTTATAGTTTGGGGTTTTACATTAAGTCTTTAATCCATCTTGTGTTAATTTTTGTATATGGTTTAATGAGTGGGTCCGGTTTAAATTGACTTCAATTTATGGATATTACTGTTGATAATTTGGGTTGACCTTATCCAATTAGTTGAAAATCTTGGGTTTCCTTGAAGAAAAAGAAATTCTGCCTGAAGACTCCAGCAACAACTCGTGTGAGTTTCCAGCATGCCAGCCTACCCTATGAATTTTGAACTTGCCAGCTCCCACAATCACACCAGCTGATTCCTTAAATACATCTCTAATCTAATATGTATACAATATATATTTTATTTATTATATGCTTTATATATGATATATATTATATATAATATA
>NW_026652282.1:129153357-129229251 GCF_009828535.3 Hylobates moloch
TATATATATATATATATATATACACACACACAAAATACTGGGCTTGTTTCTGTAGGGAACCCTGACTGATACACTTGATACACCATGTCTCTAATTAATTCAGGGCTCTGCACTCTCTCCTCCTGTGGTCTTGCTCATTCCAATCCATTCACCACACTGTAACTCTTGTGTACTTGTAAAATTGTAAACCTGATTATGTCACTCTCTTGCTTAATATCCTTCAACGGCTGGTGATTGCTCCAACAATCCAAATTCCTTTCCCTGGTTTATGAGCACTCATCTTCTCTGTACCTTGCTTACCACCCTAGCCTCAGCTCTTGCCCCCTCTCCCTCATTCATATGTTATGACCATACCAAACTTCCCCAGACTCCTGATGCTGTCTCCTGCCTTTGTACATGCTTTCTTCTTCTTTTCACATAGCTAGCTCCTCTTCCTCCTTCAGGCCTCAACTTAAATATTATCCTCCGACCAGGTTCAATCCCCATCTTATACTTTCCAATAAGGTTTGGTTACAATATCATTAACCCTATAGTGCTTGAATATGAAAAAATAATTCAGTTAGTTTAAATGAAGAGAGAAAGATATGCTCAATATTTACTGCCTCCTCTATGAACTGTTTGGGAGCTTTTCTGAGTCAGTATGTCTTAAGTGGCCAGACATCTGCCTGGTGGTTTTTCTTTGTTTATATTGAGTTGGGATTCCTCTGTTAAGCTGCATTGCTGCCAAACCTTGCACCCAATTTTGTCATCCCATCAACAAGGTGGGAGAGGTGAAGATTGCTCATTTTCCCTTATCTGGAGATTGGCATGGGACATCAACGTGTTTAGAATAGTCCCTAATTCTCTGGGGTTTCCAAGTGTGGCTAAAGCTGATGAAACTCCAAAATCTCAGTGCCTTAAAGAAGCAAAGGTTTGTTGCTTGCGCATGACACATGCCCAGCACAGGTTGGCAGGGACACTGCTGATCGTCCCTGAGACCTTTGCTGACAGAGATATCACCATCTTATGATGCTGCCATCCCAACTTGAACTTCCAAATTGTTGTATCAGGGGAAGAGTATGTAGAGAATCAAACCATACTGCCTCTTCAATGGCTCCAGTCAGAAAGGACATGTATCCTTTCCACTTCCACTTTATTATCCAAAGGAAGGTACAGGGCCATGTTCACTCAGGCCCTGTTCAGGGAAGCATGTACCTGGAAGAAAAGGAGAACCAGGAAATTTGGGGAGCCCTGGAAATGTCTAATACCAGTATTGTTACTAATTGCTATCCGTTACTGAACACAGGCCATGTACTGAGCACTGTGCTAAGCACTTTACATTAATCTTTATAGGAACTCTGAGGTAAACATTAGTATCTCCATTTTGGAAGGGAAACAGGTTCAGAGAGGTTTCATGAGTTGCTCAAAGCAACCATTGATATTTAAACTGGGATCTGAACCTGTGTCAACAGTCTGGCAGTCAATGCTCTCCACACACCTGGAAGGTGAGTCTGGCCCTTCTATTGCATATCCTATGCTACATTACTGCATATCCTATGCATACACTATAGTACGCAATATCCTTCTAGAACTCTGTGCTTATACAGAGTTTCGTATGATGCCCTTGGCCTGGCAGAAGTGAGAGATACACATTTTGGGCAAACTTCTGTTCACATCTCTTGGTCCAATTTAAATCCTAAGCCCTCCATGAAACCCCTCCTGACATCCCCCCACAGAATTTATTGCTCTAGTTCAGCTGCTCTCAGCTCAAGTCCAGAGCAGGGTACTCATCACATGGTTTTATTATTATCTGCTAACCTTGTTATTTTTCCTACTACACTGTGTCTCCTTGAAGAAAGAGGCTGTGTCACATTTCCCTCTGTATTCACAGGACACAGTGAAAATAGCTTAAGCACAGCCAGCATTGATGACACATACATGCCAGGCATGAGCCTAAGTGCTTCACATATGCTCACTAATTTCACCCTCATATCACTTCTATGGAGTAGGCGCTATTATAAGCATCGTCCATTTTACTCATGAGAAAATTTAATTTGTAGAATGCTTAAATAACTTGCCCAAAGTTTCATAGGTAGCAAATTGCTGTGCTGGAGTTAGAACCCAGGTAGTTTAACTCCAGAGCCTAAGCATGCTTGGTTCCTCTGCTACTGCTTACGCCTTCTTTCAGCCAATATCTCAGCCTTTTCCTTCTAAACACTTTAGTGTGTATTTCCTAAAAACAAGAGCATTCTCTTACATATAACCACAGTACAATTTTTGAAGTTAGTAAGTCAGCTTTGTCGCATTGTGTAATCTGCAGACTTTATTCATATTGAGCCAATCATTCCAATAATGTCATTTATGACAAAAGACAACATTTTCTGGTTCAAAGTCCAATCCAGGATCATGTTACATTTAATTACCATGTCTTTTTAGTATCCTTTGGTCTGAAATAGTTTCCCAGTATTTCTTTGTCTTTTATGACTTCAATAATTACGAAGAGTGCAAGCAATTTATTTTGTAAAACGTTCATGTATTTGGACTTGTCTGATGTTTCCATATGATTAATTTCAGCTTATTCATTTTTTAGCAGGAACACTACAGAAGTGAGGTTGTATCCTTTTCAGTGCATCATATGAGGAGGCACATTATATCTATTTGTCTCTGTAACTGTTCTTTTATTTTATGTTAATTTTTGTCTCCCGGTGTATTTTTCTTCTGTATCCCCATCATCAAACACGCTGCCTGACTCATGGTGTACAGTCAATAAACATTAGTTGAATGAATAAATCTATTTCTCCAAAAGAAATTGTAAATCATAACCCTAGCTTCTTCCCTTCCCCTGTCTCCCCACATAATAATCAGCAAGTCTCACTGATCTCATCTCCTAAATGTCATAAGAATCCCATGATTCTTTTCCATTCTCACTACCTTAGCATTGGCTCATAATTTCAACAACCTGATCTTTCCGCCTCTAGTTTTGCCCATTTAGTCTGTCTTTGAAAGGTGAGTGGAAGCATACACAATTGTGTTATGTAGAATGGGCATAAGAATAGGTTTAATTGGGGGTAACGTACAAGCCAAAGTGTTAGTAAGATGAAGTACATGGTCTCCATTCTTCTGGGAGATGTGCCTGCCCACTGGGACTAAATATAAATTGGATTTTTCAATGGGGTTTCTGGAGTATGTGACTATGCCAAAGGAAATTTTGTAAAATAAGGAAGGTCCTAAAAGTACAAAGTTTAAAATAAAAACCTGTAGAGTTCCCTGAGACCTCTAGTCATGGAGCTCAGGCCAAACTATGAGAAAAAGATCCAAGGCTGAGATTGGGAGTGTTTTGGAGCCATATGGCTAACTCCACCAGTTGCTGAGTGATAGCTCTACTTGTATTGAAGTATTCACCCAGAATCGGGTTGACCACAATGCACATTGCCTAGTTAGTAAATAATCCAAAGTTATGCAGATGTCTAACACGATCTGAGTTAGGGAGTCAACATCTTTTATAGGGAGATCCCCAGCTGTCTCATCAGTAATCTCCCCTAGTGAGCCTTACAAACACCTCTTGATGAGAGAAAAACCCATGTAAAATAACAATAAACTGTGTCCGTAATGCTCCCAAGGAGAGCCTACTGATGGTGCCAGAAGCTGAGGATATAGTCTGTGCCCACTGGTTCTTTGTTTTTTGAAGAGTTGTATGACTACCCTCAGGAAGTGGACGACTCTTTGAAGGGAAAGGCAGGGGAGGCAAAGGAAGCTATCTTAGCCGCACAGAAAAACTAATCCTGAAAGCGGGCGAGGGGGACACAAATGCTACTTTGAGTTGGGTCCAAGATGATCCTCTGCATTCGTTTGGTATGGACATCATAGGGGATAGACACATGAGTGCAGAAGGCCAAGGAAAATGGTGGCTGAGGCCCCTTGCCTATAGGAGCAATACTTGAGGCATCATTTGATAGTGGGATGCTAATATGACCCCCCATAGCCAAATCCAGTTGGGAGTGACATATATAGCTTTGTGATAGTTGGCACTAGAGGTCACTGCCTCAGATGGGTATAGTCTGTCCCTATCTGGAATAGGAAAACAGAGAGGTTTTTTGCCCCTTGATCCTCTACTTGCTTCTCAGGGTTGAACTCACCCGTGCCCAACCAGTCAGGGTCTGTCACCTACCCTCAGGAAAGAACCAGACTTTATTTTATTTCCTAGAATGAAAATCTCTGCAGAGACCATGGGGGTAACAATCCCCTTATCAAAGACAACCTCTTGAGATCCAGGAAGATTGTTACAGCACAGAGGTGACTAATGATATGAACATGAGAACCACAGCAGTGTTCTCAAATTGCAGAGGAGGCGTGTGGCAATCCCAGATTCAGAGTTGTCTGGGGATGTGGGGGGCAGGGGAAAGGTCACCAGATGCCATTTCAATGAAAAAAGAAAAAAGAAAAGAGCCTCCAAATTTATGTTCATCCACATTTCTGTGATCCATGCAGTACAATCCTCCCAGCTATTCATCATGGTTAATGTGGGACCAAAAAAGGAGGGAATTTGGCCGAGTGTGGTGCCTTATGCCTGTAATTCTAGCACTTCGGGAGGCCAAGGTGGAGAATCACTTAAGCTCAGGAGTTCAAGACCAGCCTGAGCAACAGAGTGAGACCTCATTTCTAAATCCAAACAAAAAAGAGGGAAATTATTATTACATAATGTGGTGGCCACCAAAGTGTACCACTTCAATCTCCTATTGTGGAGAGCATAATTGACTGACAGCCCCAGATGCTACCTTTCTGGATCCACCACTGTGTATGCACCAAGGTTGTGCTGCCTTCAGGCTACTTTCGGCCAATAATTAGCCACTAATCGAGCATAGTGGGGGTACTAATGCAAATGCAGAACCATTCTTGCAAGTAGAACTTTTTTAACAGATGACTTCGGATCAAGCACTCCTCATCAACCTGGTTGAAATGTTCTTGAAACTGCACTATAGTTGAGGATCTCCTTACCCAGTCCTTCTTTCTTCCCTATCCTTCATCAGTGTCAGATCTGTATCATGCTCTAAACTCTCTCTTGATGTTCTCTGGCTCCCTCCCCTTTAATCTGTCATGAACTCTCACCCCAAAATATCTTGCACATTTAATTCTGTCTTGACATCTGCTTCTCAGAGGACCTGAACTAACACATGGAATATGGCAGTGTATACAGCTAATGAGAATTGTGCTAGTCAGCCTTACAGAATTTGTTCTTAAAGTGGCCAGTGTGATTGTTCCTTAAGCTGGCCATTCAAGCACTTTATTTCACCTGCTGAATGAGAGTGGAAAGAAGCATAGGAGTGCCAGTGAATTCCATGCTGACAGACTCATTGGCCCATTGTTGTTTGACACTGGCCATAAATGAGTTGTCATATTGTATCATGTGAGAACATGTCAACACATGACAAAGGTAGTAAAGTCAGTCACACACTTTAATCTATGTGTGCTATCTGATGGGGGCAGGTGGAGTGCAACCCCATACCTAGAGTGTGTCTAAAGCAGTCAGGACCCGCTATATGGCCCTACATAGGGGCAGGGGGGCCTATAAAGTAAATCTGCCAGTGTGAGTTTGTTCTGACTTCTGTATGACAGCCCTTCATGATGGTTTTGTTTCCGTGGTGGGTCTAAATCTGGATCTATTAGGTCACCATAAATAGGATGGCTCACAGGCTCAATTGACTTTCTCATTCCAAATGTTTTGCTTTTCTCAGGATGTGGCCTTTTTAAAGAGACAAATACATATGTGACTTATTAATTGAGCCTGTGGATGAGTTGCATCTCTTTCCATTAGGAGCACCACATACGTATGACTTTAATGGCCTCGTCCTGGGTGGTCCAACATCCTGACCTAAGAGCAAGGCCAGTAGCAGCAGCCCATGTCTGTGTAAAGACATTTTCTTTCAAGAAGCAGAAGGTTTTATTGCCCAAAAGCACCACTTGAAGTACTTCTATTAATTGTGCAGAGCAGCCAGTGCCATGGGAAATCAACACTTATCATCATTATAACCAATGGCTTAGTATTCCATTGAAATTGAAGCCATCATTGAGCCAGTTGCTCAGGCAAAGCAGGAGTGAAGCTTTCTCCATACCTACTGCATAGGCAACCACTTATCCTTGCAGTTGGCTTGACTCTCAATTGGATGTACTATTTCCATTTCACATTTCTTTAGCTTGTCACACTCTGCCAATTATTAAATTATTGTCTCTCAGTTCCAAACTATCCTTCTATAATCTGCTCTGTGATGTTGGGGCTGACTCTGCACATCACATTTCTCCTTCACCAGCTGCTTCCTATCAGGTTCTGACAACAAGGGGCTCTAGAAGGAGACTTGAAGATGTTAGTTCTTTACTCTGGTAGAAACAGTTTGTTCCAGTAGCAGCACTTGAATCCAGTTCCCAGATTTTTCCCTCCACGATCTCTGAGCCAGCATCGTTAGGCCTCCTCAGACACCAGCGTCAGCCAGTTGGCTGGCACCCTCTCCTCAGTGGTCTAAGTTCAAGCCCCATGAGGGTCTGCCTCCAAGATACCAGTACTAAGCAGTTTCCCTTTCCTAAAGGGCTGGAGTTTTAATTCCATGGGCCCCTCCTTTGAGCTTTGGGTTCTCATCATACCAGCTTCATCCCTTCATTCCACCAGGCCTCAGGATGGTAGATGCTTCCTGCAGATCCTACCTCTATTACCTTAATGTTCTTGTTCTGCATTTTCAGCCCTTTAATATCTGTTTAACCAATCCGTACATCAAACTCTCTGTTAAAATTAGTGGTGTGATTTCTGTTTTCCTGACTGGTCTGGGGCAGGTGGATACACTCACTGATACACTAATCTTATGAAATTTGCTTCAGTGAACCCATTGTAGAGTGGGGAAGTTAGATCTGACAACCACTTCCCTTCAGTGAGACAATAGTCCCTGCCAGAGATTTATAATGGACAAATAATTGTCATTTAAAAGGCACATACCATTCAGCAGTGGAGAGATTTCCCACCCCAGTATTGGCAGAGTCTTGTTGCCAGGTGTAGCAGATGTAAGACCTGTCATAGATACATAAAACTCCACGGGAATCAGGTTATATTTTATTGTATTGCTTCTGAGGCTTCTTGCTGTAGGGGTCTCCACTTAAATTTGGCTACGTCTGGTGACTAGGTACAGATGCTCGAATGACATTTTGAAATGTGAGATGTGCTGCCTCTAATACCCAAAGAGGCCGAACAGATCATAGGCTTTTTCTTTTTTTCTTTCTTTTTTGGTAGCGTCTCTAAGGCCAATAGACTTTCCTTATTATGCTATGGAATGTCTCTTCAGGCTGTTGCTAATACAGCCCCCAAGATATGTACTTGGGTGGCCTGGCTCTGGCATCTATCCTCATTCAAGGGCCAGGCCACCTGTGGACACTTGCGCTTAGATTAGAGAGCATGCATTACAGTGAGGACAGTTTCCTCTGTGAGGGGCACTAGCAAAATGTCATCAATATAATGGAATGGGCTTGCCCAACCCATTACTGATAAATTGCACTTATTTGCTGGAGGAGTGTGAAATTCCCACAACAAACCAGAAATTAATGTTCTGTCAGGTGAAAGCAAAATATTTCCTCTGTTTCTAGAGACATTTGGAGAACATTAGTAATATCTAGAGTAATTCTGTCCAACTGAAATATAATATGAGCCACATATGCAATTTTAACTGATCTAGTGGTCATTATTAAAAAGGGTAAAAAAGAGACAGGTATAACGAATTTTCATGGCATATTTTAGTTAACCCAAGAGATTTACAATATTTATATTTCAACAGCTAAATATAAAAAGGAGACATTTTTCATTCATCTTTTCAAACCAAGTCTTCAAAATCTCATGTATTCTACACATTCAGCACGTCTTAATTCAGACCAGCACATTTCAAGTACTCAACAGCTGTATATGGCTTAGTGGCTTAAGAACCGGACAGCGTAGCTCTAGGACATCCCACGTTGCCAGTAATGGCTGCAATCAGTTCAGTCATCTGTTGGTGTATCAGGCACTGTGAGTGCCATGGTGGCCACTGTTAAAATCACAATGATCCATAATGACCTGTAATCTGGGGCCAAGGACACTGGACTTGCTCACTGGCTTAACAGGCCTGTGGAATTGGAAGGTAGTGTAGCCTACCATTCCCTCTTGGCAATGGCAGTAGATCTTGTATGAGGGGAATGTTTTCTTTCTCATCTTTGGTATGTGCCAGCTTTAACTGCACAATTCTGACAGGCTTTGGAAGTGCAGGGGGTTCTGCAAGCTCAGTAAGACTGATTTATAGTATTCACTAAGAGAGATTGCCATGCTTGCATCCATTCAGATGTTCTGCTTTGCTGGGCTGAGGGGACTCAGCATGTCCATATCAATTGTGAAGTCTGACAAAGGGATGGTGAGTTAGCATGGTCTTATCAAAGCAGCCAACAGCATCTGCAGTAATTGTGCTGAGTCTCCTGGTTCTAAGTAAAACCAATCCCAACTCCGGCCAGGGAAATTTACTGTGGACTTGATCAGGTCCAAGAATAACAGCTTCTTGGGCTCCTGTGTTTTATTAAGTCTAGGTCTGTTAAGTCCTTCCCCTACCTATGTTCCAGGCTACATGGATTAGGACATGAAGTTAGCATCTCCTTGAAGAGGGCAGAAGAACTGGCCCTGGGCCAAGCTTGCTTTTGGTTTAAATGGACTTGAAGAGCTCCCCAGCAATCGGCCTAGAAAATCAATCTCTCAGGTGGCATAGAGGCCTCTGGGGGTAGGGAGTGTCTGAGAGCCTTGTTTCAGCAGTGTTAAGATGTGGCCAACTGCTTAGCTTCCTCTAAACCCTTCTACAAGGACGCAGGAGGCATTGGAGCTTTGCTGGCCAAGCAGTGGGGAAAGCTAACTGCCTCCATCTCCAAAGGGAACCCTCCCATCCAGAACCTCCATGCATCAGCCCTCCATAGGGGGGTTCTTAACGCCTACTCTAATACCAGCGTTGTTTCCTGCATCCTCTCTGCAAGCTCCTTAGAGTGATTCCACCTTTCCTATCTATCTCCTTAGCTAGTCATCACTTTGTTCCAGACCAAGAGTCATAATGTACTGCCTGTGCAAGCCTATGAAAAGTCTAGAGTGATGCTCTTCCCTTGACTTCATTTCTGCTGAGACATATTTTTTCCAGGGCCCCTTATCTCTTTACCCCCCTTTGGGTGGGGCATATATCAGCTCCAAAGGATTATTTCATCCTTTACACTCTGGCAGAAGGAGCAAAGTTAGGGATGTCTCCGTATAAGAAACCATCAACTTTTCCAGCATTCTCTGAATTAAGGTCATTTGGTTACTACTTATCCTAGATGCCTAGGATTTTCATGCAAGCATGCAAAAATGCCAAGTTGTCTCAAAACAGCTTTAACCTCAGTAGAATGGTTCCACTTGGCACTCAGTTTCTCAGGAAGTCTCCTCTTGGTGGTTATGTGAATCTGATAGCTCTGAACATCCAATTCAAGAACAAGGCAGGTCCATTTTTGCTCCCTCCCCATTGGTCAGCCTAGCAAATTCATCTGGCAAAACAGAATCCCATGATAAACCCAAAGTGCTTGCCATTCAGCTTCGCTACTTTGTAGGTGTAGACTCTTCATCATATAAGCAATTAAAGCCTCAGGTTACTCTTGTGACCATTGCTGGGAGTCCAATTCCCTGTTAGTGTTTTTGAAACCCCACAGGATATACCTCAATTCCTCCCAAAGGCCCCTGGGTGGCACACTGCACAATGACAAGTCTCAAATCTAAAAGTTGTGGCTATGTGCAGTGGCTCAGGCCTGTAATCCCAGCACTTTGGGAGGCCAAGGCAGGCAGATCACCTGAGGTTAGGAGTTCGAGACCAGCCTGGCCAACATGGCGAAACTGCATCTCTACAAAAAAAATACAAAAATTAGTTGGGCATGGTGACACATGCCTGTAGTCCCAGCTACTAGGGAGGCTGAGGCACAAGAATCACTTGAACCTGGGAGGCGGAGGTCACAGTGAGCTGAGATCACGCCACTGCACTCCAGCCTGGGTGACAGAGACCCTGTCTCAAAAAAAAACAAAAAACCAACCAAAACAAACAAACAAAAAAACGTTTAGACTGCATCAACTATTCTAATGGCACTTAGGGGCTGGGGGTTTTCTCCCAACTTCTTTTTCCTTAGGTCTCACAAAGGCTGCCAGACTTGGAGTGCCAAAGGATTGTCTCAATCTCCCTTACATAGACTTCCCAGGACCTCTGTGGCACATGAACACCAATAAGCACCACACTAACCTGCTTTGCAGATGTTAGCTTGGCTGGGTTTCCCATCACCAGCCGCAGCAGGGATGCTGTCCATCCCTAGTATTGCTCAGTTGATCCCTTTTGCAGTTTCCAAAAAGCCAGAGGTGAAATAAGCGGATTTTACCTCATGTTGGGCACCATTTTTGAGGTAATGGGTTATGGCAAACTGCACAAAGCCACACAGAAGAAAGTGGTTTTAACGAGGGAAACTTGTCAGCAAAGGGTCAGGAAGAGACACATGGATAGTATTCTCTCATGCAAAGGCCAGAGCACTGCTAGCTGCACCCTGGGTCTGTATTCCAGGGGAAGGATAATTCTTCCCTGTGAGTTTAACACAGAGCAAGCCTCTCTCAGTAACAGAAAACCCCTTAGTATATTAAAAAAAATTAAAATAAAATGGATTTTCCCAGTTTCATTATGGTACATAGAGAGAAACTGAAATAAAACTTTTTAAATGACCTCAGATAAACAGAGAAAAAAAGATGCTCAAGATTTAAATTCTGGTACATTAAACCTTATGAACAATCAAGACTAGCACATGGTAATGACTATTTCAGAATAACTGGTTATCAGAGGCATAGAGGTTCACAAGGCTGTTTATGGCCATGAAACTGAAACTGGCTCAAAAGGGTCAGAATCATTTTGCTGCCTCTAAAAGACGTATATTCTGAGCCACCAGGAATTCTAAGACCATCATCAGATGAGAGAGATGGCTCTGAGAGAGCCAAGTTGAGTGTTAAGCTGGCTGCCTCCAACAGGCTGTTCATGTGTAGTGCTGAAAACTACTGTGAAACAAGGAAAATCCAAACAAGTTACTTGAGTATGGTTTCAGCCTACCCACCACTAATGATGCCCAGTTAGACACAATGGGTAGCAAAGAACCACAAAAGCATCGGAAGGAAAAACTAGAAAAGCAGAAAATAGTTATTTTTCTGGGAAAAAAAACTCATCAATGTAGAGGAGGCTGTCTAGCATCATTTTGGATTCTAACACTGGGTAGAACACTGACACTGTCACCTCTCCATTTGTACCTTTTAGGCGGGTAGGCTGTGCCAGAGTTCCTTGAAGTGATTACAATAGTCAATTCCCAGGCACATTCTACCTACAAACCTGTCATTTATTTTATTACTGAGATGTTTAAATCAATTTTTTTTTTACTCCATAGATATACTTTTTTCCAAAGGGCAGGATATGTTTATGTGTGCACAAATAGGAGTATATGTTTAATATGGTTTAGTGGCACCCTATGTAATAAATGTGTTGAAATTTTCTGTCTGGGAATATGGAGAATTATTTTTCAAGTATCTTCGTTTTTGCCTTTTAAGGGCTTATAAAAGATTATTTGCAACATACATTTACTTTGCATAACTTTCCCCCCACATATCATTAGTTTTTGTTAAATGTAGAAATTTAAAACCAGGAGCAAACATCTGTCAGACTAATTTTTTGCTTTTTCATAAGTGCAACTTTTTAATAAAAATTTACATCTAGATAAACAATCTTCAGATTTTTGAAACTTTAATAAGATTTTAAAAACATCATGACTTTGAACTGAAAAACATACACGTTTAGCACACAAATATTGTAATATGAATCAACTCCAACTCCATTTGAAAACATGTGAATCAAAGTACAGTTTTAGAAGTTAGTAATTCACATTTAAGCAAGTTAGCGCCTTGCTGAATACAGCCTTTGTAAAAAAGAGACTTAGTGCATATTGTAATGGTACACTGTGGTTTTGTACCATTTGGTTGAGTTTTTCACTTTATTAAACAAGTTCTTGAAAGTTGGTAAAGGCTAACTTCCTATGACGTGAAATTTCCAATGGTAACAGTTACATTTTGTAACAGAACACTTTCTATAGATTTCTTTTCCTAGCTTAAAATTTTAAAAGCAATCATTTGTAAGGATTGCATCAACATCAATTTAGCAGAGGAAGATCAAACTTTATTGAAACTGCTTGCATACAAAATATATTGCACTATAACCAAACAAATGTCAACATAAAATCCAATCTGTTGTCGCTAATATGTACAGAGAATATTGCCCAAGAGCAGTTACATTACAAGGTCATTCTACCTTGGTTAATTATCTACAGTATTTTAAAACCAAACAGCTTACAGATGATGTGTGCAAGGTACCAATTTCTGTTTTCAAATACTATACATTCCCAGAATAAATAACTAGAAATCAACATTAATGTTTGGCAATACTTTTTAAAAGACTTTTTAATATTTGTGAAATCATGTGCAGTTTGTTGCCATTTTTATATGCTTGTTTGTATGCAAGGAAAAGTAACTGTAAAATGAAAATTCAAAGAAACAAACTCACAAAATACATCAGAGGCAGAACTTCAGTTTTTACGGCTCTGTACAGATTCAGTGGTACCCCTACTAGGAGTTACTTTTTAAGAAAAATATAACATCTTAGAGTGAAGGTCCTTCACATATTTTTCCTCAATAAATTTCACTTAAAAAAAAAAAGACTCAAAAAACAAAACCAAACCCCAACACTTCAAAAAACAAAAGAAAAAAGAGAAAAAAAAAACGTATTACTTGTTAACCGATCTTAGTCTTTTCCAATTCTGCTTAAACATTAGACCATATATTTCAAAGTTTACAAAACATTTAACCTGCTTCCAATGTTTCTTAGACAAAGTACCTGTACTTCGCAGGATTATTACGCATACATGGAAATGACCTTCCTATCTCTCCAAAATAAGCTTGAAATTAAAACATGAAAAATTTCACAAAACTTGGGGCAGACAAAATTAAAAAAAAAAAAAGCTCTAAGTTAAAATTGGTCATCAGGCCAAAGAGCAGGCATATCCTACTAACTTTCGACCAGGAAGATTTGTTCCTAGCTGAAAACATTTTAGCCTCTCTCAAATGAAGATAGCTCTTTCTTCTCCTGTCTATACAGAAAAATTACACATCTCTCAATAACACTATTTATCAAACTTCAGTGCAACAAAACAAAAACAAAAACAAGTCCTATTCTTTATACTGCCTAACCTGATGTTTATGTAAGGAAAAAAATATGGAAAGCATGCATTCTTCTATAAAGTACTAATGTTTGACAGGGTTTGCTACATCTTTAACATTTAGTGTTTCCAACTTATCTTCCCTGAACTCTGCATCCAAATATAATATTCCTACCTGCCAAGATATAAAAAAGGCACAGATCATACAACTTTTTTTGCTAATGAAAATGACAAATGTCACATCACACACATTTCAGGGTCCACTAAAATACTGGAAAAGTGGACCAAAACATAAACTGACACAGGACATGAAATGACATAGCATTTCATGAAGACTTCTATACGAGATTGAAAACAGAAGTCTAATATGATTACCATAAATGCTATATATGAAGAAAAACTGAGAATGTACTGGTGAATGATCACCCAATGCAGGAAAATGGTCCAAATTAACAAAGAATATCACTGCTCAGTACTTTAGAAAATAAAACTAAAATCTGCCCTGAAGTGCTAAGTAGTTTTAAAAGCAATGTTTCAAATTTTAAGGTATCTTTTTGTGCAAATCTGAAAATTGTTGCTTATGGCCAATACCAAAAAATAAAAAATTCTTAGCATAATTTGTGTTCATTTCATGCCCTGTGCCATCTTGCCTACTATTTGTCTTTGGCCTAACAAAGTTTTCTAATATGGAATAAGAATTACGGAAATGGTATAGGAAATATAACTTCAGAATTATGCAGTTTAGGGTACTCCATTCACGAGTGGTTGCTGACCATCCACGCTGTCTGGCTTTTCCTTCTTCTGGTTACGATCTTTACCCGTGCGCAGCCGATTACCTTCACTGGAGGTATTCTGTAATGTTTTAGTGTGGACACTCCTTTCATTATTGCAGTCAACTCTGATCTAAAACAAGTTATAGTTGTTATATACACAGACCATATCCTACTGTAATCTGTAATTGGCCTGACAAGAAATTTAAACCTGAAGTGTAAATTCCACATGTTAAAAAGAGAAATGGAGATGAGAACAGAAGAAGTGCAAGAAATTAATGTAAGGTAGGATTCTTTATTTGGTTTATGATTTTAAAACACTCTTCTTCTTTAACTGGAACACACTGGTCATCTCACTGCATCCAAAGTTAGAGAAAAACTCACAATCCTATCATGTCTTCTTCTAAGTAGAACAAAACAGTGAGAAACAAACAGGTAAAATGAATTACTATTACTGATTACCAGAGGACATACATGCCTCTAACACTAGAGTTAAAATAAAATTAGTTATTCTCCAAAGATTGCGAAGCCCAGGAAAAGAGAAACAAAATGTTTTCCTATTCTGGCTTTACCCTCAAATAACTCACTAACTAGACTTTAATTTACATCTTTATATCTACCAAAGGTATGATCAAGTTTCTCTATACTGAGAGCTCCCATAGTCATACAGTAGAAAAACACGAGCTTTGGTTTCTACTGGCTTGTATTTCACTAAGAAAATTCAGATGATCCTACAACCTGAACTCTGTCTGAAGAATGGAACGGTATAAAGAAAACTGAATATAATAATTTGTGGAAGGACTGGAATCCTGGGAGAGTATAAAGATTAATATAATTTAAAAAATAGTGTTCTAAGAGCTATAAAATATTTTAAGTGCCAATGCTGAATACAGCACTGCTAATTCCAGAGGTACAAATGAAAGTTAACAGTGACAAATGAGCTAAAACAACTACAAATATTGATCTACTTCAAGCACAAATGCTAAAAACATCCCCAAATGGTTGTAATTTCAAAGTATGTTTAAGTAGTGGGTATGTGCATGTGTTTTAAATGTCTCGTTACCAAGGATTCAGTACTTTGATTTGTATTTTTTTTTTTTTTTCCAGACAGAGTCTCACTCTGTTGCCCAGGCTGGAGTGCAGAGGCGCGATCTTGGCTCACTGCAAGCTCTGCCTCCCAGGTTCACGCCATCCTCCTGCCTCAGCCTCCTGAGTAGCTGGGACTACAGGTGCCCACCACCACGCCTGGCTAATTTTTTCTATTTTTAGTAGAGACGGGGTTTCACCATGTTAGCCAGGCTGGTCTCGAACTCCTGACCTCAGGTGATCTGCCCGCCTTGGCCTCCCAAAGCGCTGGGATTACAGGCGTAAGCCACCGCGCCCGGCGAGATTCGTATCTATTTTCATACTTGAGAAAACATCACCTTTTTAATTCAGCATTCCATTTCATTTAAAAATATAAATGTGCATCCTTTTAACCAATGCAGTTAGACTGCCAAGTTCATCAAACATGTCAGTTTAAGTGGAGAATTACAAAACAGGTACATAAATATCTTATAGCTTTGTAAAAGACAGGTACATATAGTAATTTACCAATCTATCTATCCCTTGGATATACTGGTCCTTAAGAACCCACCAATAGTTAACACTCACTTTGAGCTGCTATGAATTCCAAGAAATATTCCATCACAAACTTTGTCTTAAAAAGTATCTCTCACTAATCTTGGGTGATGGTCCCAAATGAATCCATAGTCAGGAAGGAACCCTAACTACTTAAGAATTAAAAGTTACAGAAAAAGTAGATGACAACATGGATTCAGAGAATCAGACACTAAGGTTTGACTATCATTTGGACATATGCTAGCTATGTGACTGTGGGCAAAGGACTGAAGCTACAGTGCACTCACCTATAAAGTGGAATAATAAAACTACCTCAGTGGGTTGTTGCTGTAAGATTAAATGAGATAAAACATACACAAAGCACTTAGCAAAGGTGCCTGGATGTGCTCAGGAGATAATTTTAAAATTATTTAACAATTGGTTTAGCACTGGTGACAGCCAATTGAGAAGGGTCCTCAGACTAGGTCTTGGCTGTAAATAAGCAGATGACTGATCAAGCATGGAGACTAGCTGAATATCATCAGCTCTGTGTATCATGATTATTAATTGTGAGAGAGACATCTTCTTTTCCTTATTTTCTATTCAAAGAGAATACCCCATCCCTGTTAACTTGGGGGAGCAAAGACACATAAGGTTTACTGAGGTCTCTAAGTACATCCCAGGATGTTCCTTCTCTGGGGGATTGTAGGTCTACCAATGTGGTATTAAAATCATAGTGTGGCTGGACACAATGGCTCACGCCTGTAATCCCAGCACATTGGGAGGCCAAGGCGGGCAGATCACCTGAGGTTGGGAGCTTAAGACCAGCCTGACCAACATGGTGAAATCTCTTCTCTACTAAAATTACAAAAATTAGCTGGGCATGGTAGCAGATGCCTGTAATTCCAGCTACTCAGGAGGCTGAGGCAGGAGAATCACTTGAACCCGGGAGGCAGAGGTTGCTCTGAGCCGAGATTGCGCCATTGCACTCCAGCCTGGGCAACAAAAGCAAAAACTCCCGTCTCAAAAAAATAAAAATAAATAATAAATAATAAAATCATAGCGTGGCTGTCAAGGTCTTCACAAACACTCAGACTACATATTCTCTAGAGAAATCATCTTATTTGTATACTTGTCACAAAGAACTAAGATCGACTATAATTGTAATGTTGAAGGTAAAATATTTCACATAAACTGGATTTGTAATCTTTGAACATGTTTTTAATAAAGTAAAATAAACTCATAAATCTCAAACTACCATATTCAAACAATTAAGATGAAAACAGGCAGACAGGTTTTACCTGAAGGGATCCATCTGTTGTTCTTCCTTTAGCCTCTCTTGGATTACGCGGACGATTATCTGTTCGGGAGTGATCGTCGTTTCCTATGAGAATATTTTCAAAAGGTTCAATAGTTACTGATTCTGAAATGCTTACTGGAAGTTCTTTATTCCCACATCCTTTATTTAAACCAACCATAGAATCTGAAATGTAATCAATACCCCAGTGATTCCAGTTACACAATGGCTAATAATCTAGCCTGCTGCCAAGTAACAGAAAATATTTCACAGTTATTATAATTCTGCATCTACAGGTCAATGTGAGTTAATGTAGGGATGCTGTTTAGACCCACAAAGATGCTGAATTAGTTATCAGCATTTATTCATATATCTATATGAACCATAAGGAAGGCTGCCTAATATTCTTTCTACACAAGTGGAAGGCTGATCCTTTCCTATGGTGATCAGCACAAAACGGGAGAGACGGGATCTTGCTAACAGTTCATTGCATCAATAGGATTTCTCACGGAACTTCAAGACAGCTGTTACAATTCACTTTGATTTCTTAATGAAGATCTCCATACCTTTGAAGCCTCCTCCACGTCCTCTTCCTCCTTGTCCTCTTCCTCCCCCTCCACGCCGCCGTCCGTCTCCTCTGCGCAGGAAGCTCTCCCTCTCTTCCTCTGTTGGAGCTAATGACCAATCACTGAGTTCGTCTCTGTGGTCAGATTCTGTTTCAGAAGCATTTGATGCTTCAGAATTAGTTCCTATCGAGAGTTAAAAGTTATATACCATTGTCTGACTTTTTAAAAAAAAAAAAAGAGGTTAACAGAAGCTTCCAGAGACGTTTCAGGGGTAATCCAAAACTCTTTCCAATTTATAAGCCCACAAAGAGTATTATCACCTTCCATTTCGTAAAACAAAATTTTAAACTCAAAATGAAGGGCTTTGCAATATTTGAGGTAATTTCGGTTATAAACATGTTTCATTCTCATTTTTAAAAAGGTATGTTATTAGCCACCTAAGTTCAAACCTTAATGTGCCATATCATTAAACAGCTGTGTTCCTTTAAACATCTATACTCTCTGGAGGAAAAGATTATCTACGACAGTTAAGTGTGATACCTTGATAAACAAAACCTCTAAAAAGAGAGCTCCTTTTAGCAAGATTTGGCCCAGGACAGAGGGGAATGTATATATTTTGGTCATTTCTGAGAGGGTGGCAAAGGAGGCCACCATGGCAACTGCTTCAGGGAAGCGTCTCTTGTGGGTCATGGATTGGATCTAGCTGAAGGCAGATACACGCTTGCCTGATGTTTGGTCCACAACCTGCCCTCCCGCTCCCATTACAATAATTGATCATTAATAAAGAATTACTATAATAAACTCATTATGCCTGAAGGGGTTAATGTCTTAGAGGACAGGAGTGGAGAAAAAGAGCTCCACGGTGAGGCAGAAATCCATGAGTAAAAAGAACAGACTGTTGGGAGAGGGGTTAGGGGTTAGGTTCAAGGTTGGCCTTAGGAGTAGGTAACTCTCCCCAACTCCAGAATATCAACTCTACTACCTCTCTCTTCCTCTGTTGGAGCTAATGACCAATTATAGCTTCACCATTATAGCTTCATTCCTGTGGATCTTGAAGGCTTTTCCATCTTAAAGAGTTCCTTTTTGAAATGCAAATATGCGTGAGATGGATTATATCTTATACCATCATTAGCAAGTTACAAAGTAGATACACGGTTGAGCAAGAAAGACAGTAGGCACTGGCAGGTGGGGATCAGGTTCACTGAAAGGTACTGGGAGAGAAGAAAGAAGCATGGACAGAAAAGCTGGGAAGGCAAAGAGAAACTTTGCCTACTTCTTGACTGTGCCTAGGGCTGACTTTGGCCATGTCACTCAAAATCACCTTATGAGCCACAAGAGGCAGACCCCTGATTTACACAGTCCATCGAGCAAGTATGACCAGCACATACCTGACAAAAAAAAAAATGAGCCATAGTACACAAATGAAAAAAGTTTTGACCATACAGTTATAAAATCAGGAGAGGCCTTAAGGAAGTCATCAACACACAAGGGCTTTGCAGATTTACCCCCAATCAGAGCATGAACAGAGCTTGCACCTGCCCTGTCAACTCTACGTGTTTATTATCAGGTTTTTACTCTATGTCTCTTGTAACACAATTTAGCCCGCTGTGAATTGGAAACCATGTAGCGACAAATTGTTATAATGGGGTTCTAATGAATATTAGAGATTAGCAGCTATAAGTCTAGGAACAGATAAAGTTACTGAGTAAAATGCTTAGTTTGTACCTGAAGTATATCCAGGACCGCGTCTGCCGTGCCCCCTATTTCTGTAAGGTCTACTACCTCGACCCATTCCTTGACCATCATCAGTCACATAGCTTTTTTCCTTATCTGTACGATTTGGTGGTGGTCTAGAACTAGCTCCAATCTGTCGCAACTGCTCATCAATTTGTAATCTCTCCAAACGCAACTGGTCTACTTCCTATTTAAAATATACAAGATAACAGTAAAAATAATTTGACATTTTACTTAATAAAACCTTTCTCCTTTTCATCAGATAAAAATATACTGGAATATTTCAATTTCAGCTCTAAATTTACAGTAAACACTGTTACACAGAATTATCAGGAAATTGAATGATCTCCTTAAAGAGAAAATTACTACAAATAACAGATTATTGATGTCGAGAATTAGAGATATAACAAACACACTCAGCATTAAAATTATACTGAATAAAATGTAAAGTTGTCTAATTTGGCACTATTATCCAATTATTCTACTGCTAAGTCACAGATATGCTATTTTGGGGACTTCTTCATGATAGGATATTAAATAAAACATGCTAAAATGTATGAATATAGATAAATGACATTCAAGGCATAACCAGCTAACCTTAAAAATCACACATTGTAAATAATCTTGATTAAAATGGATTTGCCAGTTAATATCTTAATTTACAAAGCATTGAGTTTGGGCCATCTTTTGTTTTAAAAGAACATATACTATGGTTAAGGAACAATGATTTTTTCATGAACTGAAAATGCTGACTATTCCTCATGAGGGGAAAACAAAACTATTTAATAGCTGACCAGACAGCTAGGTCTTACATCATGCCTTGAAAACTTCCTAAAGACTACAACTCTGCTACAACAAATACAAGAAACAGTATACATTTAGTTGATAGAAATATACACCTGGGGTCCAATGACAGACCCTTACAAAAAGCACTTCCAGTATATTAGGTTCTGTTAAAACCAGATGAAACCTCATTTCTAACCACTGTCCTTCCAATCCACTCATAAACATCTCATTTACTGGCTACAGGGAATCAGATTCATAACTATAGTAGTAGCAGGTGTCTCAGTGAAGCAGAGGTTATCATAGAGACTGTCTATATGAACAGTCATTGGAGAAGCCCCTGTAAAGCTAAGTTTCTAAAATCTTGGTTGTGGCAGCTTCTGGAAAAGAAAGGTCAGGTAAGGATTTGGTCAGTTTCATCTGTGCTCTGCCATCATTAGCAATTTACATAGTTACACCAGAATCTGTTTTACATAGAATCTGAGCAAAGGAGAGACTGCAGCTGAGTGAGTGACTTCCTCCAAAGGTATAGTAATAGCTCATGGAATGGGAATATCTTGCAAAACAGAACAGTAGTCCAGGTTATCCCACTGGGGCAAAGCAGTCACCTTTTGGTGAGAGATGCCAGGCCCAAACAAGGGAAGTTCTGGTGATGGAAAGAATGGCAACAGGGCAGCTGCTGATAACCAAAGAAGATATTCTTCAGAATAAATCAAAGGATCTAAGAAAGAACATTAGTCAAAAGAACAAGGGATTTGATACAATGCAATCCTAACTCTCCAGGCCTTCATAATGATTTAAGCTAATACGAAGAAACACACACAAAAGATTACACATAAACATACTTAAAAAAAAAAAAAATCAAAGAGGTATCCTACCCACGTAAACCTTGCTGGATGAAACCTTCCCACTTTTAATTTAACTGGTCACCATAAGAATGAATGGCATGCCCAGTATTACACTTTTTCTTCCTTTCATTCTTATTTACACACAAGCAGAAATCATGTACTTTTTATTTCTTTCAAGAAATCAGCAAAAAAATTCTTAATGCCATAAATAAAATAGAGTTGAAATGCTTTTTAAAAACATTTAATACCAGCTACATTATAATTTTGATATGTATGGATACAAACAAAACATTATGAAAATGAAGTAGATCAGTTTCCATTTCATTAAATTATAGAACATTTTGGCCAAAAGGAATTTCAAGAAGCATCTAGTGTAGAGAAGTGACTTGCCTAAAGTCACACAGCTAGTTCCTTTGCTGAAGTCTTATAAGTAAATTGCTGGATTGCCAATCCAGTGCTTGATCCACTACACCTTGTAGCCTCCTCGTTCCTATCTTCCAGTTTGAAATTTAAAGGAGGCATAACTGCATCACACTAACTAAACTGAACATTTATGAGAAGACACAAATAGTTTGTATTCTGAATAACAGTAAAGAGAAAAATAGAGAGGGTAAACATTTAAACAAAGAACTTCATGAAATGCTTAGATTTCCTTGATAAATGACATAAAAGGAACAATAAAGGCAAGAGTTATAGACACAAATTTTTGCCTGGAAAAAACCAAAATGCTAGAAAGGATCAAATGGATTAATAGGCTATGTACAGGATTGCCTAAACTGAGTGTAAGGGTTTAAGAGAAGAATAAAGGGAAGTATAAAATTTTATTGAAAACTGGTATATTGGTACTTAAATTTATAAAGACTTCCATTTTTAAAAAAAATTATAAGCTAAACAACGTATTTTCTCTATTATCTTTGACAAGTCATACAGTGTTTTGCACAGGCTAGAATGAGTCCTAACTGCTGAAAGATCTACTATAAAGTTTGTATATTTTAGTACAAAAGGATTAGAAGTTAAAGTTCTCTCTGTTCTCACCTTTAAATAGTTCAGGTGATAATCCAAAAGAACAGTGGCATTAGCGATGCTGTCCTTTGTTCCCACAAAAACAAATGGTACCATACCCTGAAAAAGAAATTGCAACAATGATCCTATAAAGTAATGACAGATTAATCTGAAAAATGCAAATAACGACTAATTCCCTAGCACAGGATCTGGTGAATAGTAGGTATACAAATGTTTGCTGTAAATATAAATCAATATATGAAAACAAAAGTAGTTGATATACTACTTTACACATCTACTGTGAATATGAATAGATTAATAGCAACCTTTTAAACATATCAGATTATTATAAAGACTAGTATTCAGTATCAGCAAAATCACAAAATGTATAATTCAAAATTATACAAGCTTTAACATGAGATGTATAAACAAAACGAGTAGTATAAGATCCTCTAATTCATTTATGAAAGGCTTTATCCTGATCAAATTTTTTTCTTTTTGAGATAGGGTCTTTTTATTCTGTTGTCCAGGCTGGAGTGCAGTGGCATGATAATGGCTCGCTGTAGCCTCGACCTCCCCAGGCCCTAGGTGTTCCTCCCACCTCAGCCTCCTGAATAGCTGGGACTACACGTACATGCCATCATAGCCAGCTAATTTTTGTACTTTTTGTAGAGACGGGGTTTCGCCACATTGCCCAGGCTGGTCTCAAATTCCTGGGCTCAGGCGATCTGCCTGCCTTGGCCTCCCAAAGTGTCGGGATTACAGGCGTGAGCCACCGTGCCTGGCCGATCAAATTCTTTAAAAAAAACAAAATGAAATACCAAGGGTACAAAAGTAAAAAGTAAATCATTTCTGCTAACCAAGTAAATAGAGAACACACAAAATACAAACAAAAACATCAGGATAAAAATGCACTGAATAATCTGTGAGACAAAAAAATAGATACATTGACAAGCATAAGTTTTATCAAGCCCATACACATTTCAATAATGTACTCTGAAAATTTTAAAAGGCTGAATCACAAGGAAAGTTTGAACTTCTCTCTATGGACACTACTTAAGAACAGATTTTTAAAAGGCATATGCTAAATGTCTGTACTCCTAGCCCATATATATATATATATATATATATATAGTAAGGAAGAAAACCAACTACTTCTTGTCACAAGTTATAGGGAAACCTAGAAACAATTGTGCAAATTAATAACTGCAATTTATTTCTGCATGTTGGGTTTTTCTCCAACAAGCTTTATTTGTTACAAAGCCTTTAACTGTATTATTTCCCAAAATACCATGTGATGGAATGAATGTTACACCCTTCCCTCTGGGTCAAATATCACCAAAATAAGCTTTAAAATCCTATGTAATACATTTAGTTAGACTGACTTTGGAGCAAATTATTTACGAATATCTTTTCTTGCAACATGTCTAAACTGTTGGAGTACCCTAAGGGCCACTCTAATTTAAGTATTTCACGAGTAGACCTGAATAGTAAATTAAAATGAAGAAAGGCAAGAATGGAATAATGGCCTTCAGTACGGACACCAGAAAAAAGTTACTCCTTGTTCTGGGATAATGGGCTGCCCGGTAATGAGCCATATCCAATCCACTTGCCGTTATAGTCCTCTTTGTAAAATGGCACCTTTGCTTTTAATCCATGAGTCCACAATATTTTTTCCATAAACAGTTCTCACTGGCTCTCCCTGCCCTCAAGGAACTTACAATGTGGTAGAGGAGATCAACAAATAAACACCTATGTTTAAGTGCTATGCTAGGGGTGAACACATTGCAAAACAGAAGGGGAAGGCTCTTGAACCAGTCAGGGGGTGGGGATCAAGGTCAAAATGAGGTGACATGTGGAGAAAAAGCGTTCCAGGCAGAGTAAACCTGTACATATGTCTAGAAGCATCATAAGCATGAGAATGTCCAGAGAACTCAAAGTACTTCGATATGGCTTGAGCTTCTCTAGAGGGCAAGGGAGAAGATAATTTAAAGATGATAACTGGAAAAGTAACTGGGAAAAGCCTTATAAGCGGCATGAAGGTGTTTAAGCTTTAACTCCAGGGCAATGGATCCACATACCCACAAACACTCCTCCCTCCAGTCCTTAATCCTGATGATCATTTGTAATCTTTCTTAACAGGGGGAATAAACATTAAAATATAAACTGAAAGTGTATTTCTCAAGGAATGTTTTCCTACCTGCCAAGTCTTGAGTTCAGGTTTCTGGGATTCCCCTGCTACAACTGATGAAGCCACTAACACCTAAAGCAGTATAAGGAATGCAAGGGATGTCATTAACTATAACAAACGATACACAGAAGCCTGAACGCAGGACTTTCACTGCAGGACTTTTAAACCCATTTCTAAACAGATTAGTTCAAATAGAGAAAATTAGTTTCTAAAATATGGTTCAAGTAGTAACTAATGCATCTAACAGAAGGTGTATTTTGAGCTACGATACCTGTAAAATTTAAAGAGAGAAGGCATGGAAAAAAGACAGTCCACTGTCAAAAGAAAAATGTGACCACTAAATGCAACCCCATTATTTTGTGTTTATGGCATAAGACTCGTTACTGTGAATAAATTGAAAAGTATGTATCACATTAATTTGTAGTATCTCATAAGCTCGTAATCACATTTGAAAAAAAAAAATAGAACATAAGTAGCCTACAAGTTTAACCAGAGAAAACACCCAAAATACCAACTGTGACATCTGAGACAAATTACTTGTAATTCAAAGTGAAAAGTAATTCTTACCCTCTGGACTTTTGTACTGTTAGGTTGAGAAAAATGGGTGCTGTTTTCCTTTATATCTAAATGTTTTTTTTCTTCTGGGGCATTAGGTCCAACCCTTGAATTATTGGAAGGAAGGGAATTTGGTGGCATAATTTCCTTGGTAAAAAACAGAAAACACAAAAGAGAAAAAAAGGACCAATTTAAGACTTTATTTAGCTCTATTAATGTTATCAATCATCATATTTTTTAAAAATGTAAGTTATTATAAACAGTTTTGGTTTATAAAATTACAGAATACAAATTGTATGCAGAAAAAAAAAGATTTAACTTTAGCTAAAAGAATCTTTCAAAAAGAAAGCTAGACAATATGTGAAAATTATGGCTCTTTGACGAGATAGTATCTTAAGAGTACTACTGCACAGAAAGGTGCATCCTTACCTCTCTACCCCATGCAAATACTTTAAAAGCTGCTACAAAAAGCATATATTTATGAAGATAAAAGGGTTATAGAATTTAAAGGTAAGGAGGATGGGGAAGAGATATTAAGCACAGAAATAAATTTAAAGCACACAGAATAAACCACACATACTACACAATCCCCAAACTAAAAAAGTGAAAAGATGAAAGCCAGAAAACCTAACCTGTGTTCCAATTTTGCTTTTGTCAGCAACATTAACATTTACAAAGTGCTTTACAAAGCATTTACATATATATTATTAAATTGTCATTAACACTCGACCCAGTGATGTATGTCTCGTATTTAAAAATTTATAACTACCCATTTTAAAGATTAGGAAAAAAGAATTCAATAAAGTGACTAATCCAAACTCACAGCATTAGAGGACAGAGAGGGGCCATTATCTACAACTGTAACATTAATTACAGCAGGCATGCTTGATAATCAGAATATTTGCATTCACTTTATGCACATATTAGAGGTCCTCAACATATCACATAAAAAACTTTTACTTTTATTATACAAGCCACAAAATATTCACACTGTAACATACCTCCTCTTGTGGAACATTTTTCTCATTTTCAGCCTCAATCCTCACCCTCACAACTCCTGACTTGTCCACAATCTCCTGAATCAGCTTTCCATTTTTTCCTATTACTTTGCCTAAGAAATAAATAAATCAAGTTTGGTTTTAAAAACACATACCTCAAAGCAGTAAGCACAGCCCTACTGTAAACTATTACATTCATATAGATAGATATTTTTATGTGTATGTGTATGTATTGAATTGTAAGATTTCAAAACCAAAGTAGAGATTCTTTTCAACAAGATGGTTAATCTGGTTTTCTGTTTAATTAGGACATCAGTTTAAACTCCTTTGGTCAGGTACCAGAGATGATTAATACTTGCAAACTGATTGGGTAATTTTGAATTTTTAAGGCAGTTCAAAGATAGCCTCTTATTTTTGCACAAAAGGGTACACTTTAAACGTGCTGGCACTGTGGTATGTATCATTCTTTCTGCAAAGTTCTATAAGAAGAATTAAGAAAAAAGGAGAGAAAATGGGAAATATATTCACTTATTCAATACTTTCAATTCTTATCTGTACCTGATTTAAATCTGCTTCTTTGTCCATAGTAAATATTTTCAGAATTCTGTATGGAAGGCACATTTATAAAAGATAATCTAGGTCTGAAAGTGGCTTAAGCAGCTATACAAACATCCAAAAGGAATAGAAATTCTTCAAGGTCAATGTGTTAACAGAGTATCACTCCTGTGCATTACTTACAAACTTTAGCAATGTATTAAAAAGTGAAGGGATTAGTCACAGAGTAAAAGATTAAGAAAACCCACTTTAAGATAACTCAAAACCACAATGAAAAAGCTTAAAACCAGTTTAAGTATTTTTCAGTAACATCTATTAAAACTTGGGATTTCAAGTACCAGTAAAAAATAGGTACTTGATCGTTTCCTTATTTATTTTACAATCATATGCATTACTGGAAAACGACTCCTTTCATTTGCATCATCACATGAGTGGTAAAGCAAGACATTACAAACTTAAGAATTACTAATTCTAGAAATGTACATGTGAACTACATCTGATTCTGAGGGCTCACCCAAGGTACCTAAGTAGCCTTACATTGGCCACATCCACCATGTGCTTGCCCTCACCATCTCATCTTCCATTTTTTCCTTTTTGCCTTTAAAGGCAAAGCTCAAGGCAAAGTTGGGGGAAAAGATGGAAGCAAAAATTTGCTTTGAGCCAATGCTAGACAAGATCTCAGTGAAAAGCCTTCTCACAAAAAATTCTTGTGGCTCTTGTAATCAGAGCATAGCTTTGACATTCTTGCTGTGTGTGGCTGCCTCATTCACCCCTAGAAACTCTTTGACTGGTCGTAGAACAGAACTGACACCATTAAATCAGGATTCTTGGTCTAGGTCCTTCTGTCAATTATTTCTGTTCTTCTATAATGAGAAGGGGAAAGGTGAGGTGAGAGAAGCTACTTGGAGTCTTCACACAGTTTGATTTTAAACTGCAACACTTATATTTTCATGAATTAATGTTGACTTCAATAAAGATCTAAGTGAGTTAACAAAACGAAAAATGAGATTTTGGGATGTTTTTATTAAGATAATATCTTAACTATCCTAAGTACTATGTGTTAACTGTAGCTGACTGAATAGTTATACCAATTCATTCTTAGTGAGTGAAGAATCCAATTTTAATGAAAAGATAAATTAGTGCACATACTAAAGAGAGTTTGTGAAAAATAGAGATCACAAATAATGTTGGTTGACTCAAACAAAATGCATTCAAAACTGATTACAACACCTCTCTAAAGATCTGCCTTGCAAAATCTTACACAAAAATGCTTTCTGAAAAGTCCCAATGTTCCCAGTGTTGCAGTGGACCATCTCTAAAACAGAATTCTCTCATTTTACTAACTAGAAACAACAAAACAAAAACAAGGCTGATTTACTTTTAGCAGTCTTTCTGGTTATTTCTGAGATCCTCTTCTTTCCAGGTAACCACAGGTAGAATCTACTTTTAATATTTAATAGCAAATAATCCAATTCTATATTACACACTTATTTCCAAATCCCAAAGAGCAATTTACTATGATTCTGTTCTACTGAAATGGAGTTGTTTTGAATAAGGTGAAGAACAGAGTCCCCTACTGTGTCCAGAATTGTCCCCTACTATATCTTCCAATTTAATTATCACATCAACTCTATGAGGTGGATACTATTATCATATTTGATAGGTAAGAAAAATAATTCTCAGGGGGGCTAAGACAGTGACCCACAGTCACATTGCCACCAAAGAATAAAGTAGGACTGAAATCCAGATCCAACTCCAATGCCCAAGCACTTTCCCCACTATCATCATGCCACCTTCAAAACCAGCTTTAATGAATCTGACACATAATTCTCTACTCATTTGCTATTTAAAAAAAAAAAAAAAACTACCGGTCCTTTTTCCATAAGAATTCCTAAATTTACAATAACCTTTCTAACTACAAAAGACATGCAATTGCTTGACAAGCTGTAAAGAAGAAAATAAATATTATTCATCACACGACTGTCTTGAGATTAGCACTTTATCTTGCGCTATGCATATTCTGTACACATCCAATTGGTATGCAAGTTACCTTAGTAACATTACAAACACATTCTCCAGTTGTCTGTAGTATACAGTTGAGCTAACACTTCTGCATTATTTCCCTACTATTTGTAGTTTATCTTCAAGCTAATTTTCTTTGGGAGATACATTTATCATTTCTAGTGTTTGTTAATGACAAGGAAGATGTTTATGATTCTACGCTGACAAAAAAGCAGGCTAAATTAGCATTGAAACTACGTAAACAGAATGTATGAGAAGTCCTTGCTTTCTTCAAGTTTCCAAAGAACATTTATTACTTTATATAAAACGGCCATGATCTCAAGTTTAAAAGATAAAAAACATATAGGCAGTATGTCCCAATTTTATTTACAAATTAAAAACATATGTAGCTTTCTTGATAAAACTGCGCCTGGTTTTGATATGTTCTACTGAAGATATCTGCAGCATTTAGGAGTATTGGTGAAGAGCTCCTAAATATTTGCTGATACTCGCGATGGTGATGGTCATAAAACAGTACTCAAGTCAAAATGAAGAATTACTATTGACTTTGCAGAAAGTCCCAGAGACATTTGAAGTTTCTTCTAGCTTTGGAACTTTTTAGATTTAAGTAACCTATGTTCAGATCTTCAACCCTGAGATAATTAAAATGAATGCTATCATTTTATAGTCCCATAAGAAAGATCAAATACAAATCTATTTCAAATCATAAAGCCCCCAAATATCATTCATTTTGAAAAATTATTTAATTTTAAGATATAAAAAGTATACAGTCAAGAGGGCTGGGCAAGATTTATCCTTTCAGGTATTAGTAGGTTTGAACTAGAAAAGCAATCTCTTTTGAATACCTTCTGAAAATGTAACCTTTGAGCATCATACTTACCAAATTTTTTTTGTATGTTATAAGAACAGATCATATTTCAAAGACTATGTTTCAATTAAATGATACCCTCCAGTGAGAAAAAATGGAATTCTATTACTATAAATAAACTGTTTACCTAAACTTAGTTGTTGTACTATATGTCAACAGATACTTCTGACTTACCTACTAAGTTCCTTGGAACTTGTATTACATCTTCAGCAAATTCGAGAAAGCTTCTAGCTTTTTTCACTGCATCCTGATCCTAATAAAAGGGGAAAAGTTTTAAGACAAAAGATTAGCCAGCTGAAATACTTGTTTGGGGGAAAAAAAAAACCATGCAGTAAAATATTTACCTCTCCATAAATATGAAATGTGCAGGTATCTTCATCTAGATCAATAGCAGTGACCCCAGGTACTTTTCTAGCTTGCTGAATATTAGCACCATGAGTACCAATAGCTAGACCCATCAGATCTTCTCTTACGATAAACTGTTCATGAAATCTCGAGGCAAGCTGCCTTGAACTCTGAAGAGAAATGCACGTCTGATGAATACACTTTATCAACTATTACAACAACTGTATTTAGGCCAGCCACGTAAATTATCTTGACCCTGTATATGAGGGGTCCATAAATTATTAATAGTTTTAGGTGAAAACTAACAGGTTTTAGAAAATACCTGTCACAGCCTAAGTACTTTTTAGGTTACTAAAGGTCTATGACATTTTATATGTTTTTGTTAATAGGAAAGAACTTGTTGACATTTTCCAAGGTAACTGCTGAAAACTTATCGCCAGGCTGCCTTAGTTAACCAATGACATCAGCAATATAATAACTAAGAATCAGGTCAAATGTTCCCCAGTAAAAACCAGCTCACTCGGTCTGACAAACTCAATGTTACTTATTTAGGTAAAAAAATGTTTAAATATCATCTTTATAGAAAATTTTATTCGCTTCATTTTTATTAAAAGGTATCAGTATATATTTTCTGGAAACAGTGCCATTTTTCATAACATCATTAGGTACTGTGGTCTAAACATTCCTCTGTTGAAATAACATTAAAATGACACCTCCCTCAAAACCTAAGGAATCAAAAATTGTTGGTACAGTAGTTGAACTGAATAATCAAAAAATGTCAAAAATTAAAAACTTAGTAAGCATCTGAAAGCTAACATGAGACCAGAGTCTGTAAGACCTTGTGATCTGGATCCACAATTATAATGAGCACTTGTAAATATCCAGTGATGACGAAACTAAGTTACACTGACATCCGAAACTTGTGGATAATCACTGTCTTTAAATACCATTATCAAAATTTAGTGTTTAGTTCTAGCATGCCATTAATGAAAACCAAACGTATTAGTGGCTCATGTTGAAAAATGCAAATTTCTTATAGGAACATGTAAATCTCTTTTATATTAGTAGTGAAGAAAGATAGGCATGCATACTAGTTTCTCATTGTTCAACAGACCTGATAATTTGAATGAATGAATACAACTAGTATAAATAATTTAAAAGTGCAATATCCATTTTTTTTAGACTAGAGTAATAAAATCTATAAAATAATTCTAGTACTTTTCAAGAAGTCATGTTTTTTTTGAGTCTTGGTTCATTAATCTGGTTCATTCTTTTTCATTGATAATTCACTGATAAATGGTTAGCCAAAAGTATGATAGATCATTTAAGAATAATTCGATGTTTAAGAAGAGGCATATGAGTATATTTTCATAATACAATCAAAGTAAGGAGGTAGCTCTGGGCTAAAAGTTATGAGAGAATCACTAAAGGAACCACAAAATCATGAACACAGGGACATCAAGAAAGAATGAGAGCAAAGACCAATTAAACAGACCTCCATGGCCTTAAGAAAAAACAAAGTGGCAAAAGGAGATTAAACTTTTCCCCATCTGCTAAGAGTTCAGCATCATACATCAAGTTGACAGGTGGCAAATTTCACAGGGTTTTTATAAGAACACAGTCTTGACTACCTTTTCTCCTAAAATGCAGTTTGGAACTCCTTTTTTTCTTTACTATTTAAAATGTGTGGTGTTTTCCTTCTAATGAATAATGATGACAAACTCTGGAATTTGACAGTAATATAGTAGAGCTGGCACATTCATCTAAGATCCACTTAGTTTCTATAGTAATGGATGGACGTACTTGATAGTTATCAATGAAAACAAATGTATGGTGATGAAAATTATTGGAGGATTAATAAAAGTAGATAAAATGCACCTTAAGAGACGAAATAGTAAGTTAGGGAAATAGCCTCTGGAAGGAATCTGAAGACAGGAGTTTTAAAGAATGACAACCAATTAGAATGAAGAAGTTCTACACCCTTTTAAACAAAGATAAACATACATAATGAAAGGAATATTATTAGATATTTAAATATTCTCTAGTATTTTTAAAGACAACGTTATATGGAAGAAGCATTGCCGCATTTTATTAGCAACTTTGATAAACTTCTAGTAAAAGTGAAAGTACCAGAAGTCCCTTAATATACATAAGCTGCTGTTTAATTTTGAAACCTCAGGCATGGAAACTTTAGTATGATTATGCTTTGTACAATTTTCCAACTATAGAACCTAAGGAATTGTTAAGAAGCAGTAAATAAATGACAAGCTCCCCATACTCAAGTTGTGGAATGATACAGTTATCGTTCCTAGGTAGCCTTACAAGCAGTGCTAGAGAAAGTGACATACCTCCAGCTGCTTACTAGCTTCTTCATTTCTCATTATCAGAGACAACTTAGTGCGCAGACTCCGAAAGTGCATGTCAATCAGCATATGTGCTCGCTTTGAGGTGACTTCATTGATGGACTAAATGATTTAAATTAACAACATTATTATCAAGGCAATTGCCCCAGATGAATTAAACCAAAAATAAACAACTCAAAAATGCTCACCAAAATGACAAGCTGATAATTTTCTGGATCATAAGTTACAGAAAAGGCACCAACTGCCTTTTTAAAGTCCTTATGTGCCGACTCTTTGGCACACCTAGAAATTAAAAAAAAAAAAATTAAGATGAATAATTAACAACTACTGACGTAAATAAATGCAGGCAGATTTACACATATGAGAATCATGGATTCATATTAAATTTGATTTATGCAAAATATGCTATATCCATTTAGAAGCTTAGCTCCTTTTCTGTATATTTCTGAAATACAGCTTAGATTACCAAAAGAGACATATTCAGGGGAACCACTCTACACTACAGGTTTCCTGATTTCAGTTACATACAAGTCAGTAGTTTTCTTAAGTCAACTATTGAAAACTTTTGGAGATAGCTACCTACAGGGTATCTGATTTCTTTCTTCTTTTCTTGTTACAGGCCTTTTTTTCTTTTTTTTTTTTTAATTTTTAGTTTTTGTGGGTACATAGCAGGTATATATATTTATGGGGCATATGAGATGTTTTGATACAGGCATGAAATATGAAATAAGCACATCGTGGAGAATGGGGTAAGAAATTGCTAAACAATTTGTGGGAGAGAAGGAAATGTATATGAACCAGAAGGCACAAAAATTTACACACATACACAATCTCTAGAAAAGGGAGGATTTCTATGTATTCTGAACTGCAATTTAATGTTCAACAGCATGTCCAAATCAAAGGTACTGTATTCACTTGATAAAATCTGTAAAAAAAAAAAAAATGCATCTCTTCTACAGTCTTTAAGCATTATTCCAGATCAAGGATTATAAAATGAGATGACTTTTTAAAGCTTCTTTAGCTCTACTTATTACACATTTATCTGAAAACATTTTAGGTAAAAGAGAAAAAAACGGGAGAAATCGTTTAGTCTATAATTTAGTTTGTGACTTATGACAGAATTATCACATTTGTTTGATCAGTTTTTAAATCTTAGAATGAACAAAGTTAGTTTAGAAAACAAACGTACATTATGTACATTAGCCACGTGTGTAGCCAAGTAAGTTTAAACAAGCGCAAGGCTGCCTTGATTCTATAAGTAGGAAAAGTTAAGTAAGTTTTTTTCCATTGCTCTTGTAAACCAAACCATTTTTGCCGAAGTCCACCAAATTTAAAATCAATTTCTAGTATTTAAAAAAATTTTAAAATACTAGAAACTCTTTTAAACTAATTGCATATCACTTCTAAGTTCTCAGCATTTCTTGTGTATCAACTTACATTTGTCGTAAGTCTTCTGGCACATCCAGCTTGATCTTATGGAAAGTATCTTTTGTGGCAGGTTTGTTGGGATTAACTGATCTTAGACGTTCAATTGTGACAATTTCATTGTAAGTTGCATCACATGCTGCATATTCTATCACATAAAACTGAGAAATAAATAAAAGTCACTTCTAATTACAATTTTTAAACTAAGTTCTCCCTGTTCAGTTATTTTAAAATAAATTATCTATGCGAAAAAATTCATAACCAACTGAAACATACTGAACACATAGTGAAAACATTTTAATTAAATTAATCAAAATTAGATATTACTTCAAAATAGAAATCCACATGGGAATGTACAACCTGGGTTTAAAAAAAGGAAACAGTATAAGAAAAAAATTTAAATAGGCATTTTCTTACCTCACCCTTTATCATCCTCACTTTAGCTAACCACCAACAGCAAGGCTCTTTTTCATTTGCTCTGGAATACACCTACACAAAAATTACAACACAGAATATTTCATGATTAACATAATTTTGAAATCTACAGATTATCAGATATCGAGGAAATTCTCTTAAAATGCCCCTAGGTGTCTTTAAAAATCACATGTCATATATCTTCAACCAAATTGTAACCCTGTCTATGTGCCCTGAGGTAGGCAGAGACACATAATCATAAACTACCTGAGATTGCTTTGAAGCTCCTTGTAAAAATCAGTTTTCCTATATTTCTGTTCTAATTCAGCAATAATTAGTGCTCTGAAAATAGACGCTCATAAATACAAGCACACTTTCCTTGGGTACTCAGCAAGTTACAAAAAATGTATCTAAAAATGTATAAGCTTATTTTTGTTTTATTCTAGTAAGCAAAAATTGACTGAAAGTTACCGACCATGCCCTACTGTCTTGTTGCTTGGTCACTAAAGTAAGACCACTAAACATTCAGCCCACTAAGGATACCACTCTGGCATTCGTATCTCCTGGAACTAAATGGACAGATCCTTGGTCACTCTCTGGTCTCCTGCTTCCTCTCCACTAAAAAGGACAACTTCATGGTGGCAATCATCTGGATATCATTTTCCTGGTCTGTCACACACTGCAGATCAGTTCTTCTAACTGATCTCTTTGGTGACCACTTCAAAGTTCACTTAAGATGTACAGCATGGAATCTTTCATGAAGACCCTAGCAAATCAAGGTTAATAGGAAAAGAGACAATACAGTATATATGGAGAGAGAGACAGGGATACTCAGAAGCAGAAAAGAGAAACAAGAAAGACAAGGGGGATGAGGACATGAGGCCAAGAGAGGTACAGAGTCTAGGGCTGACAAGTGAGTAAAAGCTTGAACTTGTCTCCCTTTTACAACCAAAGTTAATGATCACACAATACAGTGACTGAATACTACCTAATATACCTTTCCCTCTTGCTTCCATCTTTCTCAACTACTCTAGCCAGAGAAATTACCTCAACGAATCGGTGTGTAAGACAGTGAGGTCATCCTAGCAATGGTAGCTCATTAGTCCTCATCTGTCAAGTGACCAAGCTGGGGAGAAAAAGTCCCTTTCATCCCTCCATCAAACACTATTCTGGGTACTCCTAATAGAGACCAAAGACCTGGGTCTTGCCTTCAGAGAGCTTACAGTCTCCTGGGGAAGTGGACAGCTAAGCATACACAGTGTTTCTGTTCCCTATTAAGATCCCTTGCAAAACCAAGCCCAGCTGCTTACACCTAGTAGAGATTGGTTACATTTTTGGAGAATAAATAACACTTTATATCCTATGTCCACTTTAAAACTGTAGAGAGAAAAACACAGGCCTGGACATTTGAGACATCTTCCCTGACTACTCTCTGAAACAGCAATCCTGCCCCTATATCACCTTTCATCCTCTCCCTTTTTCTTTTCTTTGTTAAGACTCACATCTGTCATATTAGCTATCCTTACTGGAATGTGATTTCATCAAAGGCAGAAGATTCTGTCCTGTTTTTGCTACACCTTTACTACCTAGTGCAGCAAATAAGAATTCAAGGACCAACTGGGAATGGTGGCTCACATCTATAATCCCAGCACTTTGGGAGGCTGAGGCGAGTGGATCACCTGAGGTCAGGAGTTCGAGACCAGCCTGACCAACATGGTGAAACCCCGTCTCTACTAAAAATATAAAAATTATCTGGGCGTGGTGGTGGGCGCCTGTAATCCCAGCTACTCAGGAGGCTGAGGCAGAATAATTGCTAGAACCCGGGAAGCGGAGGTTGCAGTGAGCCAAGATCGCGCCATTGCACTCCTGGGCGACAAGAGTGAGACTCCATCGCAAAAATAAATAAATAAATAAATAAATAACTGAAGGACAAGACCTAGAACCACTCTGCCTCACCTGCACAAATGTCTACTTAGCGACATCCTTCATACTACAAATATTCATGGAACGGCAACAATTATTAACTAATAATAAGGCATTATGCTTATTATTGTGGAAAAAGAAGAGAAGCAGCTCAAAATGGAGTATGTGAAAGGATATAAAGGAGAGAAGATACCACACAAACTGTATGAGGCACTGTAAGTGCCTTAAATACAAAATCAATTTCTAATGGAGAAAGAAATCACAAACAACATTTCTGTTCACATGTTAGATCTCCATAGCACATTTTGGTCAAAGAGCTCAATGGGAGATAAGCAGGTAGTTCACGATATAACCTGTGAAAAAGAGATTTTACCAATATGTATAAACTAAAGCTTGCAGGTTTTTAAAAATATACCAAGAAGATTCACTGCTACTTAAAGAAATTCTAGTATACTATTTTGTCATAAAGCATGATTTCTTTCTTGTGTAAAATTAATTTTCATAATCCATTTTGCTTACAATGGGGACACAGTTGTAAACAAACAACATACTATTCAAAGATTCAGAAATTGAGAGAAGGAGAAAATAATTACTAGTGGGCAAAGGAACTTGAGGCAGTGACTTTCAAATATATGCTCTGAGTACTGCTCAAATAGCCAAATGTAAGCATCATGTATCATTTTGAATTATTAATAAGATGAGTTAGTCAAAAGCACATGTCCATTCCAACTGTAATTCTCAAAGTAATTTAAACAGTGTTAAAGACAAAGTATTTTAAAAAACACAGATAAATTAACCCCGCTCCTTCACTGCTAAATGACTTTATGGCAGGGAAAACTCACCTCAACTTCATCACTTTCATTTATATCTTTATTATAACCTACAGGAGGTGGGAATCTGACATCATGGAATGGAATCTGCCTATCAGGCTGCCAGCTGTAAATAAGCAAACATACAATTATTTAACATGCTTTTCATGTTTAACTGAAACAATGACCAGTCTGCCATCAACTTTTGGTTAAGCCTGACCCCTCTTTTTCTAGTTTCAAGAAGCAAAAGCTTTAAAATCATCAGTTTTTGCTGAGTGGGACATAACGGCAATATAGTAACATTTCAGCAAAGTCTGCATGCAGCACAGCAGCCTACTCTCATTTGGAATATTCCTCTAAACACAATACAGCAACATTATGATTTTCAAAACAAGTCTTCTTTCCAATAATTTCAACTTCTAAGAGCTTTAAACATAAGTCTACAACAGAAATTTCCTTCAATATTTGAATATTAGTACCAGTAATTGTTAGTAATATAAATATACTTCCACTTGCAGAAGAATTTTAACCACATTCCAAGAACCACAAAAACTGCCCTCTAATTCCCAAGCAAAATGGGGCTGTCAGCACATTAGCAATTCACAACTCACTTTTCCCCCTTTAAATTTTAGATCCCACGAGGTGGTCAATTCTTGCTGTGGGTAGCTGGATGCTGATCAGTATGACGTTATCAGCATGCACTGGGATGGTGGGGTCTCCTAAACCACAGAAACCCGATGGAGACAGCCTATAGGAGTTTAAGTTGCCTATGTTTTAAAATTTAAAATGATATTAAACAACTCTGAAAAATACTAAATTATTTTTTATATCCATAAAAATATAAAATATTAGGGCGCGGTGGCTCAAGCCTATAATCCCAGAGCTTTGGGAGGCTGAGGTGGGAGCACTGCTTCAGGCCAGGACTTCAAGAGCAGCCTGGGCAACAAGGTAAGACCTCGTCTTTACAACAAATTATTAAAAAAAAAAAAAAAATTAGGTGCGGTGGTATGTGCCTATAGTCCCAGTTACTTGGGACGCTGAGGTGGGAGGACAGCTCAAGCTCAGGAGTTCAAGGTTACAGTGAGCCACGATCATGCCACTACACTCCAGCCTAGGTGACAGAGTGAGATCCTGTCTTTAAAAAAAAAAAAAAAAAAAAAAATACACACACACACACACACACACACACACACACACACAAAATAAAATATTGAAAGACAAACTTTGCAAAAATACTGAGGATTCAACTTCCGGAGCAGTCACATCTGGGTTCTTTTTGGTGTTCTTCATCAGCAGATACTGAGATATGTTGTATGTATAATGTCGATGTTTTACTAAAGAGCTTTCTTAGTAAAATTCTATTGAGAAAAGTAATCGTTTTTGTTAAAGAAGAGCTGTTATATAAGAGGGCAAATATTAAGTCAGAATTTGTGGAAATCTGATTAGGGCCTAAATTAACTGAACCCTCCTCTGAGTTATTATACACACCTAATAGATGTTATACATTCATTGCTAAATTTGATTTTAAAGCATATAATAATATATAACTTAATGGTTCCAAAGAAGAAATAATTTTAAGTGTATACGGATAAAAATTCAAATTCCTTATTAAAAAATGTGAAATATGAAAACAGCTTTATGCTTTATGGAAGGTTTAGGAAGCACCTAAAAACAAAGCACCTAAAACAATCTGGTATCAGTAACAGGAGCTTCTTCCTGATTGAAAGGAAAGAAAGGGTAAATACAATCTGGTGTTTTACAAAACACTGTTTTCGTTTTGTTTCTAACAGAAAACCAAAAAGGAAACACACGAGGAAGGGCAAAGAGATTACTTTGGTAGAGACCTATTAAATCCTATTGATGTGCTCAAACCCAGTGTTGTATTGCAAACATACTCCATGAACATAAGGAAAAATCAATGATCTATTTCAAACTCCCAGGATGACAAAGAGCTTGAAGAGAAACTTTCATGCAGATATGGTACAGGAGATAAATAATTAGAAGGTCCAAAGATGAAATAATTTTAAGTTTATGGTAGAAATCTGATTGAAAATCAAAAAGAAGTGATCTGATAAATCAATGTATAAACCAGACAAATTCTTAAATGCATAGAGGAAACGAGTGTTTGCTTAACACTTTAGATTATAGACTACAGGAAAAACTAAAAGAGTAACAAATAAAGACAACTCTCCCTTTATGGGAAACAGCATTTACCTAGTGATGTAAGTAAATAGATAAAGTGTATAATTGTAAGAAAAAAAATACCCTCCAAGTTATCAAAGATTCCTCTGTTGGTGTGATGCTGTTGTCTATTGCATAGCCATGGATATATGAAAACAGCGAAGAGACAAATACTAAAACTTTTGGCTTTATGTATTCAGGTAAAGGTATTCTATTATTCAAACTTGTATTTTGGTCTGTGATTATTAGTCCAGAGCCAGAAACAGAGTTAGATGCTTTCAATCCTTTTATCTCTGTCCCCCTACATGTGTTTCAGGCATCTAAGGATATTACTTTGTCCTGTTGCTAGCCAAAAGAATCTGCTAAGTTCAATTACGAAATTTATTTTCTAGACACTGAAACACAGGCCTGGTTTTAAATTATTTAGAAGCAAGATGTGTGTATTTATTGCTCAGTATGCCTGGGTCACATACTACATTTTAGCAGACATAATCCACATATCATTATAATTCATCAATTTAAATGTAGAATTCAATGGTTTATAGAAGGTTTACAGTTATGTGTAATAATTATCAGTCAATTTTACAACATTTTCATTGCCACACACACAAAAATCCTGTACTCTTTAGCTATGTTCTCCCCACCAGCCCCAGCACTAAGCAATCACTAATCTACTTTCTGTCTCTATAGATTTGCAGCCTGCTTTTGATATATTATTAATTTTCTTGGTATATAAGAGCCAAAAAAAGGATAACTGTTAACCATCCATCAGAGTTTAGTAAAATCCTAAGATCATAGCCACATCTACACTTTGACTAAGGAGTTTATATGTACTTTACAATCTTAAACAGCTACCCTGAAAATAGCCTTTATTAGCATTCAAAACATTTGGTCAAGAGACTTATCTTCTCCAATAAAATGTTAACATCTATACTATTGATGCTTTCATACAGTTAATATTCCTAGGCCTATGACTGTTTTTATTTCCTCATCTAGCAAAAGAGAGCAGAAAAGATCAGCTACTGCTATTGTTGAATATATGAAACATTAAAAAAATCAGATAATAGGTAAACATGACTGTTTCCATAAAATATACTAGACAACTAAAACCGTCAGTTTTAGATTTAATGTTAAAGAACTCACATACAGCTTTTTAGCAATACCCATGAATCTCTTTATTACTATCTTTTTAAAATTTACAAATATTCCTATGCAAACTTCCAGTTACTAATACACAAGAATCTCTGGTTTCTTTCTTCACATTCAAGGGAATTAAGACATAAGGATCAATATCATACAATAAGGGACCTCCAGGTCATTAGCAGAAACAGTCATTCCATTAGTTTAATACTGAGTTGTTCAGAAACTTCTCAGTCAGTAACATGAAGATCCATTCCTGAAAAGCACTCAAACTAGACTTGAATTTTTAAAAAATGAAGAGTAGAATTAGCATAAAATATTAAAGAACCTCATCATTAAAATTATATAACAAGACACTTACTTGTTTTCAAATGCAACTGTTATTGAATCTTCATGAACATCCTTTACAAATGCCTGTGTAAGAAAAAACGTTAAATTAACTTGTGAGCTTAAAGATAGTCTTTGTTTTTAGTTAAATTTTACAGTGATACCAAACGTTTTATGTGTTTATGAATAAAATAGAACTTCAAATGAAGGTCAGTTTTTGAAGATCATTTTATTCATTAAGCACATCTATATTGCCACCTTGTATGTGCTAGAGATACAGATAGCTAAAACACTAGAGATACAGATAGCTAAAACACTAAACATGAAAAAAAATTCTCCACAGATTTCAACATCTCAAAAAATAGACAAGTATACTGAAAATTACAATGTGGTAGTGAGTGCAAAGCTGGACGGACATTTTAGGATAGAATTACTGAAAACTAAGAAAATTGTTCCAGAACCATATATCAGCCATATGTTGTAACCTACCTTTTTCTCCTTAAAATCTTAGAATACCAATAGTCAATGATTAAATATAACCTCAAATCTATATACTAAACTTTAACAATCATATGCTGCAAACAACACTAAAAAGTCCAGTTACTAGAGTTGAATTAAGTTCTCAATCTCACAGGCACTTGTAGAAAAAATACATAAAGTCCAAAGGTTTAGATCTTTTAAATCTGATGACACGCTGAGGCAGGAGAATGGCGTGAACCCGGGAGGCGGAGCTTGCAGTGAGCCGAGATTGCGCCACTGCACTCCAGCCTGGGCGACAGAGTGAGACTCCATCAAAAAAAGAATTCTTTAATCAGCATGCTGTCCGTAATTTTATAAAATTAACCTTTTAATAGGTACAGCAAAGGAGGGTTTTTGTTTTGTTTTGGACAATTAGAAGAATAGGACAAAGCATAAAGAAACCCAAAGGCTTTGTATCTTAATTCATTTTAAAAGGGCTTGGGGAGATTTAAGCTTCCTACTCAAATTTATTCTGTATGTGTTTCTCCCCTTCAGTGGTTTCTCCCTGCCTGCAGGACCATAGCCAAACTCCTTCTCCAGCTGTAAAAGGCTCTACAGGAGCTGTTCTCCCCAGCCCCACCACTTCTCCAACTTTATCTTTTATATCCTTAGAATTTGTGACCCAACAATGCTAAACTACTTGTGCCATACTCTGTAGTTTCTGGGCCTCTCTCCATTCCTTCTTTCCTATTGTCCTTCCCCTCTTTTTACATAGCTATCTCTTCCTGGTCTTCCAGATTTCAGTTCAGATGTCATCTTCAACGGGAGAACTGAGAGGTCTAGGTTAAATTCCTGTCCTCTGCATTCTCATAGCATCCTATGCTTATCCCTGCAATAAACTTACCCCACTCTATTATTACAGCCCATTTTCTCACTAACAGTAAGTTTCCTGAAGGTGGTGTCAGGTTTTATTTCATTTACAGATACACTGCAGAGTGTCTAGTATGAACTCAGTGAGTAGTTATCAAATAGATCATTGCCTAAGAGGTTCCTATCCCAGCCTTAGGGAAAAGGTATGTGTGTGGGTGATGGTGGTAGGTTGACAAAGGAAAGCATACTGAAGAAGGTGAGGTTCCTACTGACCCCTTAAAGGATAAGGAAGTATTAGCTAAACAAAAGAGAGTGGAGGATGGAGAGGCATTCCACTAAGCCTAACGGGCAGCAGGCATAAAGGTTTAGACAGTGAGAAACAGCTGGGTTGTGGCAGAAATAATAAATCCTTTGTCAACAAAGAAGCCAGGACAATTCAATGGGGAAAGCATAGTGTTTTCAAAAAATGAAGCTGGGACAAGTGGATACCCACATGCAAAAAGAACACGTTTCAACCTTTACCTCATACTGCATACAAAAAAAAAAAAATCAATGAATATGCCTCAAAGACCTAAATATAAGAGCTAAAATTATAAAACTCTTGGGAGAAAACACAGTAGTAAATCCTCATGACGTTGAATGTTTGATATCCATATTGGATAGTGAGACAATAACTAGTTCGGATTAAGACCATTCTCTAACTTCGGTGTCCTTAGTAAATGGCATAGTTTCTGGTATATAGAACATGCCCGATACATGTTTTTAAAAACAAATGGTTCAATGCAGATGTCTTGGTAAACAAATATGTCTTCAATGGCCTATGATATAAAAAGATTATTTTAAAAAATGAAACTTCCCAAAATACCAAATTAAAGCATATGGAGTGAAGCATTAATTAGCTGCTCTTAAGAAAAACTATGGAAGCTGAGACAGGGCCCTGGAAAACACTGATACAGAAGCAACTTAAACAGAGATACCAAGTTTCTTCAATAATGCTTAAATAAAAGTAAAGCTACGCTAAAAGAAAGCTTCCTTGTACGATCAAGGTGGACTATAATGGCATCCATATGTTGTGCTATACCCAAGGTGGCTAAATAATTATTTTTAAGTTAAGCATGGGTATATACCCTTATAGTTACTGGTTCAAAAGGGGAGAAATCAACATTTTCTTATCATTTTGATCTTGCTTATTTTTACTCAGCTATATTTAAATGACCAATATTTTCTACAGCATATTTTGAGAACTCTAGCTTAACACTGCCAATGATATTTTAGAATTATTAGATTTCATAAGGGTACATGCCCCAGTGCTTCAAGGGATTGTTTGCCTCAGTATTACTTCAACAGAGAGGCCTAATTTTGAGTTAGGTTGCAGGAACTGGTCACTCTTAGGTTCTTATTTCTATAGGTTGTAAAAATCATGGAGAATGGGAAAGAGGACTCTCCGGGCCCCCATTTCTCCCTTGTCTTTACAGGATGGCTAATAACAAATTAACAGTTTGCTTTTTGGGGGTGCTATTAGATTACTAACTAAAATTAAGACACCTATTAGGAAGTAACTGACCTCTTATTTATAAAGAAGGGCCACTGCTTCTGTGTTCATCCTTGTTTAAAGTTTTATAATGTTTATACATCTTGGCAGTAATTAACATTAGTTCCTTACTGTATATTATATGCTAAAAATGTTAAGTCCTTTAATCAGCTATTAGAACCTTGTTACAGCTAGGTAAAGAAATGTTCTAAGTAAATCAAGTATCTACCCAAGACTACTGCCCTTGTCTAAAACTATGCTATCTACTGCAGTAGCCACGGGTCATGTGCGACTACTTACATGAAAATTAAATAAAATTAAAATCAGTCTCCAATTCACTCTTGCAACATGTCAAGTGCTCAATAGCTACATATGGCTTAAGGGCTACCGTAGTAGACAGACCCGATTTAAAACATTTACAAATGTTGGAGACTGTTTTCAGACTCATCATAAAAGCACTATAATATCAGCCTTATTGCTATATTTTGTTTTTTTCTCTTTGCCTAAAAGTTATTGCCCAGTTGAATCACACTTATTTACCACATTTGCTTATTTCCTAAAATCAAATATTCTCTCAAAGGAGGAAGATCTGCAAGTGCTGTAGCTATCCAAAAAAAAAAAAAAAAAAAGCTTTTGCAGGCTCTGAATGCATTTCCGGATGTAGTGTCAGAGTGTCAGAAATGGTTTGAGTAAACATCAGAGCCCAACAGCGCCACTGCCTTTGAGTTAATGAGGCTTATCTGTAAATGGATGTTTGCATGACTTTTTCAAAATCAGTCATTTTAAGTGAATACAAAAGGTATGTAATACCTTTGGTTGCTGCTTATTAAAGTGGAATAAAAGAAACTCATAGGTTACGTTTGGTCTATACTCGCGTGAAGGACAAATACCTCCTGTGAATTCTAAGGTCTTTCACTAATTCCAACAAGGTTCCATCTTCCTGTTTCTCATCATAGTTTTTTCCAATAGCCCCCTCTTTTGGCTCTGTCCTTCCCCTTATCCACCACTCACCCACCCACAGATACACTCATACCTTCCTTCTTTGGCCATCTCCAGAGCACTATCACTCCACCTATCACCACCTTGGAAAATTGTGTTTTGCTATGATCCCTACCTATCAGGCGAAGCTAATGTCTGTAGAGAAGAGAGATTGAGGAGGTTCCTGAGGTTTCCAAAGGCAGCAAATTCAATGAATTTGAATGAATGCACAGGGGAATTAAAGTGTATTGCATGAGGGCTAGGGCTCTTATTGGAGTCAGTGTACTTAGTGGTTAACGGTTTTGCTGTGAATCAGACCTACGTTCAAAATCTTGCCTCTAACACATAGCTGTGAGACTCTCACCAAGAAGTGATCTCTGGACCTCAGATTCCTCATCTGCAAATAAGGAACTCGACCAGCCTCCTAAGACTGCTGTGAGTAATGAAATTACACACATGGGTGGCACTAAATAAATGAGAGAAAAGTAGAGAGTGCCATATTTTATAAGAGATGCAGAATCATAAATGCTTTTGCATTTGGAAAATGTACATCCCAACAAAAGCACACTTTTTAAAAAAAAGCTTTAAAAATTGGGATACAAAAAGAAAAGAATGTTTCCACAAAGATACTTAATATTAAAAGGTTATTTAGAGTTTGGGAAGAAAAAAATGTGATGAAAATCTTGGGATTTGAGAAAGGTGATAAAGTACAGTTTAAAAGAGATACAAGTTCTTCATTAGGGTGAATAAACAGGAAATAAATCATTAAGGGGTCCCTAATTTACTGGCAACTGGGCCAAAGAGGTAATTAAAACAACCATATTTACGAAAGTATGTAATGCCTAGAGCTATCCATTCAAACATTCTATTACCAGGACTGATGAAACAAAGTCCATCCTTATTTGGGTAAACTCTCCCCAGCGACACCTCACATTCCTTCCCTTAGTAAAGTATCTTACAAACAGGAACCACTGCTCACAGGAGAGGATATCGTGTGTTAAAGTTTCAATGTACACCCGACCACTAATGAACATAACTACAACATCATCAGTAAGCTTCTATCACTTACTGAAGACAGAACATGTAGTGCTATGATAATTCCCGTTAGGAAAAACTTACAGCATTGTAAAATATCCCTCCTAAAGAAAACCTGCTGGAGGCCGGACCCGGTGGCTCATGCCTGTAATCCCAGCACTTTGGAGGGCTGAGGCAGGCAGATAACTTGAGATCAGCCTGGCCAACGTGGCGAAACCCCATCTCTACTAAAAATACAAAAAATAGCCGGGAATGGTGGCACATGCCCGTAATCTCAGCTACCTGGAAGGCTGAAGCATGAGACTGGCTTGAACCTGAGAGGTGGAGGTTGCAGTGAGCTGAGATCCCACCACTGCACTCCAACCTGGGCGACAGTGAGACCCTGTCGAAAGAAACAAAGAAACTAAAAAAAAAACAAAGAAACAAACTAAAGAAACAAAGAAACAAACTAAAGAAACAAAGAAACAAACTAAAGAAACAAAGAAACAAACTAAAGAAACAAAGAAACAAACTAAAGAAGCAAAGGAGAGAAACGAAGGAAAGGAAAGAAAGGAAAAAAGAAAAGGAAAGAAAAAAGGAAGAAAGGAAAGAAAGGAAAGGAAGGAAAAGAAAGGAAGGAAGAAAGAAAGAAAATCAAAAAAGAAAACCAAGAAAGAAAACCTGCAGGAGACAGGATAGGGACATAGGAAATGTGATAAAAGTATGATTCAAACCCAAGGCTTCATATATAAAGCAAGTTATCATTTTGTCCCCACTCCCCCCGCCCCGTTGCATGGGGACACTAACAACATAAAAGAATAAACAGAGACAATAAACCTCATCAACAGTCCTTCCAACCATACCACATGTCCAGGACTTCATATAGGCATTTGCTACAAATTATGAGAAAAACACATTCTGCTTCACTCTGACCAAAAGAAAACAGAGACATGTGCAAAGAAAACATTATTAAATCAGTTACTAATTTTTCTTGTGTGTATGTATTCTAACTTTTGAATACTTCAGTTTTACGAGTTCCCAAGATAACAAAGGCAAATTTCCTAGCAGGGTCAAAGATTTCTAACTTTATCTTTCCTTAACAGGCATCCACATGAAGAAGTACAGCGCCATTGTTCAAGAATTAATAACAAAAAAAGCTGGCACATAAAATGAATTATTTCATGATGGCTTTGTATTAACAATAAAAAATGTTAATATAACATTGTAACTATAGTTATAGGATGCTAAGGCAGTGTTATAGCACAAAATACAATCAAAGACCACAATGAAATTGAAAACTAAGCAGGAAATCAAACCAATTTCTTCAGGCTAAATTTCATCATTTCAGGAATTCAGAATCCTGACCCTTAATGGCCCTGACACTTGGTAGTAAGTCACCCTAACCTCTCTGTGCATCATTTAAAGAATGGGAATAACAACAATACATCAAATAAAGTATCAGAGAGAACAGTGCCTGGCACCTAGAAAGTACTCATCCCCTGTTAACTATTATTATAATCACGATCCCAATCTTCTCAGGAAGCACATTCCTATAGTGGGCAGAAATCAGAAACTCCAGTAATATACCACTGAATGTTGCATCTAATTAATAATTTGGAGGTTATCAGAATACTTAAGTATGGAGTTAGAAAATGCACAGTTCAAAAGGGGAAAAATGATGCAGCCACGAAGATCCTAAAAACTAAAAAGGGCAATCAGACTGTAGGAAGGAAAAAAAAATGTGGTTGACCCCAATAATTCACTTCCTCGAAGTACAGAATAACACCTTTATGCAAAGTTAGCTCAAGAGACTTCAGAGAAACCACGAGTGCAAGTTTATTTACACTTTACCCAAGTTGATTTATAAACTTATAAATTTATAAACCTTATGCAAGTTTATTCGTAGTAAAACTGATTTTACTACATTTCAGCTATGTATCTGACATGACATGTTAGACCACTAATATCTTCATTAAAAATATCCTTTTGATTGTACACTTTATCATATTTAGCTGCTAGCTGCCATAATACTACTAACTAAATGAAAGTCTGTCCTCAAACACTGAACTTAAAAAATAAAGTATAATCTAACAACAAAATTACAATCTAGTATAATTACGCCATATTACAATAAGGAATCAGAAATCAGAGGCTGTATTTTCAGAAAACAAAAAAGGTTTGTATCTTATGTCTCCAACACGTGATTTATCCATCTTTAGTAATTTTCACACCAGTACACGAAACCTACAAATCTTAGGATTTATTAGGGCATTCATATTGGAGTGATACGCATTCTACATTTAAAATGGAGTTAATTCATTACCATTCTCAACACATCAAAACTTCTAGTCCAAAGAAAACAAATTATGTGGGGCAGATGCACCTAGAATAAAGACTTTATTTCATCATTATTCATTTAGAAAATACTTTGTAAAGATTTTATGAGGTGTAAGTCAAAGTGTCTTCATATCTTAACACCTGCAGGGCACTATAAAGTGGTACACGTGACCAATTTTTTCTAAGTCAAACAAATACCTAAGCATAAAAGTAGTGGCTCTGGTGATCGCTAAATCTCTTTTAAGTTTTTAAGAATAAACACCAGAAGATAGAGAGCTGTCCTTGGAAATATGGTGGTTATGTTAAGCAAATCAAAGTCTGAATTCAATTATACTCGAGTTGTTTGATTTGTTTAGTTTTAAGCTTTTCTATCAATTTGATGAACAAGGTTCCTATTTCTTTTTCCATAAATGCAACACTTCTCCACAGCAGTTCATTTTTAATTGGTTTTTATTTCACATCTTTCCTGTCCATCCCACTGGACAAGCAACTCAGTTTACTTTTGCTTTACTTTTAAAACTCACAGCAATAAGTCATATAAAAATTTCAAGCTTTTTTGTTACAGAAACTATTTTTCCATCAGTGCAGACCATTTGAGATTTTCTTAGAAATCAAACTTAATTAAATAAACATAACAGCAATTTATCTGACACACACTTGTTCAAGTATTACATTTCTCCTCAGGGAACTAAGGGGCAACCAACCTATTCTTCATTCACCTTCAAGTTAAACAACTTCGTTACAAAACCAAAAAGGAGGGAATTAATAGCAAAAATAGAAGGCATTTCTTATATTCCAGTCAGTTTGCAAGCAAAATCACTGGAGCAAATCATAAGTTGCTGGAAGAGAACAATAAGTACTTCAAGGCCATAATGTGCTACTTGCCCTCTGTGGTAAGCAAACTTTAGTGGCATCCAATCTAAGTTTATATCACAGGTCAATCAAAATCTTGCTTAACCATCAGCCCTTACTCACACATATATATGTATATGTATTATAGTTATTAGTGCCAGAAATCTAGTGACCAAAACCACTAATCTAGGACCGTGAACGATTCTACGCAAACTCACCAGAAGAAATTATGGATCAATAAAATCAATAAAATTAAAATTTTGACTGCAGAGTCAACTGAAACAATTTCATATTCATGAGACTGTTAAGAACATAAATGTGGGGTTACCTTTTGCCTCCTTTTACAGCAAAAGGTTTTATCTTTGTGCTCAAAGTATGGAACAGTTTGCATACTTCACTCATTTATGAAATATACTGATCTCCAAATGTCTTCATAAAATTGGTAAACACAGAATAAAGTCAATTGTTTATTTTCCTATAGCCAAACGTGTCCTGTTTGAAACATTCAAGCCATTCTACAGTACATTTAAGAATTGTGTTGGACACTGCTAATAGCTATTTTCCAGGCTTCCTTCCACACGCACCTTCTATTGCCAAAATACTGTAGTAAGGTGGGACATTATTTAAAGAGGTTATATACATTCAAAAGGAAATGAGAATTTATAGATGAATAGATCTACAGCAACTACATACCAACAAATGCACTACTGCTACATCAAATTTGTAAATCTTCCTTTTAAAACTGAAAGGTGTTAGTTGATCTGCAATGGTGTAACTTTAAAAAGCACAGTAAACCCATGAATGCCTATATAAAGCCTCAACAATTCAGTCCACTGCAACACCACAAATTCAAAGGAAATGTGGTCAAGTTCTTAGGGGCACAAAAATATTTTCGCTCAGTTAAAAAAAAATGCCCTAGTAATAATATACTCTCGGTTAATTACCTGAAGTTTCATGGCATATATTTAGGTCTTTGGAAACTTAAACACACACACACAATTTTTAAGTAGCAGAGTTGCTAATGGTTTTAGACGCTGAAGCATGTGCATTCCTGAATTTACCCCGTTTAACAAAAAGGGGGGCGCGAATATTCACGATGATCAACTTCTTCAATGCATTGCTGAGCCATGTTAAGGTCTTCCTGAAACTTTTGGATCTAAAATCTCCGAATCCACAAAGAGAAGCCACTAAAAATCAGTTGCCATTGTGATTTGGTGCCGACTACCGCTTCTTACTACTCTTTCTTCACAGCCCTCGCCCAGAACAGTGGAGCTCTCCGAAGTCCCAATGCTAGACCGGAAAAGAGAAGCCAAAGGAGACCTGAAGCCCTCTTGGCGCTGCAGGAGGCGGCCCAGCTGAAGCGCCCCCCGCTCCTCCACAACTACCCACACGACAGGCCTGGATCCCGCTGGGAGAAGATATTTAGGAAAGGAGGAATAAGCCGTCGCCGTCACTTAGCGCCGATTTCGGCCCTTCCCGCCCGGCTCTAGTACCTGCCGCCGGCCCTCGCCCATCCCCAGCTCACCCTGGCGGCGCTCGGCGCCGAAAGGGAACCCTCTCCTTGCTGGTCTCTCATTCCGATAGGGGCTAGGGCCTCTCGGAGTCGGAGCGGGGCTCGAGGGGCTTCCAACAGGCCCCAAGTCCAGTCCTTCCCTCCCAACAACATCCCGCCGAGCGTGCCCTGGCACCCAGGCGCGGCGCTCGGGAAGAGGGCCCCGGGCCTGCCTCCCGCCGACACCAAGAAGAAAAGGGAGGGAAGGAAGGGCGAAGATGGGGCCTGCCCTGGAGCCAAGTACCTTGTAGAAAGCGCCATTGGAGCCCCGCACTTCCACCACCAGCTCCTCCATCTTCTCTTCAGCCCTGCTAGCGCCGGGAGCCCGCCCCCGAGAGGTGGGCTGCGGGCGCTCGAGGCCCAGCCGCCGCCGCCGCCGCCTCCGCCGCCGCCTCCGCCGCCGCCGCCGTCGCCGCCGTCGCCGTCGCCGCGCTGCCGCACGCCCCCTGGCAGCGGCGCCTCCGTCACCGCCGCCGCCCGCGCTCGCCGTCGGCCCGCCGCCCGCTCAGAGGCGGCCCTCCACCGGAAGTGAAACCGAAACGGAGCTGAGCGCCTGACTGAGGCCGAACCCTCGGCCCGCTGCGCGTGTAAACACTGAAACCACGTCACGTGATCAATGCTGTTCCCTCCCCCCGCGGGCTCAGCCCCTCGGCCCCGCCCTCTCTCTTCAAGTGGCCTGGGAGCGCGCGCATGCGCGCTGCTGGGAACCGGCCGGGGTGCCGGGTCGAACGTCAGACGCCCGGGCCCGGCGAGCGCGGGCTCGGCGGAGGGCGGGAAGGCTGAAGGGCGGTGACAGGTCGTACCGCCTCGCGAGGGCCAGAACGCCCATTTCTGCAGAGGTGCACTCAGTGGCGTGGGAAATCAAATGCATCCGGTTATCCCAGTTCGGCCTCTCTAGGATTCCGGGGCGGGGGGGTGTGTGTCTGGTTTGGTTTGGTTTGGTTTGGTTCAAAGTAGCGCAGAGCCTGACTGAGCGGGAGGTGGAGTGGAAGGCGACAATAGGGGTGAAGGATTGGACAGAAGAAGACTTTGAACTAGGAACAGTGGCAACCAGGGTCACCCAGGCTTTTGTGACCCGCAGAGGCAGAGGGTGAGGAGTCACGCCTTCTCTCACCAGATTTTGGGCGGCCCTGTGGAGACACCCTGTGCCCTTTAAGGGACATGGATTGAGTCGGGACCTCAAAATGTGAGCCTTTCCTCAGACCCAGCTTTGACCCACGTACTCGCCTTTCCTCAACTCATTTTCATACTTTCACTTGACTATATATTTTTTAAAAATTGTGTTAAGCACTTGAGGTTCATTTCTGCCCCTACTGTGTGTGCACCCTGTGCCAGAGGGTGGGGTGAACACGTGTGTAGCAGTCATGCGTCCTATCTACAGGGGCCGATGCACCTCCTTACAACCCTTTATATTCCACTGTGAAACAAACCTCAACTTTTTCTTATTCCTGTTTTTGCACCGCGCTTACAGCTGCCTTAATCCATGTTCCCTTCGGGATGCTGGTATCCAACTGAGAAGTTTATGGAGCACCTATCATGTGCCAGGCACTGTGCTAAGTGCTAGCGAGAAATCGGTGAGCAAAACAGAAAAGAAAAAAAAAGAAGAAAAGACTGCCAGCATTGAACTTAGAACCTAGCAAAGTAGATGGACATAAATCCAATTATCAGACAAGTAAATGAGGAGTTGCAGCTGTGATAAGGGGTATGAAGAATAGGCGCTTCCACGATGGCGGAACATGACCTAGTCTGGGGTGGAGAAGGGGAGATGATTCCAGCTGGAATATGGCAGGTGAGAGTTAACTGATAGCACTGAATCGGCAGAGGCAGGGTGACCTGCCCCAGGCAGGTGCCCCAGAATGAGAGGATGTTGCTGCTGGTGGAACTCCAGCTTTAAAGCAGTGGATCTAGGGCCACATTCCTCAAGGCCATAGCAAACAGGAAAGACCTTTTGGACTAGGGTCTTTGGAGTAGTCACATGAGGCCAAGACCCCAACAGGGCTGAAAGAGAATCTCTTCATAGGCTAAATGGGAGCAGAGCATTAGCTGCAACTCCAATGTATTATAGTAAAAGGGGACACATTGATTAGAATGATTATACCCCTCCAAGTGTAAGCTGTTGTTCAATTTACCCAGGGCTTAAAAATATGTCAACTCTTCACAACCATTTTTACTACAAGCCACACTCAACCTGTGTTGTTCCCTGAACCTGTGATGCACTTTCATCCGTTCATGTCTCTACACATCCTTCCTGGGCCCCATAGAGGCCCTGCACCTTAAGGTTTTCAGCTGCATTCCTATTAGCTAGTTATTTTATCTCAGGTACAGAGAGTTAACTTTGCTTCTCAATTTTCAGCACATTGTCATATCAGTCCCTACAAGGTCCTTGTTTATATTATTTTATAGTGTTTATATTATTTTTTCCTCATCTTTCTCGATCCCCATCTCATTCTTCTAGACACAAACTGCAATATGTTCGATAGAGATCGTTGATAATTTAAGACAGATAATGTTTTGTTTATGCCTCTTGCATTTACAGAGATGGTATTGGACTGTAAATCTCTATTTCCCACTGTTTTACTCAACACTCTGTTTTTGAGCTATACCCACATTGCTGTGTGTACACCTAGTTTGCTACGGAGTATGCCAGAAATTTTATTCATACATATCCCTACTGATCGGGCATCTAGGTTACTGCCAACTCCCTGAAGTCATACTGTGGTGAAAACCCTTGTGAATGTCTTTACAAACCTTTGCCAGAACTTATTTTGTGCTCTTGTAGAACTTTGTGCATACCCTCGGCTTCCTCATTACACTGCTTGGCATATAGCAGGGACTCAACAAATGTTGAATACCTCTACTATGATGGTTAGTGTACTAGAATTTTATTTATATTTCTGTTTTCCTTATTGGATTATTAGTACCTTCCAGACAGGGCAAATGTCTTTTCTGTCTTTGTGTCCCTGGCACATTAAAAGTGGTTGATTTCAAGGTATGTTCAATGAATGAATAAATACTTATCCTCACTGCCAGTGCATACTGCAACTTAGTCTTCCCCACTTGACTCTGAGTCTCAGCCTTACTCTGATCTCTAGCTTTTGATATTTCCCCTTTCAAGATAGCTTACCTGAATTCAGACGCTGAGCTCAGGCCTGATCATGAGCCTGATCTTCCAAAATCCTCTCTCTCTCTCTCTCTCTCCTCTCTCGTTACAGGCAGCTCCTGCCTTCCAGTTCGTTGCTCAAGCCTAAAACTGAGACATTTTGACCCTCTTTCACACATCAAATCCATCAGCAAATCATTGTAGGATCCAGAATCTGTTTCTCATCATTTGCTCAGCTAAAACCATAGTCCAAGCTTCCATTCTCTTACCTGCATTATGGCAGCAACTTCTTTGCTGGTATCCCTGCAGTCACTGTCCACTGTTGGACCCTCTCTGACAGTTCTCAGCACAGAAGACAGAATGACCCTGTTGAGGTGTCAATCAAGTCACTCTGTCACTCAGAATCCCCCAGTGACTCCCTACATCTCTCAGAGTAAAAGCCAAAGTCATTATTTATTCTGGCTTCAGTGCCCTATATACTCTGACTTCTGTTATCTCCTCTATCTCACCTTCTACTTTCCCCCTTCACTTCATTCCAGTGCATGAAATCTATCTAGTCCACCTAGATTTTCTCCTGTGTTATCTTTCAGAAGTTTTACAGTTTTGTGTTTTGCATTTAGGTCTATGATCCATTTTGAGTAAATTTTTTCAAAAGATATAAGGTCTGTATCTAGATGATTTTTTGCATATGAATGTCCAGTTATTCCAGCACCGTTTATTGAAAAGGCCATTGTTTCTCATTCCAGCCATAATATTTTCTTTGTTGTTTCTTGAAAATAGCAGACAGGTTCTGTCTGTCTCCCCTCACTAGAGTGTAAGCTCAGTGAGAACAAAGATTTCCATTTGTTTTATTCACTGCTTGTCCCCAGCGCCTACCACAGTGTCTGGAACATAGTGAATGTTTACTAAATATTACATGAATGAATGAATATGTGTTGAGGACCCGGCTGAGATTGAGTCAGCTCTCATGCCTATGTTTATCTGATATTGGAATGATGCTTCAGTGTTTCTAGCCCTGCCTTGGTCCTTGCTTTCCATTAAATTGCTGCCTGTTGTCTTTGCATTGATTTATTTTGTGCTATTTCCTGCTCCTTCGCAATTTGAGCCCTCTGAGTCTTTTTCATGGCTCAAACCCAGCTGAAATGCCTTCTGCCCTTTCCGACTCTCAAATCTTATGTACCCTTCGGGACCCAGCTAAAGTCACACTTCTTTCTTGACACTTTCCCTGACAATTTCCTTTAACCATGACCTCTCATTCAAATGAGATATTAGAAAAAGAATAATTAATTGGCTTTATTTTTTAGAACAGTTTTAGATTTATGGAAAAATTAAGCAGATAGTGGAGAGAGTTTCTATGTACTTCCTAATCTCCCTTCTCCCCTACAGTTCCTCCTGTTATTAACATCTTGCATTTGTATTGTACATTTATTACAACTGATGCATTATTACTAACTAAAGTCTATAGTTTACATTAAGATTCACTCTTTGTGTTGCACATCTCTGTGGGTTTTGAAAAAAGCATAACATATCCACCATTACAGTGTCAGCAGAACAGTTACACTGCATTAAAAAATTCCTTGTGTTTCACCTACTCATCTGGTCTACCTGCAACCAACCCCTGGCAATCACTGATGTTTTTACTTTCTGCAGAATTTTGCCTTTTCCATAATGTCATAGAGTTGGAATCATATAGTATGTAGTCTTTTCATACTGCTTTTTTTTTTTTTTTTACTTAGCGATATACATTTAACATTCCTCTTTGTCTTTTCATGGCTTGATAGTTTGTCTTCTTTTATTGTGCACAGTATTCCACTGTATGGATATACCATGGTTTGTTTATCCATTTATTTATTGAAAGACATCTTGGTTGCTTTCAGTCTTTTAAAATTATGAATAAGGCTACTGTAAACTTTCTTGTATGGATTTTTGTATGGACATAAGTTTTCAACTCATTTAGGTAAATACCAAGGAGCATGATTGCTGGATCATATGGTAAGACTATGTTTTGCTTTATCAAAAATTACCAGATGGTCTTCCAAAGTGGCTGTAACAGTTTGCATTTTCACCAGCAATGAGTGAGACTTCCTGTTACTCCACATCCTTGCCAACATTTGGTGTTGCCAGTATTTTGAATTTTGGCTATTTTAATAGGTGCATAGTAGAATCTTATTGTTTTAGTTTACAATTTCCTAATGACATATGGCATTGGGCATCTCATGCTTATTTGCCATGTGTATGTCTTCTTTGATAAGGTGTCTGCTCAGATCTATTACCCATTGGGTTTTTTTTATTGATAATTTTTAAGTGTTCTTTATATATTTTAGATATCAGCCCTTTATCAGATTATGTATTTTGCAGATATTTTCTCCCAGACAGTGGCCTGTCTTTTCATTCATTTAACAATGTCTTTCATTGAGCAGACATTTCTAATTTAAAAATTTCAGCTGTTCAATTTTTTTCAGGGATCATGCTTTTAGCATTGTCCCCAAGAAGTCATCACCAAACACAAGTTCACCTAGATTTTCTCCTGTGTTATCCTCCAGAAGTTTTACAGTTTTGTGTTTTGCATTTAGGTCTATGATCCATTTTGAGTAAATTTTTGTGAAAGATATAAGGTCTGTGTCTAGATTGTTTTTTTGCATATGAATGTCCAGTTATTCCAGCACCGTTTGTTGAAAAGACCATTGTTTCTCCATTGAATTATTTGCTCCTTTGTCAATGATCAGTTGACTGTATTTGTATGGATCTAATTCTGGCATCTTTATTTTGTTCCATTTATCTACAGTTGGCCCTCTGTATCCATGGGTTCTGCATCAACAGATTCAACCAATGACAGATCAAAAATATTCTTTAAAAATCCCCTAAAAATGGCCAGGAGGGGTGGCTCATGCCTGTAATTTTGGCACTTTGGGAGGCCAAGGTGGGGGGATTATCAGGTCAGGAGTTCGAGACCAGCCTGGCCAACATAGTGAAGCCCCGTCTCTACTAAAAATACAAAAAATTAGCTGGGCATGGTGGCGGGCACCTGTAATCCAAGCTGCTTGGGAAGGTGAGGCAGGAGAATCGCTTGAACCCGGGAGGCGGAGGTTGCACTGAGCCACCACACCACTGCACTCCAGCCCTGACGACAGTGCAAGACTCAGTCTCAAAAAGAAAATCCCCTAAAAATAACAATATAACAATAAAAATAATACAAATAAAAAATCAATAAAGTATAACAACTGTTACATAGCATTTACATTGTATTAGGTATTATATGTAATCTAGAGATGATTTAAAGTATACTGGAGGAGGATGTGCATAGGTTATATGCAAATACTACGTTGTATTATATAAGAAACTTGAGAATCCACAGGTTTTGGTATCCTCAGACATCCCGCAACCAGTTCCCCCCATGATACTGAGGAACAACAGTATTTCTCTTTTCTTTCATCAATACCCTACTGTCTTGATTACTGTAACTTTGTAATAAACTTTGAAGTAAGATAGTGTCTGTCTTCCAACTTTGTTCTTCCTCAATATTATACTGCCTATTCTGGATCTTCTGTCTTTCCATATAGACTTTAGAGTCAGTTTGTCAATATTCACAAAATAACTTGCTAGGATTTTGATTCAGATAGCATTGAATCTATAGATCAAGTTGGGAAGAAGTGACAGCTTAACAACATTAGTCTTGCTATTTATGAATATGGGATATTTCTCAACTTATTTAGATTTTTCATTGCTTTCATAAGGTGTTGAACTAGATTGTGTACATATTTTATTAGATTTATACCTAAATATTTTGTTTTCCAGTGCTGATTTGAATGGTATGTTTTTAATTTCAAATTCCAATTGTTCATTGCTGATATAGAAATTTCCCTCTCATCACTGCTTTTGCTGCATCTCATAAATTTTAATAAGTTTATTTTTTCATTTAGTTCAAAATATTTTTAGTATCTCTTGAAACATCTTCTTTGATCCATATATTATTTAGAAGTGTGTTGTTTAATCTCCAAATATTTGAGGACATTGCCTAGCTATATTTCTAGGTTTCTAAAAATATCTAGTTTAATTTTATTGTAATCTGTGAAAATACCTTGTTTGATTTCTGTTTTTTTAATTTTTAAGGTGAATTTTATGAAACAGAATGTGGTCTATCTTGATTAATGTTCCATGTGAACATGAGAGAAATGTGTATTCTGTCTCTGTTGGATCAAATAGTCTATAAATATCAGGCCAGGCACAGTGGCTGATGCCTGTAATCCCAGTACTTTGCGAGGCTAAGGTGGGAGGATCACTTGAAGACAGAAGTTCGAGGCCAGCCTGGCCAACATAGTGAAACGCCGACTCTACTAAAAATGCAAAAATTATCTGGGTGTGGTGGTGCATGCCTGTAATCCCAGCTACTCAGGAGGCTGAGGCATGATGAGAATCACTTGAAGCTGGGAGGCAGAGGTTGCAGTGAGCAGAGATTGCCCACTGCACCCCAAGCCTGAGCGACAGAGTGAGACTGACACACACACACACACAAAATAAAGTCTATAGATGTTGATTAGATCAAGTTGATCAATAAGGATGTTCAGTTCAACTATATCCTTACTGATTTTTTTGGCTATATCTGTAAATTACTCACAGAGAGGTGTTGAAGTCTCCAAATATGACAGTGCATTTGTCTGTTTCTCTTTGCACTTCTGTCTGCTTTTGCCTCATATATTTTGACACTGTTGCTAGATGGATGTACAATAAGGAATTTTATGTTTTCTTGGAGAATTAACACCTTTATCGGTATGTAATGCCCCTCTTTATTCCTGATAATGTCCTTGCCCTGAAGTTTGCTTTGTCTGAAATTAATATAGCTACTTCAGCTTTCTTTTGATTAGTGTTAGCATGGTATATCTTTTTCTATCCCTTTACTTTTAATCTAGCTATATCTTTATGTTTAAATTGAGCTTCTTGCAGACAATACATAATTGGGTCTTTTAAAATAATTCATTCTGACAGTATTCATTTTTTAATTTATGTATTTAGACCATTCACATTTAAATTGATTATTATAATAATATAGTTAGATTCATATATACCATGTTTTAACTGTTTTCCATTTATTTCACTTGTTCTTGGTTTCTTTTTTAACTTTTCCTCTTTTTCTGCCTTCTCTGGTTTTAATTGAGCATTTTATATTATTCTCTAATAAAAGAGATCTTAGATATTGATTATACTTTTAAAAATGTAGTAGTTTCCCTAGAATTTGCAGTATATATTTATATCTAATTAAGTCCACTTTCAAATAACACTATAGTGCTTCATGGGTAGTACAGGTACCTTATTACAGAGTATTCCCAATTCCTCCCTTATGTCCCTTAAAATTTTGCTGTTATTCACTTCACTTATACATATACTATAATCACCCAAAGCATCATTGTTTCAAAAAAAAGTTATATTTATTAGATCAATTAAGGTTAAGGAACATTAAAGAGTTTATTTTAAGCTCATTTATTCCTTCTTGAATGTTCTTCTTTTCTTTATGTAGATTTCAGTTTTTGACCTATGTCATTTCATTTCTGTCTGAAAAATTTCTTTTAACATTTATTTCAAGGCAGGTCTACTGGTGACAGATTCAGCCTTTGTCTGAGAAAGCATTTCTTCTTTGCTTTTGAAGGATAATTTCACTGTATCCAGAATTCTAGTTTTATCCTTTCAACACTTTAAATATTTCACGCTACCTTCTTCTTTCTTGCATGGTTGCCAATGAGATTTCTGATGTAATTCTTATCCTTGTTCCTTCTTAGGTAAATTTCTCCTCTTCTGTAGCTTCTTTCATGTTTTCTGGTTGTCTTTAGGTTTCTGTGATTTGAACATAATATGACTAGGTGTGGACTTTTTTTTTTAAATTTTATCCTGCTTGGAGTCTTTTTTTTTTTTTTTTTGAGACGGAGTCTTGCTCTGTCGCCCAGGCTGGAGTGCAGTGGCGCAATCTCGGCTCACTGCAAGCTCCGCCTTCCGGGTTCAGGCCATTCTCCTGCCTCAGCCTCTCCGAGTAGCTGAGACTACAGGTGCCCGCCACCACGCCCGGCTAATTTTTTTGTATTTTTTTAGTAAAGACGGGGTTTCACCGTGGTCTAGATCTCCTGACCTCGTGATCCGCCCGCCTCGGCCTCCCAAAGTGCTGGGATTACAAGCGTGAGCCACTGCGCCCGGCCTGCTTGGTGTCCTTTTAAGCTTCCTGGATGTGTGGTTTGGTGTCTGTCACTGATTTTGGAAAATTATCAGCCTTTATTATTTCATATATTTCTTCTGCTTCTTCCTCTCCTACTTCTGGTATTCTCATATAAGCATATTATACCTTTAGTAATTCTTCTACAGTTCTTGGATATTTTGTTTCTTTTTTATTTCTAATTTTTGCATTTCAGTTTGGGAAATGTTAAAAGAAAAACCTCATCCAAATTAAATTTAAAGGAGTTTAACTGAGCAATGAACGATTGGTGAATCGGGCAGCTCCCAAAATCACAGCAAATTCACAGAGACTCCAGTGCAGCCATGTGATGGAAGAAGATTTATAGACAAAAAAAGGAAATGACATACAGAAATCAGAAGTCAAGTACAGAAACAACTGGATTGGTTACAGCTTGGTGTTAGCTTTATTTAAACAGGTTCAAACAGTTGGCTACATTTGATTGGTCAAAAATTCAGTCATTGGCACAGGTGTGGGCCATGGTCGGTTTATACCTCCACTTGTTATAGTTCAAGATGTACAGAAAAACCTTTAGGCCGAACTTAAATATGTAAGGAGGCAGCTTTAGGATAAACTTGATTAACAAGAAGTTTCTATTAACATATCTTCAATCTCATTGGTTCTTTCCCCTGATTCTTCCCGCAGCTGTTTCCAGTCTACTGGTGAGCCCATCAAAGGTATTTGTGTTTCTGTAACAGTTGTTTTTTAAAAATTTCTATCATTTTTAAAATTCTTTCTTCGAGATTTTCTTTCTCTCTCTCTGCTTACATTACCCATTTGTTCTTACATGTTGTCTACTTTTTCCATTAGTGCTCTAAACATATTAATTATAATTCTTTTAAATTTACTTTCTGATAATTCTAAAATCACTGTTATATTTAAGTCTGGTTCCTGTGCTTGCTTTATCTTTACAGACTGTGTTTTTTCTTGCCTTTCTGCATTCCTTGCAATTTTTTGTTGAAAGTCAGGTATAATGTATTGGGTAATAGGAACTGAGGTAATTAGGTTTTAGTTTGAGCTTTCATGTTAATCAGTTAGGAGTTGGGGCATTTAATGTTTCCTGTAGCTGTAGGTGCCAGATGCTTTAGTTCAGTATCTTTGTTTTTGTCTCCTTTGCTGTCTTTGCGTTTCCCTATCAACTTCTTCTTAAATGGTCTGGGTTTCTCAGCTCTCCCATTGTAATCTATTGCTACTATACTGGAGCACTGTTGATGCAGTGGCATGGTGTTAGGGAAGGGAAATGTTCTATAATTTTATGATTAAATTTCAGATTTTTAGTTGAGTTCCTGGGCTGTAATCTTCAGAATTATTTCTTAGCTTTTTTTCTCCCTTTATGTGAGATAAGAAGGCTAGAAAGGACTAGCACTGGCTAATAATCCCTTCCTAGGTCAGGAATGGTTCTGGAAGGGTAGTTTCCCTTGTAGGGCAAGGATTTGTTATAAAGAATATACTGAATATATTTCAAAGTGGTTGCTTCCTGCTCCTCCTTCAGGAAGCAGAAATTCTCTGATATACACTGTCAGAAAGTGGTGGGGTTCCTGAAGGCAAAAGCCATGAAATTGTAGCCTTTGCCTCCCATTTGTCCCCTAGGAATTTTCACCTTTCAAACTAGCCCACACCCAGCCTCAAGCAATTCACCAAAACCACCACTTAAGTTTTCCTACCTAATTGGCTCCAGTGGCTGCTGCTTCAGGAAATCTAAGTTCTGCTCTGATTCTCTGTATTCACCTATTGCTCCAGATTTGGTGCTGGCAGGTTGCCCTGGGGCCTCAAATCTCTTGGTCTAAGAGAAGTCATTGCTTTTCTGTTTGTTCAATGTTTTGTTGTTGTTGAAAGGAGTGCCAGTTTCCAAGCTCTGTACATGTCAGAGCTCAATATTAGACATTTGTGTTGGAATTTCTTTCTTGGCTTGGAGTCGAGTGTCAGGACTGATATTCATGGCCCAAACATCACCAAGAAGCCTGTACAAGTAGAAGTATTGACCCTCAAGGTCATTTTAGTATTGATTTCATTATGAGATAATCACATTACTTTCTCTTTATCCATTGAGAACAAATAGCATGCAATCTGTCACAGTCACTGGTTTGGCTAACTTGACTTCCATGCCCAGCCTTATTTTCTCTTGCCTGCCTCTAACCTAGAGACTGGAAAACCTAAATATGCAAGTTTCCAGCCAACCCTGAAACCACAGTGGCCACATGACTATTTTTGTTTTTTTGCAAATGTGATCTAAACATAAGTTTACAAGGAAGTTTCTAGAAAAGCTTTTGCTTTTTTGAGAAAAGGGGACAAATTTGGCTGATGTTGTATCTTCTTTTGTAATGCCTGCCTTGGTTATGGATGTGACACCTAAAGTTAGGGAAACCTTGAGGCTGTGGTTAAGAGAATCGCAAGCCATCCTCCCACCTCAGCCTCTCGAGTAGCTGGGACTACAGGTGTTCGTCACCACACCCAACTAAGTTTGTATTTTTCTGTAGAGCCGGGGTTTCACCATGTTGCCCAAGCCAGTCTCGAACTCCTGAGCTCAAGCGATCCGCTCGCCTTGGCCTCCCAAATTGCTGGGATTACAGGCATGAGGCACTGTGTCCAGCCACCACCAGACTTATGTGAGAAAAATAAACCTCTGTTTGATTAGGTGTTGCTAAAGTGGCTTTTCAATAACCTGCAGCCATATGCATTTCTGATAGAGCACCTAACCTATATGGAACCTGAGGTACAAAACCAAACAACCAGCCTAATAGATAACAACTATGAGGAGCAGGAGTCAACTTGGCTACAATGAGTCATGTTGAGGCCCACCCATTCAAAGAACTAAAGCAAAGATCAGTCTCAACATTATTGAAATTCCAAGTACTAGAGTTTTGCTGGTTGCCATTTGTTATGCACATATGTCACATGAAATGTGGAGGGGATGTTGTCTCTGTAAACTCAAAGTGCCAGTTTCATTCCTGTAATCCCAGTGGGAGGCCAAGTTGAGAAGATTGCTTGAGGCCGGGAGTTTGAGCCAAGCCTGGACAACATAGTGAGACTTCCCCCCGCACCCCCCACCACTCTACAAGAAAGTAAGAAAATTAGCCTGGCATGGTGGTGCATGCCTATAGTCTCAGTTACTTAGGAGGCTGAGGTGGGAGGATCACTTCTGGCCAGGAGTTTGAGGCTACAGTGAGCTACGATCAGGCCACTGCACCCCAGCTTGGGCAACAAAGTAAGACCCCGTCTCTAAAAAAAGTTTAAGAAAGGAAAAAAAGAAAATAGGAAAAAGCATTAAACCAAGGCATCAGTGACCAGTAGCATGAGAAAATGGCAATTTTCAAGGAGGTGGGAGCATTAGTAGTTTCCCTGAGCTGCACAGATGGATCTGAGAAATAAAAGTAAAATTCTAAGCCTTCATCTGAATGAACAGACTCCCTCTTGGCCAGGGGAACTGCAGAGAAACCTTGAAAGCTGAATTCATGGCCATGACAGGATGAGAGATTGGACACACCTCATTATACTCCCTCGCTTGCTAACAGTCATAGGTTTTATTCCCTAAGGGCTAAACAGAAACCAGCCCTTTCAAAAGACTACTAGATTATTGTCCCAGGTACAGAACAGAGACAAGATGAGATTAATCATTTATTTACCTCTCCCCAAGAAATTTGCTTTCTCCATTCCCTTTTTCTTCAAATGTTCACCTTGTTTTATGTAAGTGTGGATTTACTGGCCACTAAAGTCTCACAAATATATAATTATTTGTCTCACTACCACCCCTCATTTTTTAAGGAAAATGTGTAAATACTAAACCTCCTGTTAACCTCTTTGGGAAAAAAAACAGCCACAGATGCTTCTGTGACTCACATTTTTCCTGGGTGTACCCTCAAGCTGGCTCAATAAACCTTGATGTTTTGAGACTTACAGCACAATCACTCATTTTGGTTATCAGATCCAACCAAAGGATAGATTTCTAAGGATTTTATGAATTAGGAATGAGGCTCTTCTTTAACCAGTCTTCTTGGGCAAGTTACTTGATCTCTCTATGCTTCAGTTTCCTTATCCATAAAATGGGGATAATAAAAGCGTGCATCTCATTGGAGGTGTGAGCATCAAATGAGATAATCTATGTAAATAACTAAACCAGTGTCTGCACACATTAAATGTCTTTTCAACGATGTTAAAACTGAATTGTGGACCTAGCCTTCTGCATGTATTGCCCTCATCATCCACAAACCCACACAGAATTTTGCCTCCGAGGAGTAGCACTCATGACTAGTTTGTTCTCATATCAAGGAGTGCTTTAAGACAGCTCTTAATATTGAAGCAGAAAAATATTTCTAAGCTGCAATGGACCTTGGCTTAAGCATTAATTTGGGCTCAATGAGCTGCCAAAGTTAAGTGAACTTTTACCTGAAGGGCAGTAAACAATGTCTTTCAGAAGTGTGACTCTGTCTAGAAAGAATAGTGTTTAGAATTTTTCCAGGAGTTGATTAAGCTGGGAGGTCTGTATGTTTCTTTTGAAATGTTGAAATATGGAATATTGTCTATCTCTAATCTCCTGACATCTTTCTCAGAGATTATTTAAGGTAGTTACTAACTGTCACTCTCTACTGCACTTACTGGGTCAGTACATATCACAAGTGTGGCTCTGTTTATTGATCTGGTTACATTTGACTATATATCACTTAAACCTGAAAAATATTGACTTAAACAAGTAAAGAGTTTATTTTATTTTATTTTATTTCATTTATTCTTTTTATGTAACAAGAAGTCTGGAGACAGGCAGTGAGGATGTAGTCTGGTGGCACCTTCTTCTTCCCACTAATCCTCCTTGAAATTCCCATGCTGGGAAGTTGACTGCTCCTTCTCTGGACCATGAGTTTACATTTTATAGAGGAAAAAAGGTTTAAGAACAGAGTGCAAAAGGCACATGCCAGCTGCTCCTTTAAAAAATAATAATCAGGAAAATACTTGCTCTCCCTGCATTGAGAAATCTACATTCAGTAGATTTCTGCTTACATCTCATTGGCTAGGATCATGTTACCTGACCACACATAGCTACAAGGAAGCCTGAGGATTGTAGCCAGACACCTTGCTGTCCTAAACAGAACTGTATTTCTTTTGGAAGAAGAGGATGATGGTGTCGGGCATGCAGCTTGCTGTGAGTGCTGCACCCTTCATCCCATTACTCAAAATGGCAAACAAGTTGACGGAGCAGAGGATATGACTTAAGTGTAGAGATGTTTGCTCCAAGCCTGTATGAAAAGGTTGCCTGTTTTAAACAAGTAAAGGAGAATCCAACCTCAGTAGCATAATCCATGGTTATATTATGAAGCAACATTCTAGATTTTTCTTGCTCCTCTCTGTTGACAAATATGCCTTTTTAGAATTATTGGGAAATAACATTTTTCATAAATTGTAGTACCTTGGCAGAGCAGGCCTCAGATCCTTCCTGTCGAACTGACATAAAAATATCCTAACCATAGCCTGGGCCACATGGGGAGACATCGTCTGTACCAAAAAAAAAAAAAAAAAATTAGCCAGGTATAGTGGTATGTGCCTGTAGTCCCAGCTACTCAGGAGGCTGAGGTGGGAGGATCACCTGAGACCGGGAGGCAGAGGTTCCAGTGAGCCAAGATTGCACCACTGTACTCCCACCTGAGCAACAGAGCAAGACCCTGTCTCCAAAAAAAAAAAAAAATTCAATCATTTAAAAATTAAACTGACAAGACTGAGAAATGTCAGTAGACCAAAGGAGACTAAAAAGACATATTGATGAAACACAATGTGGTATCCTGAATTAGATCCTGGAAGAGAAAAAGGAAGGTAGTGAAAAAATGAGCAAAATCTGAAAAAAGTCTGCAGTTCAGTTAATAGTAACATACAGATGTTGCTTTCTTAGTTGTGACAAATGTAACATGCTAATGACAGGTGACAACGTGCTAGCAGCCCTCATTCGCTCTCAGAGCCTCCTCGGCCTTGGCATCTGCTCTGGCCGCACTGGAGGAGCCCTTTAGCCCACCGCTGTGCTGTGGGGGTCCCTCTCTGGGGCTGGCCAAGGCCGGAGTTGGCTCCCTCTGCTCGCGGGGTGGTGTGGAGGGAGAGGTGCTGGCGGGAGCCCGGGCTGCACGCGCGCTCGCGGGCCAGTGCGGGTTCCGGGTGGGCGCAGGCTCGGCGGCCCCACACTGGGCGTGGCTGGCTAGCGCCTGCTGGGCTTGATCAGAGGCTGGGTCCCGTGCGTGGACTGCCATTCCCTCTTCGCGGCTCGTTGGCCACGATGGCTGGTCTCCGTCTCTTTGTCGCTTCCCCTTTTTTCCTCTAGGTTGTCTGGGAGGAGCTCCCTCTGGGCTGCCAGAGTGCCTGGGCTAGGTACTCCAAAGTCCTGTGGGGAGTACCAGTAAGAGGTAAAGCCTGCTGGGCTTCTGGGACAGGTGGGGACTTGGAGAACTTTTCTGTCTAGCTAAAGGTTTGTAAATGCACCAATCACCACTCTGTGTCTAGCTAAAGGTTTGTAAATGCACCAATCAGCGCTCTGTGTCTAGCTAATTGGCTGGGGATTTGGAGAACTTTTGTGTCTAGCTAAAGGATTGTAAATGCACCAATCAGCACTCTGTGTCTAACTAAAGGTTTGTAAACGCACAAATCAGCACTCTGTCAAAATGGACCAATCAGTTCTCTGTAAAACGGACCAATCTTAGTGCTCTGTAAAATGGACCAATCAGCTCTCTGTTAAATGGACCAATCAGCAGGATGTGGGTGGGGCCAGATAAGGGAATTGAAAGCAGGCCACCCCAGCCAGCAGCTGTAACCCACTCCCATTCCCTTCAATGTTGTGGGAGCTTTGTTCTTTTGTTCTTTGAAATAAATCTTGCTGCTAGTCTCTCTTTGGGTCTGTGCTGTCTTTATGAGCTGTAACACTCACCACGAAGGTCTGCAGCTTCTTTCCTGAAGCCAGCAAGACCACAAACCCACCGGGAGGAACGAACAACTCCGGACTCACTGCCCTTTAGAGCTGTAATGCTCACTGCGAAGGTCTGTGGCTTCACTTCTGAAGTCAGCCAGACCATGAACCCACCAGAAGGAAAAAACTCCAGACACGTCCGAATATCAGAAGGAACAAACCCCGGACACACCATCTTTAAGAACTGTAACACTCACCGCGAGGGTCGGCAGCTTCATTCTTGAAGTCAGCGAGACCAAGAACCCACCAATTCCGGACACACTAATATAAAGTGTTAACATTAGGGGAAACTGGGTGAGGGGTGAGGCTTATATGAGAACTCTGTATCAGTTTTGTACCTTTTTTGTAAATTGAAAATTATTCTAAAATAAGGAAAATAATTTTTCTTCCAACATTTCCTCATTATAAAAATTAAGGGCAGCTGAGCACAATGACTCACACCTACAATCCCAGCACTATGGGAGGCCGAGGCAGATAGATTGCTTGAGCCTAGGAGCTTGAGACCAGCCTGGGCAACATGATGAGACCCCCATCTGTAGAACAAAATACAAAAATTAGCCAGGCATGGTGATGTGTGACTGTAGTCCCAGCTACTTGGGAGGCTGAAGTGGGAGGATCGATTGAGCTGGGGAGGTGGAGGTTGCCATGAGTGGAGATCCCACCACTGCACTCCAGCCTGAGTGATAGAGCCAGATTCTGTCTCAAACAAACAAAAAACAGAAAAAAAATTAAGGGAATGCTGGAGGAAAAATTATTACATGACAAAATAAGTATTTACATAGAAAAAACAGCAACTATAATTAGAATGAATGAGATCCAAATGTACTAGTATGAGCCTAAGGTATTTTCACAGCTGGAATTTTGGCATGTCCACAAAATTGCTGGTAGAATGATCTGCAATAAGTCTATTTTTTCATGAGGAATGGGAGGCCTATTAAGAAAGAATGTATAGAGAGATCAAGCAAATGTGGTTCAAGAACAGTGGCCTGCATGGACAGGAGGACTGATACTAAATATATTATCAGTTTTTCAGAATGCATCCTGGCTCCAGAACCCATGGCCTCCTGCTGGAGTTCTCCATGTAAAAGAACCAGTAAAAGCATTCATAAAGCTGGCATACCGAGGAGGCAAGGAATTGATTGCACTGGGACAAGATCTTTATTATTTTATTATTATTATTATTTGTTTGTAGAGATGGGATCCTGGTATGTTGCCCAAGCTGGTCTCAAACTCCTGGCCTCGAGCTATCCTCCTGCCTCAACCTCCTGATGTGGTAAGCTACATTTTCAACACGCTATTATTATTCATGGAAACTGACCAACTAATTATTCAGAAGAAATTAATTCTTCAACATTAGCATTTGGAGCTGGGATGTTTTCAATAAGCCCAGATAGTTACTGAATTTTTTTTCCCAAGGCCACAAGTCTTGGGAAAAGAATAGTTTGTTTGCTTTTCTTTTATTTTCTTTTTCTTAGACTTAAAATCTTGGCTTAAAGCTGTGGTATCTGAGCTGGCAAATGGAAAATTTGGACTGTCTAATAAAAGTTGGGAAAGTGCAGATTGTAAAAGATGGGAGGGGTTGTTAAGTGGACAGTATTATTGGACAGGAGGGAAATCTATACTATTAACAGTTCAGTAGTAGTTCTGGCATTGGGCACACAGGACAAGAGTAAACTGAGCAAGGCATAGGAGATCCCATGCCTCCCTATCACTGTCAGGCCACAATGAGCTCCTCCTGCATGAACAGCCAGAACCAACCACAATGAAGGATGCCATGAGTCAGATAGGCAAAGGAAATCAGAAAGATCTGTGGAAGAAAAGCTACACTGCCTAGCTTCAGAGCTCAAGGAGTCTGACTGCAGGCAGAAGGAAAACACAGAATTAGAAAAAAACCTTTTCAGAAAGCAACTCTGGGGAGACAGGCTTGACTGAGCCCTGCCCCCAAGTTAAATTGCTGCTGAAAACAGGTGCTGATTGGACATGCAAACTGAGAACTGCTAGTATTAGCAGCCAGAAGAAAACAGTTCATCTGAAGCAGTTAAATTCCTGAAGAATATATTACTGGCATCGGTCCTACCCAAGTCTGAGTAGGAATTTCAACTTCTAGTTGACCTCTTATGGTTCTGACAAAACCATACACCATTCTTGAGGATTTTATGAACTCTATTCACTAGATTATTTGGAAGGAACAGACTTTGTGCCTTATCACTGTGTTGATCATGAGGTAACCACAGAGTGCAAAATGGAGTAATTTTGGATTCTTTTGTCCTTTTCATTGAAGTGTAATTTACATAAAGTACAATTTACGGGCTTTGATGTACGGTTCTATGAGTTTTGATAAATCATCACAGTTGTACAATCACAGTCTTTCCCTCTCATACCCAGCCCCTGGCAAAAACTTACCTGTTTTCTTTCCCTGTACTTTTACCTTTCCCAGAATGTCACATTAATGGAATAATATATAATATGTTCCCTTTGGAGTCTGAATTTGTGCACTTAGAAAAATGCTTTTGAACTTTGTCCATGTTGTTTCATGTGTCAGTAGTTCGTTACTTTGTATTGCTGAGTAGTAGTGCATTATGTGCATATATGGACATGTACCACAGTTTAATCATTGTTTAGAAGACACTGGGTTGTTTTCCCTTTTAGGAGATTATGAATAAGCCTGGCATAAAAATTTGCATAGAAATATGTGTGTGAATACAAGTTTTTTATTCTCTCAGCTGAATGTACAGAAGCAGGATTGCTGGATTGTATGGTAATTGTGTGCTTACTATTATGAGAAATTGCTAGCTGATTTTTGAAAGTGGCTATTCTGCATTGCCACCAGCAATATATGTTGCTGAACATTTTTGCCAGCACTGGGCATTGTCATTTAAAAAAATCGCCAGCCTGATATGTGTGAAGTGATACCATATATGGGTTTTAATTTGTATTTTCCCGACAGCAGCATGTTAAATTCATGTGTTTATCTTCTATGGTAAACTGCCCAAAAATTTTTTGCCCATTTTTAAAAGGTTGTTTGTTTATCTTAATATTCTGTTTTGATGTAGTAAAATTTATTTATTCTTTATAGATTGGGCTTTATGTGTTCTACCTAATAGAATCTTTACTTACCCCAAGATGGTAAATGTCTCTTTCCTATATTATATTCTAGAAGTTTTATAGATTTGATTTTAGATATAGGTTTATCATCCATTTCAATTTTCAAAATTTTAAATCTTTCTTTTCTTTTCTTTTCTTTTTTTTTTGAGACAGGGTCTGGCTCTGCCAACCAGGCTGGAGTGCAGTGGTGTGATCTCGGCTCACTGCAACCTCTGCCTCCTGTGCTCAAGAGATCCTCTCACCTCAGCCTCCTATGTATCTAAGACTACAGGTGCACGCCACCATACCTGGCTAATTTTAGTGTGTTTTTTTTTTTTTTGTAGAGACAGGATTTTACCGTGTTGCCTAGGCTGGTCTTGAACTTCTGAGCTCAAATGATCTGCCCACCTTGGCCTCCCAAAGTGCTAGGATTACAGGCGTGATCCACCATGCTTGGCCTCATCCATTTCAGTTTAACTTTTGTATAAATTGATGGTATGGGTTAAGCTTCGATATTTTTCAAATAGATATCCAATTGTTCCTGCACCAAATGTAGAGGTTAGGCTGAAAGATGGGAGGTAAGGAGAGTTAAAGTCCTTTTTAAAGGATAAGGAGAAGAAGGTAGGGGGAGGTGAAACTGTTCTAAATGGTTTATCTTACTGGCATTGGAAAAAAATGGGGAAGAAATAGAACATTTTGATAGAGGCCACATTGATATGCTATTTTAAGTAAATAGTAAAGAAATACGTGTATTAAAAGAAAGGAAAAATAGCAAACAGCAATACAAAATAAATAGTAAATATAAAGCCAGCTGTAAAACAAAATAAAACATGTGATACTTTATATTATATTTGAATGGACTGAGCTCTCTCGTTAAACTACAGAGACAGGAGATTAAAAATACACTTAAATAAATTGATACATATTTAACTTAAGGGGTTGGCCAAAAATATTAGGCAAATGCAAATAAAAAAAGATGCAAGTGGAATTTAAAGTTAAAAGCACTAAACAGGACAAATAAGAACATTATATAATTGTAAAAGTCAAGACTCTAATAAACATAAACATAAACCTTTATTCAGTAAACAATATAGCAGCTAAAGAGAGTGGAAGGAGGTCATTGATTTATAAACAGAAATTATTGGGTGAGGTTTTAGGAAAGATATGTAAAGAAGGCTGACTCAACTGGAAAATGTCTTTTGCCCCTTGCCTTTCTTATTTCTTCTGTCCATAATGTTGGATATAATGGCCAAAATTGCAACAGCCATCTTGTGGCCATGAAGCAACTTTGAGGATACAAAGTAGAATTCAAGATTGCAAAGCTGAAAGGAATCCAGTTGTTAATGACATCATAGAGCTGGCATATCTTTCCTGGACTATCTGTTGCCAGATTTGCTTTGTGTGTGTGAGAGAGAGAAAATAAGTCTCTTTCTTGTTGAAATTACTGTTGTGTTGGTTTTCTTTCTGGCAGCTGAAAACAATTCCTGTCTGATACATAGAGGATTTAAATGACACAATCAATAAACTTGAGTTAATAGGTATGTATGGATTGATGAGCATACTATTTTTGAGGAAAAGGGAGAAAGCAATGGAATATTTAAAATATCAATCAGGATTTGGTCCAAAAAGAAAGATGAAACAGAATTTTAAAATTAGTTCCCTTACAGATTATATTTAATCTATAAATATAATTTACAGATCCAATTTAAATAAAATAATAATATAAAGGTGGCCCTTATTTGCTTATATTAAAAACACATTTATAAATAAACTTTGGATCAAAGAAAAAAGAAAACTGAAAACTATTCGGAAAGCAACGGGAGTAATTTAAACCACAATATGTATTCTCAGAGGAAAATTCATAGCCTTAAATGTCTTCATTTTAATAAAAGAATATAACAAATAATTATTCATCTAAAATATTAGAAAAAGAACAGTGAAAAAGCAATTCAGAAATGTAAAAGCTAAAATTAATGAATTAAAAAACAAAAATGTTAGTAGACAGGATAAAACGCAAATGCTTTTTCATTGAAAATATCTATAAATTAGCTAAACCCTTTGCAAGATTAAGAAAAAAAGTAGAGAAACCAAAAATTAACAAAATTTGCAAGCAGAAAGAAGATGTAAACGCATATAAAATATATAGTGAGAATTATAAGTAAATAATTACATATGTGTGTTTAGCAGCAGATCTGAAAACAGAGAGGGCTTACTGATTTCCTTTTAGTATATGATAACAAAAATTGACCAAAGTAGAAGTTAGAAAAAGGAAAAGACCAATTTCATGTAAGAGATTGAAAAAATGATTTACAATGTACCACAGCAAAAACCACCAGAAAAATGTTGGATAAACTATTTCAAACATCTCAAAAGTGTTATCTGAGCTCAAAAGCAAATAAGCGCAATTCCCAGGGAATGAACCAAATGAAATTGAAAACCACTGGGGTAAGCTAGAACCGGAGCTGAAGCTATGGCTGTCATGCTTGCCAATCTCAGTTAAAAAAAAAAATGGGGGGTTAGAATACAATGACTGTGGCAGGACAGAAGATAAACTCGTGAGTCATCACATAAAGCTGGGGTATTCCTAATGAAAAATGAACTAAAAAATTGTTTTCCAAAGTGTTTATATGTGTACATACTCCCACCAGTACTTCCTAATGATATTCATGCTGAAAAACATTTGGTATCATCAGACTTCTTAATTTTTTTTTTTTTTTTTTGAGACGGAGTCTCGCTCTGTCACCCAGGCTGGAGTGCAGTGGCGCAATCTCGGCTCACTGCAAGCTCCGCCTCCCGAGTTCACGCCATTCTCCTGCCTCAGCCTCTCCAAGTAGCTGGGACTACAGGCGCCCGCCACCACGCCCGGCTAATTTTTTGTATTTTTAGTAGAGACGGGGTTTCACCGTGGTCTCGATCTCCTGACCTCGGGATCCACCCGCCTCGGCCTCCCAAAGTGCTGGGATTACAAGCGTGAGCCACCGCGCCCGGCCCAGACTTCTTAATTTTTGACAAGCTAGTGGATATAAAATTATATTTGTATTCCTCTGATTATTAATTTATTAATGAGGTTGAAGATCTTTTTACATGGTTATATGACATTCATTTTTCACTTTCTGTGAAATGTTTGTTCACGACTTTTACCCAGTTTTCTATTCAATTGTTTGTTTTATTGATTTGTAGGAGTTCTTTATGTATTCTAGATATTAATGTTTTGACAGGCATATTTGATGCAAATATCCTCTCGTAGTTTGACTTGTCTTTTTAATTTGTCTTTATTTTGCTTTTTGCTTTTTTTTAAAAAAAAACTCTTAATCCAATCACAGATTATGGGTTGTCTTTTTCTGTGAACAAAAGTTAATAATTTTAATAAATTCAAAGTTATTATTTTATTGTCATTCTTTATGTGTCTTAAGAAATGCTTTCTTAGTGTGAGTTTGTAAAGATATAGTCCCATGGTATGTTTTAAATTTTAAAATTTGTTTTGTCACATTAAAATTTTAATCCCCAAAATGGGAGAGGGGCAGAGCAAGATGGCCAAATAAAATGATCCACCAACCATCCCACCCACAAAGACACCAATTTAACATCCGTACAAAAAACAAAAAAGCACATTCATAAGAATCCCAAATCAGGTAACCAGCTTGGGCACAGTAGGGCAGAGTACCAAGCAGACTCTTGGGATTCCTTTTTCCAGGACTTGACTCTTTGATGGCATTCCTGGACCTGCCCTGGGCCAGCAGGGAGCCCACTGCCCCAAAACCTGAGTCCTAGGCCAGGCAGCATTCACCACACATTAACTGATGATCCTTTGGGGCCTTAAGGGAACATCTGCGGTAGTCTGGCAGTAGGTTCCATGACCTGTGGTGGCACTGGCTATGGGGTGAGGCTCCCCTGACTTTGGAAAGGGGAGGAAACAATGGGAAAGACTGCATCTCATGGTTTGAGTGCCAGCTCAACCACAGTACAGTAGAACACCAGGTAGACTTCTAAGGTTTTTGACTCCAGTCTCCAGCTCCTGGATGGACAGCACCTCTGGACCTGCTTGTGGCCTGGGGGAACTTGCTGCCTTGAAGAGAAGAACAAGAGGCTAGCTGGCTTTACCAACTGCTGATTGTAGAGTCCCAGGGCCTTGAGCAAATGTAGGCAGTAGCCAGGTAGTGGTTACAGCAAGCTATGGACAACACCTAGTGCTGTGCTGGCTTCAAGTCTGACCCAGTGCAGTTCTAGTGGTGGTGGATGCAAGGGTGCTTGTATCACTCCACCCCTAGCTCCAGGTAGCTTAGAACAGAGAGAGAGACTCCATTTGTTTGGGAGAAAGTAAAGGAAGAGAACAAGAGTCTCTGCCTGGTAATTCAGAGAAGTCTTTCAGATCTTATTCAAGACCATCAAGGTGGTACCTCTACGAGTCTCCAAGAACCACAGAGTTACAGGGCTTGGGCTTCCCGCTAATGCAAATATGGGTTAGATCACAACACTCAAGTCCTTTTGAATACCTGGAAAGCCTTCCTAAGAAAGATTGGTACAAACAAGCCCAGACATAGAAGACTACAATAAATACCTAACTCTTCAATGCCCAGACACAGATGAACATCCAAGAGCATCAACACCATCCAGGAAAAGAACCTCACCAAATGAACTAAATAAGGTGCCAAGGACCAATCCTGGAGAAACAGAGACGTGAACTTTCAGACAGAAAATTCAGAATAGCTGTGTTGAGGAAACTCAAAGAAATTCAACATAACACAGAGAAGAAATTCCGAATTGTATCAGATAAATTTAACAAAGAGGCAGAAATAAATGAAAGGAATCAAGCAGAAGTTCTGGACTTGAAAAATACAGTTGACATGCTGAAGAATGCATTAGATTCTCTTAATAGCAGGATTGATAAAGTAGAAGAGATAATTAGTGATCTTGAAGACAGGCTATTTGAAAGTACACAGTCACAGGACACAGAAAAGAATAAAAAACAGTGAAGCATGCCTACAGGATATAGAAAATAGCCTCAAAATGGCAAATCTAAGGGTTATTGGCCTTAAAGAGGAGATTGAGAAAGAGAAGTGTTAGAAAGTTTATTAAAAGGGACAATTACAGAGAACTTCCCAAACCTAGAGAGAGAGATCAACAATCAATTACAAGAAGGTTATGGAACATTAAGCAGATTTAACCCCCAAAAAGACTACTTCCAGGCATTTAATAATCAAACTCCCAAAGGTCAAGGATAAAGAAGGGATCTTAAATGCAGAAAGATAAAAGAAGCAGATAACATACAATGGAGCCCCAATACATCTGGCAGCAGATTTCTCAGTGAAAACCCTACAGGCCAAGAGAGAGTGTCACGACATATTTAAAGTGCTAAAGGAAAAAATCTTTTATCCTAGAATAGTATATCCGGTAAGAATAGCTTTCAAATCTGAAGGAGAAATACCTTCCCAACAAACAAAAGCTGAGGGATTTCATCAACACCAGAGCTTTCCTACAAGAAATGCTAAAGGAAGTACTTCAATCAGAAAGAAAATGACGTTAATGATCAAGATGAAATCATCCGAAGGTATGCAACTCAATGGCAATAATAAGTATATAGAAAAATGCATAATATGATAACACTGTAACTGTGGTGAGTGAACTCCTCTTATGTAGAAAGACTAAAGGATAAACCAATTAAAAATAATAATAATAACTGCTGGGCACAGTGGCTCACGCCTGTAATCCCAGCACTTTGGGAGGCTAAGGTGGGCGGATCACTAGGTCAGGAGATCGAGACCATCCTGGCTAACACAGGTGAAACCCCATCTCTACTAAAAATAGAAAAAAAAAAATTAGCAGGGCATGGTGGTGGGCGCCTGTAGTCCCCGCTACTCAGGATGCTGAGGCAGGAGAATGGTGTGAACCCGGGAGGCGGAGCTTGCAGTGAGCCGAGATCGCGCCACTGCACTCCAGCCTGGGCGACAGAGTGAGACTCCATTTCAAAACAAACAAACAAACAAAAAACCAACCAAACAAAAAATAATAATAATAACTAAAACGTCTTTTCAAGACATAGTACAATAAGATATAAATAGAAACAACAAAAAGGTAGAAAGTTGGGGGTAAGTTAAGATGTAGAATTGTTATTACGTTTCTTTTTGTCTCTGTTTATGCAAACAGTATTATGTTCTTATCAGCTTAAAATAATGGATTCTAAGATAGTACTTGCAAGCTTCATGGTAACCTCAAATCAAAAACATATAATGAATACATAAAAAAATCAAAATCACAAAATTGAAACCACCAGAGAAAATAATCTTCCCTGAATAGAATATAGGAAGGAAGGGAAGAAGGAGAAGACCACAAAACCACCAGAAAACAAATAACAAAAAGGCAGAAGTCATTACTTACCAATAATGACATTGAATGTAAATGGGCTAAACATTCCAATAGAGTGGGTGAATGGATAAAAAAAAAAAAAAAAACAAGACACAATGATTGGTTGCCTATAAGAGACACATTTCACCTATAAAGACACACACAGACTGAAAATAAAGGGATGGAGAAAGAAATAGCATGCAAGTGGAAACCAAGAAAGAGCAAGAGTAGCTATACTTACATCAGAAAAAAATATATTTCAAAACAAAAACTATATGAAGAGATAAAGAAGGACAGTATTTAATGATAAAGGGGCCAATTCAGCAATGGGATATAGCAATTGTAAATATATATGCATCCAACACTGGGGCACCCAGATATGTAAGGCAAATAGTATTAGAGCTAAGGAGAGAAAATAGACCCCAGTACAATAATAGCTGGAGACTTTAATACCCAACTGTCAGCACTGGACAGATCTTCCAAACAGAAAGTGAATAAAGAAACATCAGAATGAATCTGAACTGTAAACCAAATGAACCTAATACATATTTACAGAACATTTCATCCAACATCTGTAAAATACACAAGATTTTCTCAAGGGTAGACTATATTTAGGTCACAAAAGAACTCTTTTTTTTTTTTTTTT
>NW_026652282.1:129249222-129267558 GCF_009828535.3 Hylobates moloch
ATAGTTTTCATTGTAGAGATCGTGCATGTTTTGATTAATTCCTAGGTATTTAATTTTATTTGTGGCTATTGTAAATGGGATTACTTTTTTATTTCTTTTCCAGTTTGTTCCCTGTTGGCATATAGAAATGCTACTGATTTTTGTATGTTGATATGTATTCTGCAACTTTACTGAATTTATCACTTCTCATAGTTTTTTGTTGCAGTCTTTAGGTTTCTCCAAATATAAGATAATATCATCTGCAAATAAGGATTATTTGACTTCTCCCTTTCCAATTTGGATGCCCTTTATGTGTTCGCTCAGATTGCTGTAGCTGGGACTTCCAGTACTATGTGGAATAACAGTGGTGAAAGTAGGCATTCTTGTATTCCAGACCTGAGAGGCAAGGCATTCAGTTTTTCCCCATTCAGTATGATACTAGCTATGGGTCTGTTGTAGATGGCTTTCATTTTACAGAGGTATGTTCCTACTATCCACAGTTTTTTGAGAGTTTTTATCATGAAGGGATGTCTAATTTTATCAAATGTTTTTTCAGCATCAATCAAAATGATCATACGGTTTCCACCATTAATTCTGTTTATATGATGTATCATACTGATTTGCATATGTTGAACCATCCTTGCATCCCAGGGCTTTGTTGTGATGAAGGATTTTTTTAATTTATTATTAAATTTGGTTAGCTAGTATTTTGTCAAGATTTTTGTATCAATATTCCTAGAGATATTGACCTGTAATTTTCATTTTCATGTGTGTTTGTCTGGTTTTGGCATCAGGGTAATACTGGCCTCATAGAATGTGTTTGAGACGATTCCCTCCTCCTGTGTTTTTCAGAATAGTTTGAGTAGGATTGGTATTAGTTCTTCTTTAAATGTTTGGTGGAATTCAATAGCAAAGTCATTGGGTTTCAGGCTTTTCTTTACTGGGAGAATTTTTATTGCCACTTTGATTACATTACTTGTTATTGGTCTGTCCAGGTCTTGGATTTCTTCAGGAGTCAATCTTGGTAGGTTGTATGTGTCTAGATATTTGTCTATTTTTCCTAGATTTTCCAGTTTATTGGCATATATTTGCTCATAGTAGCCACTAATGATCCTTTGAATTTCAGCAGTATCTGTTTTCATGTCTCCTTTTTCATCTCTGTTTCTATTTATTTCAGCCTCTCTCTTTTCTTTTTCAGTTAGTCTTGTTAAAGGTCTGTCAATTTTTTTTAACTTTTCAAAAACCATCTTTTTGTTTCATTGATCTCTTTTATTGTTTTCTTCATTTCAAATTCATGTATTTTTGCTCTGATCTTGATTATTTCTTTTCTTCTACTAATTTTGGGTTTGGTCTGATCTTGCTTTTCTAGTTCTTTAAGATGTATCATTAGATTGTTTATTTGAAAGTCTTCCTTTTTTTTGATGTGGGCACTTACAGTGAAAACTTCCCTTTTAGTACTGCTTTTGGTATATCCCATAGGTTTTTGTATGCCATGTTTCCATTACCATTTCTTTCAAGAAATTTTTCAATCTCCTTCTTAATTTCTTCATTGACCCACTGGTCATTCAGGAGTATATTGTTTAATTTTCATGTATTTGTATAGTTTCCTAAATTCCTATTAATTTCTAGTTTTATTCCATTGTGGTCAGAAAAGATGCCTAAAGATGCCTGATATTATTTCAATTATTTTGAATGTTTTAAGACTTGTTTTGTGACCTAACATATATTCTATCCTTGAGAATGATCTATGTGCTGAGAAGAGTGTGCATTCTGCAGCTCTTGGGTGAAATGTTCTGTAAATATCTATTAGATCCATTTATTCTATAGGTCAGATTAAGTCCAATGTTTCTTTGTTGATTTTCTGTCTGGAGGATCGGTCCAATGTTGAAAGTGGAGTGTTGGAGTTGCAATCTATTATTGCATAGGGGTCCATCTATCTCTTTAGCTCTAATAATATTTCCTTTATATATCAGGGTGCTCCAGTGTTGGGTGCATATATACTTATAATTGTTATATCCTCTTGTTGAATTGACCCCTTTATCATTATATAGTGACCTTCTTTGTCTCTTCTTACACTTTTTGTATTAAAATCTTGAAATCTATTTTGTCTGATATAATATAGGTACTCCTGCTCCTTTTTGGTTTCAGTTGGCATGGAATATCTTTTTCCATCCTTTATTTTCAGTCTATATGTGTCTTTATAGGTGAAATATGTTACTTGTAGGCAACAGATCAATGGGTCTTGTTTTTTTCATCCATTCAGCCAGTCTGTCTTTTGATTGGAGTTTAGTCCATTTACGTTAGATGTTACAATTGGTAAATAAGGACATAATCCTGCTATTTCATCATTTGTTTTCTGGTTGTTTTGTAGTCTTCTCTTCTTTCTTTCCTTCATGTCTTCCTCTAGTGAAGGTGATTTTCTCTGGTGATATTATTTAGTTTCTTGTTTTTTATTTTCCTTACTTCTATTGTATGATTTTTGGTTTGAGTTTAGCATGAGGCTTGCAAATACTACTTATAAGCCACTATTTTAACCTGATAACAACATAACACTATTTGCATAAACAAACAAACAAGCAAAAAGACAACTAATAAAAACTCTATGTCTTAATTTTGTCTGCTTTTTCTTTACACTTTTCTTTTGTTTCCATTTACATCTTCTTGTGCTATGTACGGGGTTTCTTTGTGGTCTCAATCTGACTTTATTATTCCCTCTGTCGGCAAAACTGGATAATAACGACCTGACCCGGCCTACATCACATAATCTTTCTACTTAGGATAAGAGTAGTTTACACCCCACGGTTACAGTGTTATAATATTTTATGTTTTTCTATGTACTTACTATTACCAGGAAGTTTTATACTTCAGATAATTTCTTATTGTGCATTAATATCCTTTTATTTCTGATTGAAGTACTCCCTCTAGCATTTATTGTAAAATAGGCCTGGTGTTGATTAAGTCCCTCAGGGTTTGTTTGTCTGGGAAAATCTTTATTTCTCCTTCAGGTTTGAAGGATATTTTTTTGCTGAATATACTGTTCTAAGGTAAGATATTTTTTCCTTCAGAACTTTAAATATGTCATGCCACTCTCTCCTGTCCTGTAAGGTTTCCACTGAAAAGTCTGCTGCCAGACATTTTGGAGCTCCATTTTATGTTATCTGTTTCTTTTCTCTTGCTCTTTTTTGGATTTTTTTTTTTTTTGAAACGGAGTCTCACTCTGTCGCCAAGGCTGGAGTGCAGTGGCATGATCTCGGCTCACTGCAAGCTCCGCCTCCCAGGTTTACGCCATTCTCCTGCCTCAGCCTCCAGAATAGCTGGGACTACAGGTGCCTGCCACTGTGCCCGGCTAACTTTTTGTATTTTTAGTACAGATGGGGTTTCACTGTGTTAGCGAAGATGGTCTCAATCTCCTGACCTCGTGATCCGCCCATCTCGGCCTCCCAAAGTGCTGGGATTGGATCTTATTTTTATCACTGATCTTTGGGAGTTTGATTATTAAATGCTTTGAGATCGTTTTCTTTGGGTTAAATCTACTTGGTCTTCTATAACTTTCTTTTATTTGGAGATTGATATCTTTCTTAATGTTTGGAAAGTTCTCGGTTATTACTCTTTGAATAACGTTTCTACACCTATCTCTTTCTATGCCTCCTTTTAAAGGCAAATAACTGTTACATTTGCCCTTTTAAGGCTATGTCCTTCATTGTTTTTCATTCCTTTTTCTTTTGTCTGGTCTTATTGTGTATTTTCAAATAGCCTGTCCTCATGGTCATTAATTCTTTATTCTGTTTCATCAACTCTGCTTTGCAAAGACTATATCCATTGCATTATTCATCTCCAGAATTTCTGCTTTATTCTTTTAAATTATTTCAATCTCTCTGTTAAATTTATCTAATGGAATTCTGAATTTCTTCTCTGTGTTATCTTGAAATTATTTTAGTTTCCTCAAGAGACCTATTTTGAATTCTTCATCTGAAAGGTCACATATCTCTGTTTCTCCAGGATTAGTCCCTCGTGCCTTGTTTAGTTCATTTGTTGAGGTTATGTTTCCCTTTTTGGTGCTGATACTAGTATATGTTCTTTGGTGTCTGGGCATTAAAGAATTAGGTATTTATTGTAGTCTTTGCTGTCTGGGCTTATTTGTACCTGTCCTTCTTGAAAAGTCTTTCCAGATATTTGAAAGAACTTGGGGGTTGTGATCTAAGCAGTATCTACTTTAGGGGGCACCCCAAACCCAGTAATGCCGTGGTTGTTCAGACTTGTAGAGATACCACCTTAATGGTCTTAGACAAGATCCAAGAGAATTCTTTGGATTACCCAGCAGAGCCTCTTGTTCTCTTCCCTTACTTTCTCCCAAACAGAGTCTCTCTCTCTCTGTTCTGAGCCACTTGAAGCTGGGGGTGGAGTGCTACAAGCACCCCTGTGGCTACCACCACTATGACTATGCTGGATTAGGCCCGAAGCCAGCACAGCACTGGGTGTCACCAAAGGCCTGCTGTAAGCACTCCCTGGCTACTGCCTATTTTTGCTCAAGGCCCTGCGGTTCCACAATCAGCTGATGAAAAAGTCGGCTACACCTGTGTACTTCCATTCAGGGCAGTGTGTTCCCCCAGGCCCTGAGTGGTTCCAGAGGTGCTGTCTAGGAGACAAGGACTAGAGTCAAAAACCTTAGAATTCTACCCAGTTATCCATTGTACTGTGTCTGAGTTGGCACTCAAACCACAAGATGCAGTCCTTCCCACTATTCTCTCCTCTTTCCAGAGGCAGAGAAGCCTCACCCCATAGGTCATGGGGAGTTTTGCCAGACTACTGCTGATATTCCCTTAAGGCCCAAGCTTGTGGTGAATGTTGCATGACCTGGGACTCACTATTCAGGACGGTGAATGTTGCATGACCTGGGACTCACTGTTTAGGGCAGTGAATGTTGCATGACCTGGGACTCACTGTTCAGGGCAGTGGTTTTACCTCTGGCCCAGGACAGGTCCGGAGATGCCATCCCAGAGTGAAGTCCTGAATACAAGGACCCTAAGAGCCCACTTGGTGCTCTATCCCCCTGTGGCCATGCTGGTAACGAAGGTGCAAGACAAAGTCCCCTTTACTCTTCCCTCTGCTTTTCTCAAGCAGAAGGAGTTTCATGCCATAGCCACCACATCTGGTAATGTGCTGAGTCTCACCTGAAGCCAGCAAATTTCAGAATCTCACCCAAGGCCCTTGATGTAGTACCTGGTATTGCTGCTGGTTGTTCAGGGCCCTTCAGTTACCAAGTGATGACTGCTGCCAGGGCTGGGTTTTTCCCTTCGAGGTATCTGGTTTCTTCTGGCCCAGGACATATCTAGAAATATCATCTGGGAGCTAGGGCCTAGAAAGGGGGCTTCATGACTTTGTCCAGTGCCCTATCCTGCTGTGACTGTGTTGGTATCCAAGATGCAAGGCATAGTTCTCCCCACTCTTCTCTCTCCTCTCCTCAAGCAGAAGGAAGAGGTCTCTTTTGCGGCTGAGAGCTGTGCAGCCTGTGGTTAGGGGAGGGGTGATGCCAGCACTCTTTTAGCTGCCCTGGCTGGTGTCTTAGTAGGTCGTGTGCACCTTCCCCAGTCTACTGTCTCTGGACACATTTCATCCCTAGGACTCACCTAACTGTTGCAATATTTATGGCCTTGGCGGCCTTTCAAGTTTGCATGGAGACCTAGAGCGCAGCTGCCCTCTGTGCGAAGTCTGCAGGAACTCAAGTTCAGACCACTGGGATCAGCAATTCTCCTTTGGCTAGGGATGGTTTAAATGCTCCCTCTTTGGGCAGTCATCAGCTGAATTTGGTCTGGTTTTCTTTTCTGCTCTAACAGGACAACGCTGAGTTCAGTGCCTCATAATTGCTGTGCTCTCCCTCCCCTAGCACCCAGAGATACTCCCCACCCCATGCTGCTGCTGCAGGGTTGGGGGCAGTGTTGGCAATTCCAGGCTTCTTTTCTATCTCTTCAGTGCCTTTATCAGTTATATGAAGTCAAAGCCAAGTACCCATGAGTGTGCACCTGATATTTGATTCTTACGAAGATATTATTTTTCTGTAAATAGTTGTTTACTTGGTGTTCTTGAAGAGGGGTTGATTGGTGGAGGCTTCTGTTGCACCATCTTGCTCCCTATTTGTGAAATTTAGGTTAGAATTATAAATTCCTTTTATCATGTCTTCAACTGTATCACGTATCTTACAGCTCAAATTTAAGACATATGCCATTTTTGAAAATAGCCCTGCTTTTTAAAAATTAACTTTTTGCACACATATTGCTAATGCTGAATTACAGATGCAATATTATCTGATTGCCAAATAGGATCTCTATTCCATTAGAAAATCTCATTGAAATATGAGTAAATCCAGGGGGCAGAAATTTTAATAACTGAATTTTTTTGACTGTCTAAAGAATCCTTGCTACTATTGGAATCAACCTTTGTGAAACTGACAAAATTAGCATATTCTGGTGATGACTGCTTTTATTAGTCTGTTCTCACATTGTTGTAAAGAACTACCTGATAATGGGTAACTTATAAAGAGAGGAGGTTTAACTGGCTCACAGTTCCACAGGCTGTACAGAAAGCATGGCTGGGGAGACCTCAGGAAACTTAACAATCATGGCAGAAGGTGAAGGGGAAGCAAACATGTCTTGCCATGGCAGAGCAGGAGAGAGAGAGAGAGAGAGAAGGGGGGAAGTGCTAAACAACCAGATTAAGATCTCATGAGAACTCACTCACTGTCATGCATGAGAACAGCAAGGGAGAAATCTGCCCCCATGATTCAATCACCTCCCACGAGGTCCCTCCCCCAACACTGGGAATTATAATTCAACATGAAATTTGGGTGGGGACACGAAGCAAGACAATATCACTGCTCATATAGTTATTCTGCTCTGAAATACCAATGCAATGAATTATTGGATTAGTCAGGACTCTTGACTTTGACAAAAACTTATCTCAAATGAACTTAAGCAAAAAAAAAAAAAAAAAATCTGATGAATCTGATGGCTCACATAATCTTCTTGCATGGCCAAAGGTGAAGCTAGTTCCAGGCATTCAAATAATATCATTTCAGTTCTGTTTTTCTCTTTCCATCTCTTTGCTCTATTTACCTTAGTGTTGGCTTCATTCTTAAGCAGTCCTATCACACTAGGCTGCAAAGGCAACTTCCGACAATTCCAGGCTTACATTGTCCCTGGTGCTTACAGTCTTAGAAGAGGCACTTTTATAACCAATGTCTATATCAATCCTGAAAAAGATCCAGGCTTGGCTTTATTTGTACAATGTTAGGAAACAACCAGCATGATCAGGAGGATGCAATATATATTGATCAACTTGGGGCAAGTGAACACTCGAGGTAGGGGAAGCAGAGTTGTGTGATGATGGATTTTTCTCCCCCATAAGGCAATGGAAGGTTTCAAAAAGAAAAGATGTAGGGCAGTCAATTCTATATCTACCACTAATCTACTTTCTATCATTTTGGATTTGCCTATTGTGGACATTTAATGTCAATAGAATCATAACATATGTGGCCTTTTGTGTCTGCTTATTTTAACTTAGCATAATGTTTTCAAAGTTCATCCATGTTGTAGCATGTGGTTTTGTCCTTCATGAATAGTTCCTGCTTTCCCTGAGTCTTTGTGTTTGTTTGCTTTGGATTCTATCTTTCATGTTGGAAGTGCTCCACAAATGTCTGATAAGCCTTGGATATCTGCTAATTTTTAAAAGAGGGGCACCAGAAGTTAATTGGAATATCTATGACTGTGTAGACCTTGTCAACTTAGAGTTTCACTGCAGTACGCATGTGTGGTGAGGCCATTTCAGGGAGAATTCTAGTATAGTGCTGTATTAGTTTCCTAGGGCTACCATAACAAAGTAGCACATACTGAGTGGCTTAAATAACAAAAATTTATTTTCTCACAATATTAGAGGTCAGAAGTCCAAGGCAAGGTGTTGTCAGGGTTTGTTTCTTCTAAAGTCTCTCTCCTTGGCTTGTTTATGGATGTTTTCTCCCTGTATCTTCACCATAGCCTTCCCTCTGAATGTGTCTGTGTCCAAATTTTCTCTTATAAGGATACTGGTCATATCGGAAAAGGGCCTACCCTAATGACTTCATTTTTACCTAAATTACTTCTTCAAAGATCTTATCTCCAACTACAGTCACATTCTGTGGTAAGACTTCAACATATGAATTTTTGGAGAGCCCAGTAAGCCTATAACAAGTACCGTTATGTCTCTTCTTGGGCTACTCAGATTCCTCCCAAATTCCTTCCTGGAAGATTATAAGCCAGGCAAATACAATTCTGGAAACTAAGTAGGGAAAAGGAGCTGGAGATCTTGGCATTAACTGAATCCATCCACTATTAGCACAGCACCGTCAGTCCACAACTGTGTCTGGTGACTGCGTCTGGAGACACTTTATTTTATTCTCTTCAGAAAATAAACCAACCCCTGCTGGGGTTGGGGAAAGAATATGAAGCTTTAACTGCTTCCTAAATAAACTTTCTAGTGATCTTTTCTTTCATCCCTTCCAGAGGTATCCATGTCTGCTAATTAGTTTATCATAAAGGATGGGAGTTCTGCATTGTAAATTTGCTTACCAACCACTGTTGGTTTGAGATTCAACTTCATTCTAAGTCACCATTCAAATGCTTTCTAACTTCCAAAATTCTGTTGCTGTTCCTCCCCCCCAGTTATTTTTTCCTCATCAGTTTGCACTTTTTAAAATATCTTTTTATTGTTGTTTTAGTGGAGTTTCAGGAGGAAGTAAAAGCAAATGTAGGTGTTCAATCCATCATCTTTACTCAGAAGGCCCACACATTTATATTTTTAAATGAGCTCATGCTATACAGACTGTTCTATAATCTGCTTTTATCATCAAATTCTAGTGAATATTTATATTTTTTCCATGTCAATAAATAGAAATCTACATAAGTAGTTCTTAAGCTTGGCTGCACATTAGAATCAGTGGGTGGTGGGGGAGAGGGTAGATGTAAAAAGTACTGATCCCTGGGCCCCACCTCCAGAAATACTGCTTTACTGGATATGAGATAAGGCTGGCACTAGGAATTGTAAAATCACTCTAGGTGATTCAAATGAGCAGCAAATATGCAGAGCTAATCTACTCCATTTTTCATCATGCTGATACAGTGTTCCATGGAAGGAATACATAGAAATGCATTTTAATCAACCACTTTCTGGACACATAGGCTGTTTCAAATGGTTTAATATTATAGACAATGCTGTTATGGACATCTTCGGACACAAAACATTATCTACAATTTTATTTTATTGGCTGTATTCCTAGAAGTAGGATCACTTTGTTAAAGTGTATAAACTTTTGAGTACAGTTGACCATATTTCCCTCTAAAGTGGTTTGGCCAGTTTAGGCTGCCCCCAGTAGTACATGAGAATCCTTGTTTCCCCACACTCAGAACCAGCAGACCATCATTAACAAAATTAATAAGAAATGTTTAAATGTAGTCAGTTTTAAAATTGAAAAATAGTATTAATTATTATTTAAAATACTCTTTTTTTCCTGATTTTTAACTTTTTTTATTGTGGTAAAATATATATAATATAAAATTTACCAGTTTTACCATTTACCATTAAGCATTTTTAAGTGTACAGTTCAGTGGCATTAAGTACATTCATATTGTTGTGCAGCCATCACCACCATCCGTCACCAGAACTTTTTCATCTTTCCCAGCTGAAACTCTGTACCCATGAAACACTAACTCACCATTCCTCCTTCCCTCAGCCCCTGGCAACCACTCTTCTGCTTTCTGTCCCTATGAATTGGACTACACTAGGGACCTCATACAAGTGGACTCATATAATGTTTGTCCTTTTTGACTGGCTTCTTTCACTTGGCATAGTGTCTTCAAGGTGGCTATCTTATTTTTAATACATTTTATTACTTGTGAAATTTTATTAGGTTCTGCAGAGAAACAGAACCAATTATATATATGTATGTATATATATATATATATACACACACACAAACACACATATATATAAATTCAATATCAATAAATGGAATTATACATCGATGCATGTGTGTGTGTGTGTGTGTGTGTGTGTGTGTGTGGAGATTTATTATAGGAATTCACTTATGTGATTATGGAGACCTAGAAATCCCATGGTCTGTCATTTGCAAGCTGAGGAGTCAGGAAAGCCGGTGTTGCAATTCAGTCCAATTCAGTTCAAGTCTGAAGGCCTGAGAAGCAGAGGAGCCAATGGTGTAAGTCCCAGTCTGAGCCCGAAGGCCCAAAAACTAGGAGCACCAATGTCCTAGGGAAGGAGAAGATGGATGTCTCAGTTCAAATAGAAGCAAATAGATCTTTTCTCTGCGTTTTTGTTCTATTTAGGCCCTTAACAGGATTGGATGATGCCCACCTGCATTGGTGACAACAATCTTCCTTACTGAGTTTACCAATTTAAAGGCTAATCTCTTCTGGAAATACTTGCACAGAAACACCCAGAAATAATGTTTCATCAGCTATCTGGGCATCCTTTATCCCAGTCAAGTTGACATATAAAATTAACCATCACAGAAGTGAAATAATACTCATAATTATTGTCCATCTGTATCTCACTTTTTGTGTGTGAATTGCTTAATCATGTGAGGAACATCCATGAGAAATGTTTTTGGCTCAAAGTATCTGAAACCTTATTAACGGTGTCTTAAACTAATAAGGGTTTATTTTTTCCTCACACAAACAGATGTCTTGAAGTAAGCAGCTGCTGATATTGTTTTATTTGTAAGCGGAGGAGTCAGGAAAGACAGTGTTGCAATTCAGTTCAAGTCTGAAAGCCTGAGAAGCAGAGGAGCCAACGGTGTAAGTCCTGGTCTGAGCAGCTCAATGATATTATGTTTGCAAGATGACTGCCCCGGCTTCAGCCATCCCATCCTTGTCCAAGGCAGGAAGAATGAGATGAGTAATATATGTGATGTCTGTATTTTTAATCAACATAACCAGGTTTCCTAGAAATGCCTCTCTCCTCCAGCAGATACTTGCTTGCAAGATTGTGTCACATTACTACCCCTACTCTTGTGTCATTTTGCCAGTGACTCACAAAAAGGGTTAATACTGTTACTATACAGATAGCTTTTACAAACCAATACAAAAAAGTTTTATATTCAAATAGATAAATGGGCAAAAGACCATGTGCTGTTGTTGGCTAACTTACTAAGTTACGTTTTTATCTATTATCTTTTCACGTATTACATATGTTTGGTAAACATATTTTCCCAGCTTCTTGTTTACAATTTAATTTTGTTTCAACATACAGAAGATTTGTATTTTTTAGTTGTTAGGTCCACACGTCTTTTATTTCATGACTTTTCTTTTTTGCTCTTGTGTTTACAAAAGCCTAGCCCACTCTGAGAAAAGATTAATATCCTTCCATATTTTCTTCTTGATCTTTCATGGTTTCATTTTAACTTAAAATAGCTGGAATGGTACCCTCTTTCACTTCTTATCTGACACTGGGGAAGGAGTGATTCAGGGAGGTGGGTACAAACAAATAGAGGAATCAAACTTAATCTACTACCACTGAACGTGGGAAACCCATCCTGCCAACTACGTAAAGAAATATTTTATATTAAAATGTTTATTGGTGGGTAGAGATGGCAGCTAGATAAGGTAAACCCTGGGGAGCTTATTTAAAGACAATAAGTGTTTTGTGGCAAACAGACCTCAAACGCTGATGAGAAAGCATATGACTGGTTCAATTTCAAAAATGAGAGATGAGTATAAACATACAAATGGAAAGATAAAACAGAAATTGATTTTGCGAGCAATTGTGCCATGGAAAATCCTGTACGCCTGATAAAGGGTCCAAAGTTTGCTGAGAGAGAGGCACCAGAGGAGTGCAGCTGAAACTGCCCTGAGCACATTGGTCAGAAATAGTTTTTATGAAGGGTAGAGAAAAAATAGGCTGCTTAGTGAAGTTGTTCTATATATTCTGCATTTTTCCTATGGTGGAATTAACCTAGGCCTAGATACTCTCTATGTCCCAGATGAAATTACTTTAAGGTGACAGCCAAGTGACAGTCCCGTCCTGTATTCTAATGGGAGTATACACAAATATACAAGACATTTTAGGCTTAGAAAAAAAATCTTCCCATATGTTTACATCTAATTCCATCTGTCTTTGATAGAGAAAGATGACAAATGGAAACTGAGAATGAATTTTCCAAATTATTTTTCTCTAATCCAGACAGAAACTACACAATGGCCTAAAGAATACTCTGTAAATCCCTGCCCCCAGCATGAAAAACAGTATCAGTCTTTTTCCAGTTATTCTGAAACAGCAAGACTAAATTTGGGGAAAAATTATAAGATTGTTCAATATTTTTCCATATTTAAATTATCTTTTCTGTGTTACATCTATTATATTGGGCATTTGGACTCATTGATGCTTTAATATAAATTAGTGGATTAGCCTTGGAAGAAACCTTTGGTGAATACTAGCCTTAGGAGGGTTCTTTGAGTTCAACCACTTGTTTACTGAAATCTGGTCATCATCCTTGCACAAGAAGCCTTCCTTAAGGCTTCTGCTCACTTCAGAGGTGCTTGTTTATCAAGGTGAAGGTAGAAGAAAATATTCATTTAACAAATTATTCCACCCCAACTGGCTTCTCATAACGCTCACACTTCCTCAAGAGTTGGTTTGTGCTTCTTGCCATGTTTTAGCCAGATATTTTCCTGCCTATGGGACTGGCTACTTTTACTTCAGGTCATTCTAGTAAATTGCACGAATTGAGTATTGTTCATAACTGTAAACCTTTGGATTCACAACTACACACATTTTTGCTTTGTTTTTCTCAGTACCATAGTCCTTGAAAAGATGGGTTAATTTGACATCGTGCAATGTATCTATCTTATTACATTTAGTTCTCCCACAGAATCTATTAGTGACTAATGTTACAGGCTTTGAATAATCTGTTTCTTTCTGCTTTTGTCCTAATAGCACTTTCAATCACAGTTAGATCCAAAGAACAACTGACTTAAGGTGACTTCTTTTTTTTTTAATGTATTATTTTTCATCTGTACCCAAGGGGGTCTAAGGCACTTTAATAATGAGCATGTAAAGGAGAAAACTGGGACCTAATGATTCACAAGGGTATTAGCAGCAGGTCTCTTATCTGATACCTACTCAACATTTCAGCAACTTCAGGCGTGCTACCATGGTTATCAAGGCTATTGCCTTGGTAGATCTTGCAGCATGTATCTGTGGATCTTACATGAAGCAAACATTTTTTAAGTGTGGGGCTTTGGGCTTTGTTGGATCAAATAGCACTTCCTGCAACAGAACACATATGCGCACAGGCACATTTCCCAGACACAGGGACTTTATAAAGTTGTATAGTAGTGGACCCCAACCTTTTTGGCATCAGGGACTGGTTTCATGGAAGACAAATTTTCCACAGACTGCGAGATGGGAGAAGATGATTTTGGGATAAAATTGTTCCATGTCAAATTATCAGGCACCAGATTATTATAATGAGCATGCAACCTAGATTCCTCCATGCACCGTTCACAAAAGGCTTTACACTCCTATGAAAATTTAATGCCTGATGATCTGACAGGAGGTGAAGCTCAGGTGGTAACACTTACTTGCCCACCACTCACCTCCTGCTGTGCAGCCTGGTTTCATTATCGTAACAGGTCATGGAACAGTACCTGTCCATAGCCTGGGGGTTGGGGACAACTGCTGTATAGGACAATAACTGCTTTATATTTATTATATTTGCAAGCTTTGGATCTATCAGCTTTTGCTGGCTGGGGACTTTGGAATAGATGGAGCTTAATATGGCTTGGCTCTGTGTCCCCACCCAAATCTCATGTTGATTTGTAATTCCCAATGTTGGGGGAGGGACCTGGCAGGTGGTGATTGGAACATGAGGGTACATTTTCCCCTTGCTGTTCTCATGATAGTAAGTTCTCGTAAGATCTGATGGTTACAAGCATGTGGCACTTTCCCCTTCGCTCTGTCTTCTCCTGCTCCAGCCATGTAGGACATGCCAGCTTCCCCTTCACCTTCTGCCATAATTGTAAGTTTCCTGTGGCCTCCCCTGGCCATGCTTCCTGTATAGCCTGTGGAACCGTGAGCCAATTAAATCTCTTTTTTAAAAAACTAAGTTACACAGTTTCAGGTATTTCTTTATAGCAGTGTGAGACTGGACTAATGCAGAGCTTCTGTTTCCTGATGCTTTAAACAGGCTTCACACTACTTATATATGCAATTTGTATCATTGTCTTTTTACAAATTTTTATTTTTTAGAGACAGAGGTCTCACTGTATTGCCCAGGTTGGCCTTGAACTCCTGGGCTCGGGTGATCCTCCCACCTCAGCTTCCTGAGCAGTTGGGGTTACAGGTGTGTGCCACCATGCCCAACAGCTTTTAAAATACAATGTTCAGCCTGGAATGATTTTACAGTATTAATGATCATGCCCTAACAGTGGCAACACAGCCTTCTACTTTCTGGAGAACTGGTGTGTTGTTCTATTAACAACATTAAAGAGGTCATATATTGAGAAGATTGTGACAGCATAACAGATCTCCTGTGATGTGGTGAAGGGGTCAGATACTTGATTAGAAGAGTGCTGAGTCTCTTTAACATCTCTGTTTTTATTCATGACCTTATTTGCAAAGATGAAATTGAACTGTTGCTGCGGTATTGATTCATTCCATGTAACCCTGAGAGAGACAACAGTAAGCTTTATGGCGATGGATGTACACTTCAAGATGATGGACACTTCAAGCCTTTTTTTCATAGCTTTTCTTCTTAATGATTTCATTGTCTTCAGGCTCAATTGATGATGGGGCTGAGCTCCAGGGAAAAGAAGGTTAAGAGGGGAGGGAAGATGTGTCTTAAGAGATAGATCAGTGCTCTGGTACACGTTTCACTAGGCTCATTTCTCAAAGCAATAATGAAAGTAGATAGGGGATAAATATTGAAGTGCACCGTGTGATCACAAATATGTGAGAAAATATGTATTGCAAAACAAAGGACAAAATACATCAATATGTTAACAGTTGTTAATTGTGCGTGAGAATAGAATTGACTGGCTTGTATTTTCTGCAGTTTTTGAATTTTCCATGTTGATTTTGCATTATTTATTTATTTTAATAAATAAGAGAGGTTTAATTGACTTACAGTTCTGTGTGGTTGGGGAGGCCTCAGGAAACTTACAATCATGGCAGAAGGTGAAGGGGAAGCAAGGCATGTCTTACATGGTGGCAGGAGAGAGAGCAAGCGAGGGGGGAAGTGCCACACTTTTAAACCATCAGCTCTCATGTGAACTCTATAATGAGAACAGCAAGAAGGAAGCCCACCCCCATGATCGAATCATTTCCCACCAGGCCCCTCCACTGACACATAGAGATTACAATTAGACATGAGATTTGGGTGGGGATGCAGAACCAAACCATATCAGAGATTTTCTCAGATCTGATACAACTGTTATACATTTCAAGAGTACAACAGCCATTGAAAGAAAAATGAAGAAATTTTAAAAAGATAGGAATCAGATGGTGAGACTATCATTCATCCTCACCTTACAGCTTTAACACAGGCTGGCTAGCCTCTTGGACGTTTACATTTAGGTGAATGGGTGGGTGACCTCAACCATATTCCATTCTCGGTTATTTCTTGGCCTCCACTGGTCAGAATTCAAAGTGCAACATTTCTCTAGGATATTTTGTTTCCCTTATTCTCTGCATCTTGAGCGGAAAGCTCCAGAAGGGTGCAGTAATTGCTCAATGACATAAAATTTTCCAAAGAGTCAGAAAGCCAAAGTCAGCCCAGTGAGAAAACAAATGAAGCAAATACTAAAATGACATTGAGGGCAGAGGCCCCCCTGGAACCTGCCAAAAAGATATGAAGTTTGATTGGAATAATTATTTTAATTGAATTATCATTTTAAATCAATGAAAGGAAATTATTTCAATGGATAAATGCCAAATCCTGTGCATGGGATCCTTTTGTTCGGCTGTGTGTTGGGAGTCTAAATGGTCTGCATGATGGCTGGGCACACTCATGCCCTCTTTAATAAACACTCTCAAAACCTCTCACAATTGAGCTTCACACCCAGGGTTGCAGACCTAGGCTCTGCTGAGCCCTGTAATGGGATAACTCAGGGTGATTATGTGGTTTAGTAACTATCTATAAATTAAGAATAGTGTTTGAAGGCTGCCAATAACGACCTCAGTTTCCCAGTATCTCCCAGAGAAGTGAATTAATTCTTTTAAGAGTTCGGGGCAAAGGCAAGCCAGGACAGAGAAGATTAGCTCCTTCTATTTCTTCTCTTCCATAATTGGTTACCTTTATGGTCCCTCACAGGGCACTGGAAGTGTTTCACACAATCTCTGGGTCACGATAATAATGTACTTCAAAAAGGAGGCTGATTATGTTGACTGAAATCCATCCTGGCAAAAGGCTTTTGCTATGCATTATTTTTTAGTGGGAAAAATAATTTTATGAATTAAAAATGTAAAGAAAAAACTTCCACGTGTGATAGATAGGTGAAGCAAGATGGCAGAATAGAAGGCTCCACCAATCATCCCCCTCTTCAAGGACACCAAGTAAACAACTATCTACGCAGAAAAAAAAAAATACCTTCGTAAGAACCAAAAATCAGGTGAGCACTCATGGCACCTAGGTTTAACTTCATATCACTGATAAAGGCACTGAAGAGATTTTTAAAAAGTCTTGAATAGCCAATGTTACCCCTCCCTCACCCCCAACAGCAGCAGCTTGGTGCCGAGAGCATCTCCGGACGCTGCAGGGGAGGGAGAGCACAGCAATTTTGAGGAACTGAACTTAGTGTTGTCCTGCTAGAGCAGAAAAGAAAAGTGGACCAAACTCAGCTGACACCTGCTTACTAAGGGAGCATTTAAACTAGTGCTAGCCAGAGGGGAATTGCCGATCCCAGTGGTCAAACCTTGAGTTCCTGTAAACCTCACCACCAAGGGCTACAGTGCTCTGTGTCTCTAAATGAACTTGAAAGGCGTTCTAGGCCATAAGGACTGCAACTCATAGGCAAGGCCTTGTGCTGAACTAGACCCAGAGTCAGTGGACTGGGGGTGGTACGTGACATACTGAGACACCAGCTGGGCAGCCAAGGGAGTGCTGGTGTCACCCGTCCTATAACACCCCAGGCCACACAGTTCCAGTCTGCAATACAAACCCATTTCTCCTGCTTGAGGAGAGGAGAGGGAAGAGTGGGGAGGACATTGTCTTGCATCTGAGACACCAGCCAGCATGAAGCACCCATACCAGGCCCTAGGTCCCAGATGATATTTCAATACACACCCTGGGCCAGAAGAGAGCCTGATGCCTTGAAGGGAAGGGCCTAGTGGTGGCAGCATTCATCACCTGCTAACCGAGGAGGCCCTGGGCCCTAAATAACCAGCTGCAAAACCCAGGTACTACATTAAGTGTCTTTGGTGAGCATCTGAGACTTGCTGGCTGCAGGTGAAATTCAGCACATTCTCAGCTTTGGTGGCTATGAGGCAAAACTCTTTCTACTCGAAAAAAGCAGAAGGCAAAGTAAAACGGACTTTGTCTTGCACCTTAGGTATCAACACAGCCACAGAGGGACAGAGCACCAAACGGGTTCTTGGGTTCCCCAATTCCAGGACTTGACACCCGGACTGCATTTATGGACCTACCCTGGGCCTGAGGGGAGCCCACTGCTCTGAAAGGTGAGTCCCAGGCCAGGCAACATTCACCACAAGCTGACTTAAGAGCCCTTGGGTCTTCAGAGAATGTTGGTTGGTAGTCTGGCAGTACTCCTCATGGCCTGGGGTGGCAGTGGTTACAGGGTGAGACTCCTCTGCTTGTGGAAAGGGGAGGAAAGAGTGGGAAGGACTGTGTCTTGCAGTTTGAGTGCCAGCTTAGCCACAATAAAATAGAACACAAGGTAGACAGGTGGCATTCTTCAAAGAAATAGAAAAAATAATCCTAAAATTTATATGGAACACAAAAGACCCCAAATAGCCAAAACTAGCTTAAGCAGAAAGAACAAAACTACAGGTATCATTTTACCTGACTTCAAGTTATACTACAGAGGTATAGTAACCAAAATAACGTGGTACCAGCATAAAATCAGACACATAGACCAATGGAATGGAATAGAGAAACTAGAAGCAAATCCACACACTTACAGTGAACTCATTTGCAACAAAGGTGCCAAGAACATATACCGGGGAAGAGGCAGTTTCTTCAATAAATGGTGCTGGGAAAACTGGATATCCATCTGCAGAAGAATGAAACTAGACCTCTATCTCTTGCCACATTAAAAAATCAAATCAAAATGGATTAAAGATTTACATCTAAGACCTCAG
>NW_026652282.1:129272395-129333057 GCF_009828535.3 Hylobates moloch
ACACACACACATATATATATACACATACATATGTGTATATATATAGTATATAGTATATATGTATTGCCTAGTACATATATACCACAAGGGGAAAAATTCATAAGATATATTAATCATGACTACTGCATTGGGTAAAATTTTAAATCATAAATTAACTAATGAAGAGCAAAGAAGGTTTTCCAAGAGTTTCTGATAACCCTGATCAAGGAGTTATACTGAATGTACTCACTTTGTATTTGGGAAATATGCACATTAGTTTTTGAGAAACTATCATCCAGAAACTAATTTGCAACTGTTAATAAAATGCAGTAGTTCCATCACAAGATAGCCAAGTATTTGATACAATTAACTTTAAATTCATCCCTGTGATGAGAACTTTCTGTATTGTGTTTACTGAAAAGCTTTCAATGGGACAAGTTTGTTTTTTGCATCTTCAAAATGAGTTTTGAGTTCAAGTAACTATAAAAATTATTGGATACACAGTGGCAACTTAAGGTTGCTCAGTTCAAATATAGAGGAGCCTCACTTTACAAAACATGTGTTTTCCTGAAAAGCTTTGTGTTGATACAACTTTGGAAAATCCAGTCACATCTTAAGCGCACTGAGGGAGCAGGCTACTTAAAGGAACTGCATTCAGTGAACCTTTTTGTAACATGAATAATCCTCATCTAATGTGTATAACTTCTGGGTTTTGGTTTTCTGAAGATATGAAGCTCCAACCTTTTTCTTTTACCTTAATAATTTTATGGGAAAACCTTTAAAGAATGAAGAGTTGAGTTTTAATTATTTGTTGATTAATTTAGAAGCAAATGTACATAAGAATGCTTTAACAAACCAGCGTACAGCCTGAAGGAACAGCCATTTAATTGAATCCATCAACAGCAGAGCTTGACATGTAGCATTCTCTTTAGTGTTTAGAGTACTTAGTCAACTTTCTTAAGAGCCTCAAGCCACTTTTGACTGCTCTCAAAAATCTGTTCCTTTAGCAACTGACATGAATTTTTGTTGCAGAACATTCTTTACTGAAAGCTTTTGAATGACCACAGCAGTCTTTTTCTTGAGTAAAAAGAATCTGGACAGGAATGCAGCATGGTTGTAAAAATGCTCACACAAGCACATGCACATACACACGTATGCGCATATACACACCCTTGGCCAAAATTTCACCACTTCTCTGGATAAAGAAACATCATTACAGGGTCTCTAAGAAATGGAGGCTAGAATAATTTAATTTTTCACTTATGAATTCATTTAAAAATATTTCTTGAACATCTGTGTAGAGCCAGGGACTGTAGTTATTCAACATTTTCCACCTTCTGTATGGGGAACAACAGAATACAGATAATAGAACTCTAAGTTGGGAGAAGATGGGAAAAAGAAAGGGCCAGGTCAGTATTATCCTCATCCCTACCATGTTAAGTCAGTGGGCAATGCTCATTTCTCATTATCGCAGCTTATGGAGTGTTAAGGTTGAAAAGAACTTTTGCAATCCCAAGATGAAAGTCTGCATTTTACAGAGGAGCAAACTGAAGCACAGAGTGGAGAAATGACTTGATGAAGCTCACATGGTGAGAAAGCAATAGAGCCAGAGCAAAAATTTATAACAATATCATCCACCTTATAGGGGGCTTGAGAGGATTCAATGAGTCCATATTTATAAAGTGCTTAGAATAGCATTTGGTACTTAGTAAACACAATATTAGTATCCGTTTAATAATAATAATAATAATAATAAAGTAGGTGTGGTGGCACACACCTATAGTCCCAGCTCCTCAGGAGGCTGATGTGGGAGGATTGCTTGAGCCCAGGAGTTTGAGACCAGCTTTGGCAACATAGTGAGACCCCATCTCTAAAAATAAATAGTAATAACAACAATAATACAATGTAACGTGCTGCATCTCAAGCAGATCAAATCTTACCTCCTTAACTCCTTCTGATGCCTTCAGAGCCATTTACAGAGGTCTTCAAAAACTTGGAGGCTCCACCAAAATGAAGTAAGCTCCTCATTTTGGTGGAGTTGAACCTGTCTTATGCAACGGGATATGATAAATGGTGTTTGGGTCAGAATTTGGAAGCGTGGAAGGCCACAAGTAAGAGAATCATGATCACACATCCTGGGTAGTGCAGATCATTCTTGATTTCACCTTCTATCATGGTATCCCTGTAAGAACATTTGCTCTTTTCAAACCACATGTAATGTATGTGTGTATGTATGTATGTATGTATTTATTTATTTATACTTTAAGTTCTGGGATACATGGGCAGAACGTGCAGGTTCGTTACATAGATATACATGTACCATGGTCGTTTGCTGTACCCGTCAACCCATCATCTAGGTTTTAAGCCCAGCATGCATTAGGTATTTGTCCTAATGCTCTCCTTCCTTGTGCCCCCCACCCCCTGACAGGCCCTGGTGTGTGATGTTCCCCTCCCTGTGTCCATGTGTTCTAATTGTTCAACTCCTGCTTCTGAGTGAGAACATGCAGTGTTTGGTTTTCTGTTCCTGTGTTAGTTTGCTGAGAATGATGGTTTCCAGCTTCATCCATGTCCCAGCAAAGCACATGAACTCATCCTTTTTTAGGGCTGCATAGTATTTCATGGTGTATATGTGCCACATTTTCTTTATCCAGTCTATCATTGATGGGCATTTGGGTTGGTTCCAAGTCTTTGCTATTGTGAATAGTGCCACAATAAAGATACGTGTGCATGTGTCTTTATAGTAAAATGATGTATAATCCTTTGGTTATATACCCAGTAGTGGTATTGCTGGGTCAAATGGTATTTCTGGTTCTAGATCCTGGAGGAATCACCAAACTGTCTTCCACGATGGTTGAACTAAATTACACTCCCATCAAGAGTCTAAAAGCATTCCTATTTGTCCAAATCCTCTCCAGCATCTGTTGTTTCCTGACTTTTTAATGATAGCCATTCTAACTGGTGTGAGATGGTATCTCATTGTGGTTTTGATTTGCATTTCTCTAATGACCAGTGATCACGAGCCCAAAAACTCATTAAGCTGATAAGCAACTTCAGCAAAGGCTCAGGATACGAAATCAATGTGCAAAAATCACAAGCATTCCTCTACACCAATAATACACAAACAGACAGCCAAATCATGAATGACCTTCCATTCACAATTGCTATAAAGAGAATAAAATACCTAGGAATCCAACTTACAAGGGATGTGAAGGACCTCTTCAAGGAGAACCACAAACCACTGCTCAAGGAAATAAGAAAGGACACAAACAAATGGGAAAACATTTCATGCTCATGGATAGGAAGAATCAATATTGTGAAAATGGTCACACTGCCCAAAGCAATGTATAGATTCAATGCTATTCCCATCAAGCTACCATTGACTTTCTTCACAGAACTAGAAAAAACTACTTTAGATTTCATATGGCACCAAAATGAGCCCATATAGCCAAGACAATCCTAAGCAAAAAGAACAAAGCTGGAGGCATCACACTACCTGACTTCAAACTATACTACAAGGCTACAGTAAGCAAAACAACGTGGTACTGGTACCAAAACAGATATATAGACCAATGGAACAGAACAGAGGCCTCAGAAATAACACCACATATCTACAACCATCTGATCTTCGACAAACCTGACAAAAACAAGCAATGGGGAAAGGATTCCCTATTTAATAAATGGTGCTGGGAAAACTGGCTAGCCATATGCAGAATACAGAAACTGGACCCTTTCCTTATAACTTATACAAAAATTAGCTCATGTAATGTTTTCAAATCAACTTGTGGAGTGTTGCTAAGTGCAATGGATGTTTCATACTCCTCATTTTATTTGACCTCTGGGCAGCATTTCATTGTTTTGATTATTCTCTCTTGTTTAAAGAATAGTTTCTTTGACTTCACATTCTGTTTTCCTCCTATCTTTCTGGATGATATCTCTCATCCCTCATCCCTCATCCCCCTTTCCTCATCCCTTTCCTTCTCCCTCTGCCACTCATAGAAAATTTCACATGTATACAAGAATAGACTTGTTATTTTTTTGAGGTTATGCCACCACTCTGTAAACGGTTATGCTCATTTTCTTTGTTTTGCTTTAGAATTTTATGGATATGGCTCATGTCTATAATCCAAGCACTTTGGGAGGCCGAGGCAGAAGGATCACTTGAGGCTAGGAATTCAAGACCAGCCTGGGCAACAGAGCGAGGCTTTGTCTTTACAAAAAAAAAAGAAATTAGCCAGATGTGGTGGCACACGCCTGTAATCTCAGCTATTCAGAAGGCTGAGGTGGGAGGACCGCTTGAGCCTGGGGGTTTGAGGCTGCAGTGAGCCATGATCCAGCCACTGCATTGAAGCCTGGAGAAAGAGGGAGACTCTGTCTCAAAGAAACAGAGTTTTGTGAATTGCTTTTTTAAAATTTAATTTTGCATTATAATTATGTAAAAACACTACTATAGTTCCAAAATCAAATTTACAAAACAAGGCATATTCAGAGACACGTAGCTTCAACCCTTGTCTCCTTCTACTTGTTCTCTCTCTCTCCCTATATGTAACCATTTTAGTTTCAATTTTTGGTTCATTCTTCCATCAAAAAAATACATTATTTTTATTCAGGGTTTACAACTCATCTTTACATATGTGCTTACATCTGTTTTCCTGCTCTCCTCCACACCCATATACTACGCTGGTAATATCCAATTATTTGAAGTTGCTCTATGTGTATATGTGTGTATGTATGCATACCTATCCTGCCTAATTTCTTGCCTTTAACCTCATCTTTACATGTGTGTTTATATCTGCCTTTCTGTCTCTTCTCCATATGATACTTCAGCCATATTGAATTATTTAAAGGGCTTAAATGTACTATGTTTCGTATTGCCTCTGAGACTTTTTTTTTGAGGCGGAGTCTTGCTCTGTTACCCAGGCTGGAGTGCAGTGGCGCAAGCTCGGCTTACTGCAACCTTCATCTTCTGGGTTCAGGCGATTCTCCTGTCTCGGCCTCCCAAGTAGCTGGGATTACAGGTGTGCACCACCACGCCTGGCTAATTTTTGTACTTTCAGTAGAGATGGGGTTTCACCATGTTTGCCAGGCTGGTCTCAAACTGCTGATCTCAGGTGATCCACCCACCTTGGTTTCCCAAAGTGCTGGGATAACAGGCATGAGCCGCCGCGCCTGGCCTCAAGACTTCTTAAATGTGGTTCTTTCACACAGAATCCTGATTGGAAAGAGTTCAAGAGAGAATGGAACAAAAAGCTGTAGGGAAACAGACACCGTCATACATTGCTAGTGGGATGAGTAATAGCATAACCTCTATAAAAGGCTATACCTACTAAATTGCAATACTCAGTACTTTGTCAGCTGCACTCACTTCCCCTTACCTGTACAGTTATACTTCCACACCCAGCCTTCTTAACATTTTCTATCATTATATAACATAAATGTAATGTGTGTTTTTAAACAACTCCCTCTTATTGCCCCTGAAGCCCTCCACTTTACTCTAGTGCCCATTGCAAATATTACTTCCTACAATTGCTCTAGTATGCAAAAGGTGGGTAGCAGTGCCTTAAAGAATAGGGTTCAAGTGGGGCTAGTCATGTATGGGTAACATAACTCACTGCAAGAGGCTTTGGCAGGTCTGGGAAAGCACTGGAGTCATTTGCATAAAAATCCTTGGACCTCTTATAAAGAACCGTAGAGAGGACCCTGAAAGCTGCAGTTAGATCTCAGGGATATTCTCATTCTCAAAGCAAATAGGGGAGACGACGGCAGCAAAATCTTTAGAAAAGGGTGCCCCAGGAAGACAGAGAACTCAGCATTATGACTTGAGGCTTGTAGGCAGACTCAAAGGTCTTGGGATTTTATAAAAGGTTTTTTATACAGATAGGTACAGTTTGGCATTTTTCCATAAGAATATATCATTGCAGCCAAATTAGCAGTTTTCTTTAATCTAGGGTAGGTAAGTTCCAGTCTAATGAGATTCAGTCCTATTCTCTGTGAACAAGAATTTATTATTCTCCATTGAAGGGTTGGAGGGGGGTGTGAAAAGCAAACCTCTTAATGGGGATCTAGGAGCAATGAAGCACACATACTAATTTTGGGAAATATTAAATCATAAATCATGAAATTCTGGGAAATGAAAGAAATTAACATAACCAAATGATATATAGATCTCAGTCCTCTTAGGATGAATAGATGGTGCAACATGTTATAACAAAGTGAATTTTCTGTTGAGAAGTGCATTTAAAAGTAGAAGTGGCCAATAATCCATGTGTCTTATCCAACCTCTGGCATTTTGAGCTCAGGGTTTTTTGTTTGTTTGTTTTGTTCACTAATAGATTCCAAGCATTAGAACAACTCTGAGCAAAAAGTAGGTACACAGTAAATACTTGTTAAAGGAAAAAAGCAATAAAGAAAGATTTTATGCTTGAAAGGCTCCTTGCTATTCCTGATCAAGACTTTTTAATAGATCATCTCTTTAAATTCTTTTTTTTTTTTTTTTTCTGAGACAGGGTCTCACTCTGTCATTCAGGCTGGAGTACAGTGGCCAGACCTCAGCTCACTGCAACCTCCGCCTCCCAGGTTCAAGCAATTCTCCTGCCTCAGCCTCTTGAGCAGCTGGGACTACAGGCACCCGCCACCACACCCGGCTAATTTTTGTATTTTTAGTAGAGACGGGGTTTCACCATGTTGGCCAGGCTGGTCTTGAACTCCTGACCTCAGCCTCAAGTGACCCACACACCTCGGCCTCCCAAAGTGCTGGTATTATAGGTGTGAGCCACCGTGCCTGGCCAATCTCTTTAAATTCTTGATAGTTATCATAAGTGAGACAGTTCAAAATGTAAAATAAATGTTTCCATTTCCAAATGTACAATGTTAAAATGATATAAATACTTCAACAGCTCTTTTATTTCATTAACAAATGTGACACTGACATTTTTGTAATAAGTATATTTTTGTATCAAGTTGAATATTTTTATATCTAGTTTTTCAAAGTAATGCAGAGCATCTATACATTCTTAGAGCAATTAACTTGCATCTAGCTTGGACACCACCAAAAGGTCATGTCAGCCACAAATGGATAGAAATATCCAATGCATGTAAGGACAGATATTGGGGCCAACGCTTGGAGATGTGCCAGCCAGAAGCCTCTGCCTGGATGCTACTCCACTCCCAGCCCCCACCACCCTGAGTGCAGGAAGGGAATGGCAATCCCTGTCACTGCATACCATATGCTATTCCTGCACACCAGTTGAGACTCTGGGCTATGAGAAATGCTCCTTGGGTTATGAGGAAGATTAGGCATGACTGTAACCATTGCTACAGGTATAATATTCCATTTACAAATGATCTCAGCAAAACTGGGTCTCTACTAGAAATCATTAATATTTAAATGTTCTAGAGCAGCACTGTCCAATAGAAATATAATGCGAACTACATATATAATTTTAAACAATCTACTAGTCACCTCAACAAAGTAAAAAGGAGTAAAATTAATTTTAATATTATACTTCACTTAAAAACATATTTGAAATGTATTAACATGTAGTCAGTGTAAAATTATTGAGATATTTGACTTTTTAAAATTCAGTACTTGAAATCTGTATATAGTTTATACTTACAGCACATTTCAGTTCAGATGCTAAATTTTTAGTGGTTACAGTGAAAAGTAGTTCTACCAAAATAAAAATTTAACAGAGAAATTATTTTACACTGCTTCAACTTTTAAATTTAAATTAATTAAAATCAAATACAGTGGAATAAAATTTTAAAAATCAGTTTCTCAGTTGCACTATACACATTCCAAGCTCTCATGTGGCTCATGGCTACCATATTGCACAATGCAGCTCTAGAAATATGATACCTAACTGCAAATCAGGTACAAATGTTATCTAGAAGGTAGTTCTATTGTTATATACTTTTATGACATTAACATAATTACTTACAAAGTGAATCAACAGAATACTCTCCTCAAAAATATATTTCTCAGACTAAAGTTCCCAGGCTTTGAAATGTTGACTTATTGTATCTTTTACTATTTACTTTTGGAAAATCTCCAAAATTGTGTTATCTAATAGATCCAAACTGCAGTAATTGCGTTGTACCACAAGAGGACCTGCAAAGACAAGTTGAGTTTAAATTTCAGCCATGCTCATGCTATTAAACTGAAGTGTTAATTAGCAAAACATCTCTGTCAATATTAGAATTTTTACATCTGCCTCAGTTAAAATTGAAAAAAGTAATCCATTTCAACCTAATTTTAAATTAACACATATTATGGGGGCTATTAGTGGTAATATGAGGCTACATGAAGTGACATTTTGGGAAGAATTAGGAGATGGTATGCAGTGGTTAAAAGCATGGAATAGGAAGCCATACAGGCCAGACAAAAGTCTTGGTTCTGTCCCACACTAACTGTATAACTCCAGGCCAGTCTCTTAATCCAAAAATAGAGCCATTTATAGTACCCCATCCTAGGATTTGTTGAGGAGTAAGTGAAATAACACATATAAAGTGCTTATCACCATATGCATAGTTAGTACTAAAAATTGTTAACTATAACATTGATAAAAAAGACTAAGACGTGCCATGGTTAATTGATATGAATTACAAAAGGATTCAATGGATAGCCTCAAGGTTTAATGACATCCATTTAGCTCTTCTGTCCATATCTGTTAGTCTTAGCCACCTCTTGAACTAGAAAATTCTAGGTGCCCTAATTGTTTCCTTTATCTAATAAATAACTGCAGGGCACTGTTGTATACATAACGACATTTATTTATTATTTCTGATTATTCCAAAATATAATTTTGGTCTTTAAGAAACTTCTGGTATTAATTTATTGTGGGAGGCAAAATAGACATACATAAAAAGTTATGTAATTTGAAAATTAATTATACTGTTCTGCTGGTGAAGTGGGTCTCTATAAAAAACCTGATTTATAGCTTTTGGTGATTCCATGGGGTAAATACTCCCACCATGGCCAATTAACTACAAGCTACCAATGGTTCCACAACCAGCTTGCAAAACTCCTGAGTATTTAACAACCAAGTCTTGTAAGCTGGTGTGAGCTTGCTGTAGCACACCATTGCTTGTATAACATGGTGTAGCAAAATAAAATGTCATGAGAGGATCTATAATTATAAATAAGTTGTATGGAGAATGAGGCTAATACATTCAGAGAATGAAATCTCAATGGAAAGTTGGATTAAGTATGCCAGTTGAGCATAAATATCTACCTCCCTTGTATTCCAAATTTTATAAAATTAGTAAAATAGTGATGTAGAAGCAAATCCACCTTGGCCTTCTTACTGTTCTTATAGAGCTCCAGGCAATTTCTTTATTAGTGTCTTTGTACTTGGTGTTCTCTCTGTCTGGATTTCTATCTTTAGCTATCTGCATGGCTCCCTTCATCTCTTCCTTTACTTCCTTCAATCTATGTTGCTACACAACCCCCCCCATCCTGTGACCCAAGCAGGTACACGGATACTCTTTTTTCCTATTTCTTGTTAAATTCCTCCCCTTCAAACTCCAGCAGATATCACTATCTGACAAGCTATGCATTTTAATGACATATTTGTTGTCTGTCTCCCTCCACTAGAAGGTAGGCTTCATGACAGCTGAGAATTTGTTGTTGTTGTTCATGACAATATCTCTGGTACCTAAAACACTGACTGGCACAGCGCAAGAGCTCCATAGTATTTGTTGAGTGCATAACAATGCTGATAAGACAGTATATCACCAGTGAACCAGAAATTATAAGAAATTCCCAGAGGTTAGAGAGCAGACAGGATCAGATAGAGAAAACCGCATTCCAAAACACATGGGAGAAAACTGCAGAGGTAAGAACAACCCCTGCTCCCCCGCCACCAAAAAAAAAAAGCCTTCAAACTCAGAAGCAATAAATGCTGTGGGGCGAAAGGGGCCCTCTGGAAACCATCAGTGAAATTAATTAAATACTTAAATTAAAATCACGGGGCTGTTTCTCCATCTTTTCCAATACCTTCTCACAACACCCACCTCTTACTGAGCTGAAGGCTATTACACACTTAACCATGGAGAGGTGGACAATAAAGAAACTGCACTTTTAACAAGTGAACTAGCCCCCTAGGAACTGCTTTCAGTGTGGGTACCAAAGTATGAGAGAGAAGTAGAAAAGAATTTCAGATAGGCAGTTGAGTTAGATAGCTGAGAAAGATACTGCTACTTAGGAGACAAACCCTTCAATATATCAGCAATTGTAGTGGCGATGGTCTACTTTAGGTTGACATACATTTAAGCAACGATGTCTAAACATGCTTTAAGCCCTATCCATTTACATATAGCTGAGTTCACAGACAATACTGCCCATTCAATGGGACATCCTGTTAGGGAAACACATACAACTGCAGAGAAATCCATGGAAACTACCTGTATTCGGAACCTAGCCCTTCATTCATAAACATGAACAGATAGCCAAGTACCTCTAGAGAGCTGCATAAAACAGAAAGGCCACCGTAAACCATGAGAACAACTGATCTCAGAGAAAATAGATATAATACGTGCAACAGATGAGGAATACAACAATAACAATAAAATTTTTGAAAAATTTGAAAAAAATAATTTTCATTCATAAAACAAAATAAGCTTCACAGCAACAAAAAGATTAGAGAACAAGAAACAGTTCTTGGAAATTATCTTTTTAGCAAAATAAGAAAAATGCAAGAAAAGTATTAAATAATAGAATGTGCATGATTGAAGAGCAAATTGGGGCTCTGGAGAATAAAGTCAAGGATTTAAAAAAATGAAACATAGAAACCAACAAATGAAAAACTACAAGCTAAAGAGATGAAAATTTGAGATAAAAGTTAAGAGATGTTGTCAATCAATCCTAGAAGTTTAATCTAATAAGAGACAACATAGTAAGAGGAGAGAAATAATCAAATAAATAATAAAACAGAAAAATGGTTCCCAAGCTTAAAAAAGGAATTTTCTGAATAAAGAGATTTATCCAATGCTGACCAAGAAGAATAATAAATGACCCACATCTGGGCATATTCTTATGTATTTCATAACTCCAAGGGTAAAAGAAAATTCCAGAAGCTTCTACGGAGACAGAGGCAGAAAGAAAATTTTGTCCAAAGGAGTAAAAACCAGATTTGTATAAGAAGAAAAAGAAGCAATACCTTCAAAGTTCTGAGGGAAAACCATTTTTTAACTTACAATTCTATATCTAGTCAAGCTAACTCTATAGTGAGGCAAAATAAGGATTCCTTCAGACATGGAGAGAGTCAGAAAGTTATTCCCTGCAGACTTCACTGAAAAAAATTACTCAAGAAGCTACTGTAGCAAAATGAAAAATAAATCCAAGGCAGAAAATTGGAAATGCAAGAAACAAAAGTACACGAAGAGGCTAGAAATACTTATATATATGCTTAAATAACGGTTGATGCATAACTTAAAAAAATCCCTAGAACTAAATTTCCAGATCACTATAATATGGGAGATGGATAGGGCAGGCTGAAAGGGTAATGGAGTGCTATAGATCTCATCTTTTTCAGGGGAAGTGTATAGATACCTGTTAATTGTACATGAAGAAGGAAAATGTTAATTTTTAATATTTATTAACAGTTTAAGGGTAGCCACTAAAATAATAGAAATAGGATGTGTAACAAAGCTGTAAAGGGGCAAAAAAGAAAAAGACAACAAAGTGCAAGAAAGTAAAAGGGAGGGGAAGATAAGGAAAAGAGTGGGAATAGAAGTGGAAAAGAAAAAAATAAGGAAAGAAAGGTAAATATAAGACATAAAATAGAGCACCATTGATCATATAAATATGTATGGATTAAATTCCCTGATTCAAAGAAAAAGATAGACATTTAAGTAGAGTTAAACACAACTCCCCTTCTAACAAGATCTGGCTATATACCATAAAGAAATATACTAGAAATAAGCCAAATGAATTAAATGACACAGAGAATTTGAAAATAAAGAGATAGGGAAATAAACACCAGGCAAATGCGTGTTTTAAAAAAGCACATATCAATACTAGATATAACTTAAGGCCAAATGCTAAATGTGGTATATATATATATATATATATACATATATATACATATAACAATTAAATGAGACATAGAGATCTATCTTATATTAGTATATTAGTACAATCTATTATCCTTCAAGAGAACATATATGTATCTTGTCAACTAAGAACTATATTATATATATATTTATATGTATATCTATATCTATAATATATATCCACACATATATCCATCAAAGAAGGACTTCACATCTTTTTCAGGCAATTACAAAAGATTTACAAAGGTTGATAATGAATATGGCCACAAAGGAAAAGAACATATTCTCCAAAGCAGAAGTTAAGCAAGTCATTTTCTCTTAACACAGAAGCAAAATCAAGAATTTAATAAACAGTAATAAAATTAATCTATATATTAGTTTCTTATTATAGCTGTAAGAAATTGCCACACACTTAGTAATTTAAAACAACGTAAATTTATTATTTGGACATCAGAAATCAGAAGTAGATCTTATGAGGCTAAAATCAAGTATCAACAGATCTCTGTTTTTTCTGGAGGGTCTAGGGGAAAATTCTTTTTTTGTCTCTTCCAGTTTCTAGAGGTTAACCTCATCACTCTGTATTGCCTCATCTCTTTCCCTGACTCTGCTGCCTTTCTCTTTCATCTTTTAAGGACTCTTGAGATTATATTGGGCCCTCCCTATCTTAAGATAGTTGACAATCACATCTGCAAAGACCCTTTTGGCATGTAAGGTAACAGGTTCTAGGGATTAAGACATGGACATCTTTGCAGGGAGATCGGGGGAGGAGGTTGTCCTATCTACCACAATCAGGGAGTGAAATGACACTCTTCTAAATAACTCTTGGATTAAAAAAAAAAACTCAAATTACAACTTATTTAAAAATGAAAAACAGTTATTGTAGTATATATTCAAACCCATGGAATGCTTCAAAGATGTACTCAGAGGACAAGATACAGCTCTAAACATATGTATTACAAAACAGTAAATATTGGGAAAAAATTAAGTGCTTAATTCAACAAACTAGAAAATTAATAGAAAAAATATGCCCAAAGAAATCAGAAAGAGCTGATACAGATAATGCTATGGAAAACAGTAAGACAAGCCAACAATACATTAAATAAATCAACAAAACTGAAATTTGGTTTTGGAAAGAACAAAAAAAAAACCTTGACAAGTGTGATTATGAAAAAAAGAGCAAACACACAAAGTTAAGAATGAGAAAGCAGAATTAAATATATAGAGCATATTTTAAAATTTGTAAGAAGAATTCTACATGTACAATTTTATACCCTACATTTAAACTCATGATTACAGAAAATACCCGAAGAAACAGTAGAAAGTTTGAATAGGAAAATAACAATATAAGAATATGAAAAGATATTCAAAAATTTTACCCTTACCATGTTTTTCATATATGTTTCATATATGAAGTTCATTCATGATTTGGCTCGCTGCTTGCCTGTTGTTGGTGCATAAGAATGCTAGCTGTTTTTGTACATTGATTTTATATCCTGAAACTTTGCTGAAGTTGCTTATAAGCTTAAGAAGCTTTTGGGCTGAGACAATGGAGTTTTCTAGATATAGCATCATGTCATCTGCAAAAAAGATAGTTTGACTTCCTCTCTTCCTATTTGAATATGCTTTATTTCTTTCTGTTGCCTGATTGCTCTGGCCAGCACTCCCAATACTAGGTTCAATAGGAATGGTGAGAGAGGGCATTCTTGTCTTGTGCTGGTTTTCAAGGGGGAATGCTTCCAGCTTTTGCCCATTTAGTGTGCTATTGGCTGTGGGTTGTCATATATGGCCTTCATTATTTTGAGGTATGTTCCTTCAATACCTAGTTTATTGAGAGTTTTCAACATGAAAGGATGTTGAAGTTTATCAAAGGCATTTTCTGCATCTATTGATATAATCATGTGGTTTTTGTCTTTAGATCTGTTTATGTGATGAATCACATTTATTGATTTGTGTATGTTGAAACAACCTCGCATCCTGGGGAATGAAGCCAACTTGATCATGGTGAATAACCTATTTGATGTGCTGCTGGATTTGGTTTGCATCTATGTTCATCTAGGATATTGGCCTGAAGTGTTCTTTTTTCACTGTGCCTCTGCCAGGTTTTGATATCAGGGTGATGCTGGCCTCATAAATTGAGTTAGGGAGGAGTCCCTACAATTTTTAAAATTTGTTTTAGTATAAATGATGCTAGCTCTTCTTTGTACCTCTGGTAAAATTCGGCTGCGAATCCATCTGGTCCTGGGCTTTTTCTGGTTGATAGGCTATTTATTACTGCCTCAATTTCAGAACTCATTATTGGTCTATTCAGGGATTCAATTTCTTCCTGGTTCAGTCCTGGGAGGGTGTATGTGTCCAGGAATTTATCCATTTCTTCTAGATTTTCTACTTTATGTGCATAGAGGTGTTTATAGTATTCTCTGATGGCTGTTTGTATTTCTGTGGGGTCAGTGGTGATATCCCCCTTATCATTTCTGATTGTGTTTATTTGAATCTTCTCTCTTTTCTTCTTTATTCGTTTAGCTAGTGGTCTATTTTATTAACCTTTTCAAATAACCAGCTCCTGGTTTCGTTGTTATTTTGAAGGGTTTTTTTGTGTCTCTGTCTCCTTCAGTTCAGCTCTGATCCTAGTTAATTCTTGTCTTCTGCTAGCTTTGGGGTTTGTTTGCTCTTGCTTCTCTAGTTCTTTTAGTTGAGATGTTAGGTTGTTAACTTGAGATATTTCTAGCTTTTTGATGTGGGCATTTTAGTACTATAAATTTCCCTCTTAACACTGCTTTAGCTGCATCCCAGAGATTCTGGTACATTGTCTCTTTGTTCTCATTAGTCTCAAATAATTTCTTGATTTCTACTTAATTTTATTATTTACCCAAGAGTCATTCAGGAGAAGGTTTTTCAATTTCCATGTAATTGTGTTGTTTTGAGTCAATTTCTTAATCTTGAGTTCTAATTTAATTGCACTATGGTCTGAGAGACTGTTAGGATTTCAGTTATTTTGCATTTGATGAGTAGTGTTTTACTTCTGATTATGTGATCAATTTTAGAGTAAGTGCCATGTGGTAATGAGAAGAAGTATATTCTGTTGAATTTGGCTGGAGAGTTCTGTAGCTATCTATCAGCTCCACTTGATCCAGAGCTGAGCTCAGGTTTTAAATATCTTTGTTAATTTTCTGTCTCAATGATCTAATATTGACATTGGGGTGTTAAAGTCTCCCAATATTATTGTGTGGGAGTCTAAATCTCTTTGTAGGTCTCTAAGAACTTGCTTTATTAATCTGGGTGCTCCCGTATTGGGTGCATATATAAGATAATTAGCTCTTCTTGTTGAATTGAACCTTTTAGCATTATGCAATGCCCTTCTTTGTCTTTTTTGAACTTTGTTGGTTTAAAATCTGTTTTGTCAGAAATTAGGATTACAACCCCTGCTTTTTTCTGTTTTCCATCTGCTTGGTAAAATTTCCTCCATCCCTTTATTTTGAGCCTATGTGTGTCTTTGCATGTGAGATGGATCTCTTGAAGACAGCATACCAATGGGTCATGATAAGCGGTGACAATGTGCTAGCAGCGCTCGCTCACTCTCGGTGCCTCCTCGGCCTCAGTGTCTGCTCTGGCTGTGCTTGAGGAGCCCCTCAGCCTGCTGCTGCGCTATGAGGGCCCCTCTCTGGGGCTGGCTGAGGCAGGAGCTGGCTCCCTCTGCTCGCAGGGAAGTGCGAAGAGAGAGGTGCGGGTGGGAGCCAGGGCTGCACGTGGTGCTCACGGGCCAGCGCAGGTTCCAGGTGAGCATGGGCTCAGCACCTGCTGGGCTTGATCAGAGGCTGAATACCGTGTGTGGACCACCCTTCCCTCCTTGTGGGATCATTGGCCATGTTAGCAGGTCTCCATCTCTTTCTCACTTCCTCTCTTTTCCTCTTGATTGTCTGGGATGAGCTCCCTCTGGGCTGCCGGAGTGCCCAGGCTAGGTGCCGCAAAGTCCTGTGGCGAGTGCCAGTGAGAGGTGAGGCTGGCTGGGCTTCTGGGATGGGTGGGGACTTGGAGAACTTTTCTGTCTAGCTAAAGGATTGTAAATGCACCAATCAGCACTCTGTGTCTAGCTAAAGGTTTGTAAACACACCAATCAGCGCTCTGTGTCTAGCTAATTGGCTGGGGACTTGGAGAACTTTTCTGTCTAGCTAAAGGGTTGTAAACACACCAATCAGCACTCTGTGTCTAGCTAAAGGTTTGTGAATGCACCAATCAGCCCTCTGTCAAAATGGACCAGTCAGCTCTCTGTAAAACAGACCAATCAGCTCTCTGTAAAATGGACCAATCAGCTCTCTGTAAAGTGGACCAATCAGCAGGATGTGAGTGGGGCCAGATAAGGGAATAAAAGTAGGCCACCGGAGCCAGCAGCAGCAACCGCTGTGGTCCCCTTCCATGCTCTGGAAGCTTTGTTCTTTCGCTCTTCACAATAAATCTTGCTGCTGCTCACTCTTTGGGTCCACACTACCTTTATATGCTGTAACACTCACCCCCGAAGGTCTGCAGCTTCACTCCTGAAGGCAGCGAGACCACAAACCCACCGGGAGGAACGAACAACTCCGGACGTGCTGCCTTTAAGAGCTGTAACACTCACTGCGAAGGTCTGTGGCTTCACTCCTGAAGTCAGCGAGACCACAAACCCACCATAAGGGAGAAATTCCGGACACATCTGAACATTGGAAGGAACAAACTCCAGACACACCATCTTTAAGAACTGTAACACTCACCGCGAGGGTCCGCGGCCTCATTCTTGAAGTCAGCGAGACCAAGAACCCACCAATTTCAGACACAATGACTCTATCAATCTTGCTGTCTGTGCCTTTTAATTGGGAAATTTAGTCCATTTACATTTAAGGTTAGTATTTTTATGTGTGAATTTGATCCTATCATCATGATGCTAGCTGGTTATTTTGCAGGCTTGTTTATGTGATTGCTTCATGGTGTCACTGGTCTGTGTAATTCAGTGTGTTTTTATAATGGCTGGTAGTGGTTTTTCCTTTCCATATTCAGTGCTTCCTTCAGGAGCTCTTGCAAGGCAGGCCTGGTGTTGAAAAATTCACTAAGCATTTGCTTGTCTGAAAAGGATCTTACTTTCTTATTTGCTTGTGAGGAAAAATATGGAATGCTTCATGAGTTTGCATGTCATCTTTGTGCAAGGGACATGCTAATGTTCTCTCTACCATTCCATTTTAGTATATATGCTGCCGAAGTGACCACCAAAATATTTTCTTAATGGTTGCATAATAGTCTTCAGTCATTCTTCAACTGGTAGTTGTCCATTTTTCTTTTACCTTTTTACATTATCAAAAAAATTCACAAGGAACATATGTATATCCATAGATGTGGGGTTTTCTATTAAACATAAAAATCGAATTGCCCAATGTGTACTGTTTTTGAGTGCAAGTAACATAACTCAAACCAGCAGTGGTTTAAACCAGGAATATATTAGTTGTTTAGTGAACAAGAAATCTGGTGGAAGATAGTCATAGTTTGAGTGTTCAAAGTCATAGTCCACAAGACAAGCTCTTTTCATAATTCTATTCTTCCATTCCTGGGCATATTGCCTCTCGGTTACAAGATGTCTACTGAAGCTCCAGATGTTCACACAACAAGATACAAAGTATAATGGGAAGGAAGAGGGCAAACAAACACTGTTTTATATAGTTCTCTGTAAGGTAGAACTGTGTGGCCCCAAATAAACTTTCTCTTACATCTAGATGGCCAAAAACAGTTTCACATATACCCATCTCTATACCAGTCAATGGTCAATGGGAATGGCATGTCATGATTTGTTTGGACTGGGTGCATTGCTCCCTAGACAAGACCATGCTCCTATCAGTGAAAAAAAAATACATAGAGAAAATAATCCTTGGAAAGGCAACCAACAGCGTCTGCTACGATATGATATGGAATTGATTAATATGCTACTTAGACATCCTCAGTAAAATATCTGTTAGGGAAACAGGAGCCTAGCAGAACCAGAGTGACACCATTTTAAGTTCAGCTCCATCTTGAGGCTAAAAAGGCACTTTCGGTTCCAGCCATGGCTCATGGTTATAGAGTGTTTATAGTTGAGGAAAACCTACAAGGACACACACCTACAATAGCAGAAAGTCTAGATGTCCCAATACCCATAACAATATATGGTTTCAAAATAATTATAGTTATTCTTTGATGTACTTACCCACTAAAATGTCAAGGATAGTTTTCCTTAAATCAACAGAATAATAAATTTTCTCATGCTGTCTGCTCTCCTGCACACAGTCACAGCTTAGTTTAGTCTTTGCATAGACAGGACACTTACATAAGAAAAGCTTAAAGATAGTGCATTCCTCGCTTAATTTCTGAGGATGGCCTACTCTGTAACAGTGTAGCTTTCAATATCTTATCACAGCACTATGCAACTCACCTTGAATTCTTTCTTCTGTGAGATTCAAGAACACTCTCTGCAGATCTGGATTGAGACCATGTCCCTACAAAGGACATGATCTCCTTCCTTTTTATGGCTGCATCAGGTTTCTTGTGTTTGCTAAGTCAGTTATCACCTGTCCTTTTTGCTTTCCAACTTCTAAAATTTTGATTCTACTGTCTCCTCCTATCCTGACTCTCTCTCTCTCTCTGTATGTATGTATGTATGTGTGTGTGTATGTATGTTTCCATCTATTACTTTATAATTTTCCTGATGTTTCATGAGGTAGTGGAGGCATATATCTTCAACCACCATCTTTTTTAAGTCCTACACTCTTAGCCAGTATGTATCATTGTCTTGCAAGTCAGGCTGAAGAGTGATCTGAATGCACTTGAAAGTCTGAATGAAATTGTTGTGTTGGGAAAATTATCACAGCAACAATGTACAGGATGGATGAGAAGGGGGAGAAAACAGAAGCAGGTTATTTGCCCATTTGCCTTGCTTGTAGTATCTTTCCCCTTACTTCTCAGTTTTTTTTTTTTAATTATACTTTAAGTTCTGGGATACATGTGCAGAACGTACAGGTTTGTTAAATAGGTAGGCACATGCCATGGTGGTTTGCTGCACCCATCAACCCGTCATCTATGTTAGGTATTTCTCCTAATGCTATCCCTCCCCTGGCCCCCTACCGCCCAACAGGCCCCGGTGTGTGATGTTCCCCTCCCTGTGTCCATGTGTTCTCATTTTTCAACTCCCACTTATGAGTGAGAACATGTGATGTTTGGTTTTCTGTTCCTGTGTTAGTTTGCTGAGAATGATAGTTTCCAGCTTCATCCATGTCCCAGCAAAGGACATTAACTCATCCTTTTTTGTGGCTGCATGGTATTCCATGGTGTATATGTGCCACATTTTCTTTATCCAGTCTATCATTGATGAGCATTTGAGTTGGTTCCAAGTCTTTGCTATTGTGAGTAGTGCTGCAGTAAACATATGTGTGCATGTCTCTTTATAGTAGAATGATTTATATTCCTTTGGGTACATATCCAGTAATGAGATTGCTCAGTCAAATGGTCTTTCTAGTTCTAGATCCTTGAGGAATTGTCACACTGTCTTCTAAAATAGTTGAACTAATTTGCACTCCCACCAACAGTGTAAAAGCATTGCCATTTCTCCACATCCTCTCCAGCATCTGTTGTTTCCTGACTTTTTAATGATCATCATTCTAACTGGTGTGAGATGGTATCTCATTGTGGTTTTTATTTGCATTTCTCTAATGACCAGTGATGATGAGCTTTTTAAAATATGTTTCTTGGCTGCATAAATGTCTTCTTTTGAGAAGTGTCTGTTCATATCATTCACCCACTTTTTGATGGGGTTGTTTTTTTTTCTTGTAAATTTGTTTAAGTTCTTTGTAGATTCTGGATATTACCCCATTGTCAGATAGATAGATTGCAAAAATTTTCTCCCATTCTGTAGGTTGCCTGTTCACTCAGATGATAGTTTCTTTCACTGTGCAGAAGCTCTTTAGTTTAATTAGATCCCATTTGTCAATTTTAGCTTTTGTTGCCATTGCTTTTGGTGTTATAGTCATGAAGTCTTTGCCCATGCCTATGTCCTGAATGGCACTGCCTAGGTTTTCTTCTAGGGTTTTTATCGTTTTAGGTTGTACATTTCAGTCTTTAATTTATCTTGAGTTAATTTTTGTATAAGGTGTAAGGAAGGGGTCCAGTTTCAGTTTCCTGCATATGGCTAGCCAGTTTTCCCAGCACCATTTATTAAATAGAGAATCCTTCCCCCATTGCTTATTTTTGTCAGGTTTGTCAAAGATCGGATGGTTGCAGATGTGTGGCATTATTTCTGAGGCCTCTGTTCTGTTCCGTTGGTCTGTATCTCTGTTTTGGTACCCGTACCATGCTGTTTTGCTTACTGTAGCCTTGTAGTATAGTTTGAAGTCAGGTAGCATGATGTCTCCAACTTTGTTCTTTTTGCTTAGGATTGTCTTGGCTACACGTGCTCTTTATTGGTTCCATATGAAATTTAAAGTAGTTTTTTCTAATTCTGTGAAGAAAGTCAATGGTAGCTTGATGAGGATAGCATTGAATCTATAAATTACTTTGGGCAGTATGGCCATTTTCACGATAATGATTCTTCCTATCCATGAGCATGGAATGTTTTTTCATTTGTTTGTGTTCTCTCTTATTTCCTTGAGCAGTGGTTTGTGGTTCTCCTTGAAGAGGTCCAAAGGTCCTTCACATCCCTTGTAAGTTGGATTCCTAGGTATTTTATTCTCTTTGTAGCAATTGTGAATGGGAGTTCCCTCATGATTTGGCTGTCTGTTTGTGTATTATTGGTGTATAGGAATGCTTGTGATTTTTGCACATTGATTTTGTATCCTGAGACTTTGCTGAAGTTGCTTATCAGCTTAAGGAGATTTTAGGCTGAGATGATGGGGTTTTCTAAATGTACAATCATGTCATCTGCAAACAGAGACAATTTGACTTCCTCTCTTCTTATTTGAATATCTTTTATTTCTTTCTGTTGTCTGATTTCCCTGGCCAGAACTTCCAATACTATGTTGAATAGGAGTGATGAGTGAGGGCATCCTTGTCTTGTGCCAGTTTTCAAAAAGAGTGCTTCAGGCTTTTGCCCATTCAGTATGATATTGGCTATGGGTTTGTTATAAATAGCTCTTATTATTTTGAGATACGTTCCATCAATACCTAGTTTATTTAGAGTTTTTAGCATGAAGCGGTGTTGAATTTTATCAAAGGCCTTTTCTGCATCTATTGAGATAATCATGTGATTTTTACCATTGGTTCTGTTTATGTGATGGATTACATTTATTGATTTGCATATGTTGAACCAGTCCTGCATCCCAGGGATGAAGCCAACTTGATCGTGGTGGGTAAGCTTTTTGATGTGCTGCTGATTCGGTTTGCCGTTATTTTATTGAAGCTTTCCACATCGATGTTCATCAGGGATATTGGCCTGAAATTTTATTTTTTGTTGTGTCTCTATCAGGTTTTGGTATCAGGATGATGCTGGCCTCATACAATGAGTTAGGGAGGAGTCCCTCTTTTTCTATTGATTGGAATAGTTTCAGAAGGAATGGTACCAGCTCCTCTTTGTACCTCTGGTAGAAGTCGATTGTGAATCCATCTTGTCCTGGGATGTTTTTTGGTTGGTAGGCTATTAATTACTGCCTCAATTTCAGAACTTGTTATTGGTCTATTCAGGGATTTGACTTCTTCCTGGTTTAGTCTTGGGAGGGTGTATGTGTCCAGGAATTTATTCATTTCTTCTAGATTTTCTAGTTTATTTGCATAGAGGTGTTTATAGTATTCTCTGACAGTAGTTTGTATTTCTGTGGGATTGGTGGTGATATCCCCTTTATCATTTTTTATTGTGTCTATTTGATTCTTCTCTCTTTTCTTCTTTATTAGTCTGGCTAGTGGTCTATGTATTTTGTTAATCTTTTCAAAAAACCTGCTCCTGGGATTCACTGATTTTTTGAAGGGTTTTTGTGTCTCTATCTCTTTCAGTTCTGCTCTGATCTTAGTGATTTCTTGTCTTCTACTAGCTTTTGAATGTGTTTGCTCTTGCTTCTCTGGTTCTTTTAATTGTGATGTTAGGGTGTGGATTTTAGATCTTTCCCACTTTCTCCTGTGGGCATTTAGTGCTATAAATTTCCCTCTAAACTGCTTTAGCTGTGTCCCAGAGATTCTGGTATGTTGTGTCTTTGTTCTCATTGGTTTCAAAGAACTTACTTATTTCTGCCTTAATTTCGTTATTTAACCAGTAGTCATTCAGGAGCGTGTTGTTCAGTTTCCACGTAGTTGTGCAGTTTCGAGTGAGTTTCTTAATCCTGACTTCTAATTTGATTGCGCTGTGGTGTGAGAGACTGTTTGTTATGATTTCTGTTCTTTTGCATTTGCTGAAGAGTGTATTACTTCCAATTATGTGGTCAATTTTAGAATAAGTGCTATGTGGTGCTGGGAAGAATGTATATTCTATGGATTTGGAGTGGAGAGTTCTGTAGATGTCTATTAGGTCCTCTTGGTCCAGAGCTGAGTTCAAGTCCTGAATATCCTTGTTAATTTTCTGTCTCATTGATCTGTCTAATACTGACACTGGGATGTTAAAGTCTCCCACCATTGTTGTGTGGGACTCTAACTCTTTTTGTAGGTCTTTAGAACTTGCTTTATGAATCTGTGTGCTCCTGTATTGGGTGCATATATATTTAGGATAGTTAGCTCTTCTTGTTGCATCAATCCCTTTACCATTATGTAATGCCCTGCTTTGTCTTTTTTTATCTTTGCTTTGGTTTAACGTGTGTTTCATGTGAGACTAGGATTTCAACCCATTTTTTTTTTCTTTCCATTTGCTTGGTAAATCTTCCCCGTTCCTTTATTTTAAGCCTATGTGTGTCTTTGCAAATGAGATGGGTCTCTTGAATACAGCACACCAATGGGTCTTGACACTTTATACAATTTGCCACTCTGTATCTTTTAATTGGGGCATTTAGCCTGTTTACATTTTAGGTTAGTTAGTATTGTTATGTGTGAAATTGATCCTGTCATTATGTTGCTAGCTGGTTATTTTGCCTGTTAGTTGATGCAGTTTCTTCATAGTGTTGATGATCTTTACAATTTGGTATGTTTTTGCAGTGGCTTGTACTGGTTTTTCCTTTCCATATTTAGTGCTTCCTTCAGGACCTCTTGTACAGCAGGCCTGGTGGTGACAAAATCTCTGAGCATTTGCTTCTCTGTAAAGGATTTTATTTCTCCTTTGCTTATGAAGCTTAATTTGGCTGGATATGAAATTCTAGGTTGAAAATTATTTTCTTTAAGAATTTTGAATATTAGCCTCCCACTCTCTTCTGGCTTGTAGGGTTTCTGCAGAGGGATCTGCTGTTGGTCTCGTGGGCTTCTCTTTGTCAGTAACCCAACCTTTCTCTCTGGCTGCCCTTAACATTTTGTCCTTCATTTCAACCTTGGTAAATCTGACAATTATGTGTCTTGGAGTTATTTGCTCTTCTCGAAGAGTATCTTTGTGGTGTTCTCTGTATTTCCTGAATTTGAATATTGGCCTGTCTTGCTAGGTTGGGGAAGTTCTCCTGGATAATATCCTGAAGAGTGTTTTCCAACCTGGTTCCATTCTCCTTGTCACTTTCAGGTACACCAATCAAGTGTAGGTTTAGTCTTTTCACAAAGTACCATATTTCTTGGAGGCTTTGTTCTTTCCTTTTCATTCTTTTTTCTCTCATCTTGTCTTCATGCTTTATTTCATTATGTTGATCTTCAATCTCTGATATCCTTTCTTCCACTTGGTTGATTTGGTTATTGATACTTGTGTATCATCACGAAGTTCTCGTGCTGTGTTTTTCAGCTCCATCAGGTCATTATGTTCTTCTCTAAACTGGTTGTTCTAGTTAGCAATTCCTCTAACCTTCTTTCATTGTTCTTAGCTTCCTTGCATTGGGTTAGGACATGCTCCTTTAGCTCGGAGGAGGTTGTTATTACCCACCTTCTGAGGCCTACTTCTGTCAATTCGTCAAACTCATTCTTCATCTAGTTTTGTTCCCTCGCCGGCGAGGAGTTGTGATCCCTTGGAGGACTGTTTGGAGGAGAAGAGGCATTCTGGTTTTTGGAATTTTCAGCCTTTTTGCACTGCTTTTTCCTCGTTTTCATGGATTTATCTACCTTTCGTCTTTGTTGTTGGTGACCTTTGGGTGGGGTTTTTGTGTGGACGTCCCTTTTGTTGATGTTGATGCTATTCCTTTCTGTTTGCTGGTTTTCCGTCTAACAGTCAGGCCTCTCTGCTGCAGGTCTGCTGGAGTTTGCTGGAGGTCCACTCCAGGCCCTGTTTTCCTGGGTGTCACCTGAGGAGGCTGCAGAACAGCAAAGAATGCTGCCTGTTCCTTCCTCTGGAAGCTTCATCCCAGAGGGGCACCCACCCGCCAGATGCCAGCTGGAACTCTCCTGTATGCGGTGTCTGTCGACCTCCTGTCCCCCAGTCAGGAGGCACGGGGGTCATGTACCCACTTGAGGAGGCAGTCTGTCCGTTAGCAGACTCAAGCACTGTGCTGGGTGGTCTGCTAATCTCTTCAGAGCCAGCAGGCAGGAACGCTTAAGTCTTCTGAAGCTGCGCCTACAGCCGCCCCTTCCCCCAGGTGCTCTGTCCCAGGGAGATGGGAATTTTATCTACAAGCCTCTGACTGGGGCTGCTGCCTTTCTTTCAGAGATGCCCTGCCCAGAGACGAGGAATCTAGAGGGGCAGTGTGGCTACAGCGGGTTTGCTGAGCTGTGGTGGGCTCCCCCAGTTTGAACTTCTAGGGGGCTTTGTTTACACTGTGAGGGGAAAACTGCCTACTCAAGCCTCAGTAATGGTGGAAACCCCTCCCCCCCACCAAGCTTGAGCATCCCAGGTAGACTTCAGACTGCTTTGTTGGCAGTGAGTATTTCAAGCCAGTGGATCTTAGCTTGCTGGGCTCCATGGGGGTGGGATCCACCGAGCTAGATCACTTGGCTCCCTGGCTTCAGCCCCCGTTCCAGGGAAGTGAACGGTTCTGTCTGGCTGGCATTCCAGGCGCCACTGGTATGAAGAAAACAAACAAACAACAAAAAAACCCAACAACTCCTGCAGCTAGCTTGGTCAGTGTCTGCCCAAAAGGCCACCTAGTTTTGTGCTTGAAACCCAGGGCCCTGGTGGTGTAGGGACCCAAGGGAATATCCTGGTCTGTGAGTTGTGAAGACTGCGGGAAAAGTGTGGTACGTGAGCCGGAATGCACTGTTCCTCATGGCACAGTCCCTCACAACTTCCCTTGGCTAGGGGAGGGAGTTCCCCAACCCCTTGTGCTTCCTGGGTGAGGCAATGCCCCACCCTGCTTCAACTTGCCCTCTGTGAGCTGCGTACTATCTAACCAGTCCCAATGAGATGAGCTGGGTACCTCAATTGGAAGTGCAGAAATCACCCACCTTCTGCGTCAATCTCACTGGGAGCTGCAGTCTGGAGCTGTTCCTATTTGGCCATCTTGCCAGCCCAGAGCCACTTCTCAATTTTCTAAACTCACAAGACCTTCAAGATTTGTCATGTACTTGGTATTCTCGGCAATATCCCTGAAAGCCTTAGCCTCTGGCAATTACTTCTTTCCCAGAATTCCTTTAGTCTTCAAATTAGGTTTTATTTGGGTTGCTAGCGTATGATTGATTCTTTGCACATTAGGTGTCTTTTAGTGTGCATGTCCTATCTTTTGGATGAGGTTATGATCCTATTTTATGCCTTTTTGGCATCATTCATTGAATACCTTTTAAATGAATGATGGGGCAGATGGGGGGATGTACATTTCAAAAAGGTCATATAAATTTGGTGGGGTAATATTTTTGAAATATTGAGCTGTGTTTTTATCCCCTCTATGTATTTACCTCTTTCTCATTTCTGTGTTCAGGCACACAGCTGTCTCTATGCTCATTATATCAGGGGAGAGAGATGACAGGGCAGAAAGCAGAAAAAGTATGCAACTCCTCTCTCTAGTGTGTGCTTCAGAAGCCTAAGCCCTTAGAGTTACTTAGAAGATTTTTGTGGGGGTGAAAGGTAAGAGAAGGAAAGAAATGGTGGCTCTCCCCTACTGGACCAGAGAAAGTTTTCTCTATGTTGGAGGGAGAGAATTTGATTAGAGAGCAAATGATAGCGGGACTTGGAAAGAGGGGTCCTGTAAACTGTTTTCTTTTCCCAGGCAGGGCACCAGAGAAGTGGCAAGGCAATAACTGTGAGTGGTGTCTGCACAGGTGGGTCCCTACCAAGCTCACCATTTCTTCTCCTTCTAGCACTGAAGCAGCAGAAAGACTCCTGTGTGATGCAGAGGCTGCAGAAAGACTCAGGATCTTAAGGTAGCAAAAGACATCTTGAAGGATGTGTGCTTAGCTCAAGAACAAGATTCCACACCCTCTTTTGTCTTGGTATTGTAGGAGGTTCCTGGAATGTAGATATAACCCTGGGAAAATAGGAGGACCTAACATTGACTGAGATTATGTTTTTGCCATCTCAGTGAAATGGAGCTCAAAATAGAAATAAATTTGCATTATAGAAAAACAAAGAAAGTAATTTTTCTTGTGCATTTGACATTGTGGACTGAAATTCATACCTGGTATATAATCACAAATAAGATCAGTTATTAAGTAATATTAACAGTCTATTTGTGTATGTGGGAGAGAGTTGAGCACATTTGTCTTAGAAGGAAAAAGCAAGGGACAAGTGTGTACAAATCTTTTAGGAAAAGGTAGAATAATACTTTTCTGTAGACATGGAAATGATTGTATGCAAATTCAGTTGCTTTTGAACTATAGTCCAGCATCAGTCACTTGAATTAATTGGAAACAGAGCTGTTTGAATTAATGAAGCATCAGAATTTTAGACAATTTTTCAATACCTGCTGTAACGTGGGCTTGGTTGTAAAGACCATCAATTACAAATAGTGTGACCATGAATAGATTACTTAAAGTGTCTCAGCTTATTTTTCTCAGCACCGAAGTTGATATAATGATCCATATATTACATGATTGCTGTGCGGATTAAGTGAGAGAATGCTTATGAAAGTACCCAGCATGAAGCAATCACTCAATATACTTTAGCTTCTTTTCCTGAATATGAAATGATGGAAATGCACTGGTTTCTCTGAAAGCCCAAACTAAACCTCAGATAACAATAATGATATAAGTGCTAGGAACAAAGGATTTATACTACAAACAGGAAATTGGAAACCAAGGTCATGTATTTTGAGCTCTGCACCCATCATTTAGCCTACTGGTATTTTTCTGATTTTTCTGATATTTTTCATTCTACATCTGATCCTGTTTAATCAATTTGGAAGAAATTGATTACATTTTAACTAAAAAATGCATAATCTGTTTTTAAATTTAAATAATGTAAAGAAAACCATCAACTAGCTTCCACTCTATTTGTAAAAGTTTCACCCACAAGGTTAAATGTCAGGGTTTCTGCTTGTTTTGCCATGACCTAATCACATCTGCTCTTAACGTGGCTGAGTATGTGTGACATTTAACAACTCACTTTTAAACAATCTTACTGTAAAGAGAACTGGTATAGAGGGGACTACTTGACAGTCTGTGATGAGTGTAGCTTTGTATTCACAAGCTCCAAAAACACTATGAATAAAACAAGTTTTATAAAGGAAAAAAATTATGGTGATGTCTATGAGGCTAATGTCTTTGTGAAGAGAATTAGGTTCGGGAAATGCAGGACTATTAGAAAGGTTGAATCTCATATTTCTGAATTATGAGTGACACAATCAAGGCAATTCAATAATAGCTACTATTTATTACATGTCTACTGTGTGCCTGGTGCTAAAATATATATAATTGGAGGAGTATATTTGGTCAGTAAGATAAATCCTTGTTTTATTCCTCTTCATTTTAGAGTAAATGGCTTGATAGCATCTATAAATGTACAGGAAAGTGGTAATTGCAAAGCTTATGCAGGATGTTTGTGGAACCATTGCTAGTTGGATAATAAGTCTAATTGCTCCCCTTCTCCCCTGTCTTAGGTCTCACTGGCCTTTTTCTTTTGTGGGCAGAGATCTATGCAGAATATGTTTCATTTAGGAAAATTTTTTTCTTACTCAGATTGGATCTAGATTGTCTGCGTATACTATGTTCATATATATACACACACACATATTTATGAATATGTATATATATGTACAGGCATACCTTGAAGATATTGTGGGCTCACTTCCAGGCCACCAAAATAAAGCAAATATTGCAATAAAGTGAATCACACACATTTTTGGTTTTCTAGTGCATATAAATGTTGTGTTTACACTATACTGTAGTCAATTAAGGGTGCAATAGCATTATGTCTAAAAAATATACACACCTTAGTTTAAAAATACTTTATTGCTAAAAAATGCCGACACAGAGACATGAAGTGAGCACATGCCGTTGAAAAAAAATGGCACTACAGAATTGCTCAACAAAAGGTTTCCACAAACCTTCAATTTGAAAAAAATGCAGTATTTGCAAAGTGCAATGAAACAAGGCATGCCTGTATAAGTCAAGTCTTGGGTATGCATACACACACACACATGCGCATGCACACACACACACACACACATAGGGTTATAACTGTTACAGTTCTGAGTACTGAAATACTGAAATTTGGCAGAGATAGCCCTTTATAGAGGTTGTCCTATTATGTATCCTACTAGCAATGTATGGCAGTGTTGGTTTCCCTACAGCTTTTCCCTCTATTCCCCCTTGAACTCTTTCTAATCAAGATTCTGTGTGAAAGGACCACATTTTAAAAAGTCTTGGAGGCAATAGGAAACATAGTGTATTGAAGTCCTTTAAATAATTCAGTGTGGTTGAAGTATCATATGGAGAGGAGTCAGAAAGGCAGATGTAAACACAGGTGTAAAGATGAGGTTAAAGGCAAGAAATTAGGCAGGATAGGTATGCATGCATACATACATGTACATATAGAGCAACTTCAAATAATTCAATATGACAAGTGTAGCATGTGGGTTTTGGGGGACTGGAGAGGTGAGTAGTGTTTATTTGGTTTTCTTTTATTTTCTGAATGTCCAGAATGATTCCTCATTCTAATTTTTTCATGGGCAGGAAGATCTTGGTGGGGGTTGGAGGGACCAAGTTTGGAGAAAAAAAGGCCACCCAGACTGTGGTGCTGAAGGTCTAGGAGGATGGGCCCATGGAGCAAGTAGGAAGGCTAGGAGCTAGAAATATTTAAAATGGGAACTCTTTGAAGAAGCTAATTATTTGTAGTGCTTGTCTCTTGGGCTATGGAAACAGTCATATGAAGAGCATAGTTTTAGATCTTTACCCTTCCATGTTGGAATTCTCTTTAGTTACTCTCAACTCCTCAGTAAAGACTCACCTCCACTACCTTGGGTGGTGGAGATATGAGGAGTAAAGGAATAGAGTGGTAAAAAGAAGTGTGAATTACCACACATTGACCCCCCGATGATACCCATTTGTAGGGAGCAACATGGTATATAGTGGGTGACTGTATCCAAGCATTTCTAGAGGTAATCAGCATCTAAAAAAGAAATGGCCCATGGTTTGGCAGGAAAGAGCTGCTGCAAGGTGGGCAATTCAGAAGCAGATGTGAGAGAGTCCCTCTTTCAGTATATACTAGAAGAAGGTGATCCTTGCAAGGGAGAAGACTGACTTGAGTTTCACACAAATCATTATTTTCCCAGGAAATCTGTGTGATAGCTATTATTCTCCCCATTTTATGTACTAGAAAATTAAAATTAAATTTTTTTGTTCTTATGCTTCAAATAATGATAGTAATAATTGCTGTAATTTATTATATATGTACTATATGCCAGTCCCTCTGCAATTTCCTTTACATCATTATTATTATGGAAACATTGCTGCGAGGAAAGAATTGTTTTCTCAATTGTTTTAGGTGTCAACTTTACTGGAGTAAGGAATACCTAGGAACCTGGTAAATCATTATTTTGGGGGGTGTCTACTAGCATGTTTTCAGAGGAGATTAGCCTGTGAGTCTGAGTGAACTAGATAGGGAAGCTCTGCTCTCGATGTGAGTGGGCACCGTCCTCTCTGCTGGGGGCATGGAGACAACAAAAACAGAAAAGGCGAATGTGTTGATCTTCCTGTGGGAATGGGAATACACTCTTCCTCTCCTGTACTTGGACAAAAACCCCAGTCTGCCTAGCCTTTGAACTCCAGGACTTACACCAGTGGTCCTTCAGGTTTGGCTTTGGACTGAGAGGTATAACATTGGCTTGCCTGATTCTGAGGACTTCGCACTTGCACTGAGCCAGACTATCAGCACCCCAGGGTCTTCAGCTTGCAGAAGGCCTGTTCTGAGACTTCTCAGCCTCCATAATCACATGAGCCAATTCCCCTGATAAACCTCCTCTTATCTCTCTCTCTCTCTCTCTCTCTAGAGATAAATAGGTAGATCTCTTATTGATTTTGTCTCTTTGGAGAACCCTAACTAATACACGCAGAGAGTAAATAATATACTCAAGGTCATGGAGGTAACAACTGGTTAAACTTGGGCTAGAATCCAAGATTTATGGACCCCAGAGTTATGCTGATTCCTGATCCCTTTGTATCATAGAGATTAGAGACAATAGAGACGATTAGAGATAAGCTTCCCCTATTTCACTCTCTTGCTTTTTCTACACTTACTTATATTCCTACATTCTTATAATGTCTGTTCTTCCTTCTCTCTAAGGCTATCTTATCCAAGTATCATTTGAATTCCATCTCTTCCTGCCACGTTGGCATATTTCCCTGGCAATGATCTTCTTTCTCTCCTAATCTTACAACTATGAGCATAAAAATGAACCCTTTACTCAACCTTCTCTCTCTTTCAAGCTAGTCTTTCTTTTCAAAGAAATCTATTCACTGTATCCATGTTCTATTCACTTGTCAATTCACTTCAGTGAAGCACTCACCAAGGTTATCATGGACCTCCTGGTTACCAAATATAGTGGCCTCTTTTCAGTCTCCATTTCTCTAAACCTTCATGCAGCTTGAAATTTTCTCCTTCTTTGGCATCCATGATGGCAGATATCCTTCTACTTTGCTTAACATTTCTCATTAGTCTCATTCAATGGCTCTTTTTTTCCCTGCCCACCACTTACGTGTAGATGTTCTTCAGGGTTTAATCCTCTATACTAATCTGTTTTCCCCTGAGATGAGGTTTTTTCCATCCTATGGCTGTGACTTAAAAACTAAATAAAACTTTCTTCCTGAGTTTCAGAACTGTATTGGATACTGGAATTGTTCTAAAGCTTAGTTTAAAAAGAATGCTCTCCTAAAAATCTTTCTTCTAACTTCCCCAACTGGATGTACTTTCTCTTCCTTTTGAATTCCTACAAGATTTTGCCCTTGCCTCTTAGCTGACATGCATCGTATCAAACTTTGTCTGGCAGCTGTTGGTGTGCTTGTCATACTCCTTCTAGTAGATTGTAAACTCCTGGAGGACCAGAACTTTGCCTTTCTTATTGCATTTTCTTTAGAACATAATACAGTGCCATGGACATGATAGAGGATCTATATTTATTGAATCCAATTGAGTCTATTTTATACCATTTGATCATTTTCTTTGATTCTATCTTCTGAAATTTCTGTGATCCAGGGCCTTTGTGAGCCATTCACTCCAATTTGACAGTGACAAGGCCAACCTCCTCACCAAGCTGCTGCAGTTTGAGGATCAGCTGCAGAGGATGCCATCAAACAACAACTCTTCCTTAGTCTGGAAGGAGTGGATCCACAAACTCGTGATCCTCTTCTATATTTGCATTATATGATATCCAGTTACAAAAAAAGGCCAGCCTGACTCAGGCAGGCCATTTTCCCACATAGTGGACATGGAGTTCTGAAGGGATTCCTCAACTCTCACAGGGAAGCCTCCAGCCACGACTCTCTTGCTTGCTGGTTCCCTACCTGCCTGACCCATGTTCACCTGCCCACATTTCCCTCGTTGCCCGCCTGAACACTGGACCATTGGCCTATTGGTCCCAACCACTGGTCTGTCTGCTGGATGTTAACAAAGGTCTCATCACTCCTTAAAAGAAAAAAGATAGGTTGATGGTTATTTTTCCTCTGATACAAAAGGCTTGTATTTTTTAATTTCCCTGTCACTACTCTTTACTCATTATTTCCTCAGTGTGAACATAACATAAATGCATAATTTTAACATTTTATTTGCTGAATTCCTACTTGTAATATGTGTGTCTTGGTCTAGATTGCTTATTCTTGAATATGCTGTGAATTTCCAGAAGATAGAGATGAGTCTGCTGGCTCAAGTTGATTAATTTTTATCTTAGCATCATGTGAAATGTGCACTTAATAAGCAAAAATGCCTTTGATGATGATTTAACACCATCTACTGGTCTTTGATCTGAATACATCAGTCTTTAAAATTGATGGTGATTTATAAGTGGTACAACTATAGCCTGCATTCTCATGATCTCAACCAAATTGGTGTGACTTTCAGGCAGTAACTGACAGATGTCTTTTATCATATTGAGAACTTAGAAGGTGGTAGGAGGAGTGCACTGAGTCAAACATAAATAATCACAGTGTAACAAAGCAAAATATATGTGCCTTCAGGATGGCAGTGACAACATGCTCTCTCAAAGGAAGCAGGGGTTGCACCTGGAAGAGGGGTTGAACAGAGACTTCATTAAAAAATTTTGACATGATAAAATCATTTGTGGTTTAGCTGGGGTTCTCTTGGCTGAAGTGTGGAAGGTGAATCAGAAAAGGACAAGAATTAAAACAGAGATACCAATGAGATAGAAAAAAATTAAAGCACAACCCCTGATATCTAGAAACTGGCTTAGCACTCACAGCTAGGCCATGTTATTCTCCTGCTGGACATTTTAAAACCCCACAGAACCCCAACACCCCACACAGTTACTCTGAGGCCATGATACAGTGAAACAAAACAAGACCACTTCATATTTTGTCTCAGCACAGACAAAACCAAGGTCACTCTGCCCCCCACAATATATCAAATATCTTCCTCTCTCTGCTGAAATGAGTGACTGTTACTTCTTTACCAATTACAGATTTACCACTGCTCTAGTATGTCCTCCATATAGATAAGATTTATTGAGATACCCAATGATAAAATTGCTCCCATTTCTTGATAGTATCCAATCCAAGGTGAGGTCTTGCTCCTTAGACCAACTAAAGCCCAAATCTTATAACTGGTTCTTTTAGCTTCTTCTTACTAAGATAACCTATGCTTCTCCATGGTGTGTGCTCTCCCTCACTGCAATGAGTAATAAACTCAACTTGTTTAACTATAGATGTGTTTCTGGAGTCCATGGCTAGAGGTTATTGACACTAACAAGGGGACAGTGGCAGTACATGTAAGCAATGGCGAGGGCATGAAATAAACAGTGGTACCAGGGATTGAGAAGAGTGTGCAGATTGTGGAATAATTTAAACGGCAAAATCACTAGTACTTGACTAGTTAGAGTTGGAAGTTGAAAGAATGGGACGGTCCTAGGCAAAGACTGAGTCTGTACTGTGAGTATGTAGGTGAATAGTGATGGTATTCATGAAAATTGGGAAGACAAAGAGGGGACCTTTTAGGGGGAATATTTTGCATATTTGTAATTAGAGTGCCTGTGAGACATCCAGGTAGAGAGGTCCAGCAGGCAGTTGGGCATATGGGTTTGAAGATAGGAAAGTTCTGACCTAGTAGTTAAATGCAAAACAGGAGAAGAGATCATCCTGGAAATATGTGGAAAGTGAGAAGAGCATTTGGCTAAGAGTTAAACCTTGAGATTTATCAACATTTAAGGAGTAGGCAGAGGAAAAGGAGATTTTAAAAAAGAGAACCAGCAGAGATGCGTGTCATGAAAGCAAGGGAGTTAAGGGTTTTAAAAAGTGGGAAGTCATGAGCAGCATCAAATGCAGCTGAGAGATCAAATCTGTTAGGTTTGGAAGTTATGAAATCATTGGTGACCAGAGGGAGGAAGAGCAGTTTAAGAGGAAGAGTGAGTATATACGCAGACAGGAGTGGGTTGGGGAATAAATAAAAAGTGAAGACTTGGAGGCAGTGAGTGTGAAGAACTCTTGAGAATTCAAAGAAAAGCAGGTCAGGTGGAAGCTAGATACAGATGTAGGGTCAACAGGTGAAGTAGAATGATATTAAAATACCACTAGAAAGTCTGTTTTGTTCACTGATACATCATTGGTGACTACAAGCATGCCTGGCACATATTTAGGTATTCAACAAATATGGGTTGAACAAATGAATGATGGGATAATTGGTAGAGAACTTTCTAGAAGATGTAGAAGGGGTTAAAGTCAAGGGACTAAATAGTAAGGCTGTTGTTAACCAGAGGAGTTTTGTGTCTTCTTCCGTAGTGAATTCAGAGACACCATCCCATTTGTATTAGTCCATTCTCACCTTGCTATAAATAACTGCCCAAGACTGGGTAATTTAAAAGGAAAGAGGTTTCATTGACTCACAGTTCTGCCTGGCTGAGGAAGCCTCAGGAAACTTACAATCATGGTGGAAGGGGAAGCAACATGTTTTTCTTCACAAGGCAGCAGGAGAGAGAAGTGAAGAGCAAAGGGGGAAGAGCCCCTGATAAAACCATCAGATCTCATGAGAACTCATACACTATCATGAGAACCGCCCCCATGATCCAGTCACTTCCCACCAGGTCCCTCCCCCAACATGTGAGGATTACAATTAGGATTACAATTCAAGGTGAGATTTTGGTGGGGCCACAGAGCCAGACCATATCTCCATTTAATCTTAGTGTATTTAACTAGAACTGCTTGACATTTTCTGTTATCATATTCACTTTCCATGTAGCTCAAAACTCTGAATAATATCATCACCGTAGATTTCTTTTAGTAATAGTAAAAAAAATTATCATTTAGAGAAAGTTTGGGAATTTATGTATTTCAAATTGTAATAAACATCTTTATTGTTTCCCTTGTGCAACATTTTCTACTTATAATACTGTTCTGATTTTGTAATTGAGTTTAATTAAGAACTTTATGACAATCTGCATTTGCCACTAATAAACTGGGTTGTCCCAGAGTGTACTGCTTTCCCCATTACTGGAGTGTTGCTCATGAGGAAGCAAGCTGACCCCAAGTTTGGGATAAAGTAGTTGGAATCCAGTCACCATATGAGTTGAATCAGATAACTTCTAAAGGTCCACTGTAAAGGTCTTTAGAACTTCTAAGATTTTGCTTCTTTGTTGCCAAATTTTAAAAATCAATTAATCAATTGTGTTCCCAATATCATCACCTCATATTTTAGGCTGTTTGAATCAAAACTTTTGATATTGGAAAACAAATTTTAGACTTTGGCAACCATCTTGTATGCAAGGAAGTTTATATTGTGACAAGTAATATAAATAGATTTATTCTAAAAATGAGGGGAGAGAGAGAGATGGAGAGACAGAGAGAGACACCGCTATTAAACTGCATTTGCTTTTTACTGAAAATTGGGATTCCATCTCTCCACTAATACTCAGAAGCTCCAGACTGATTAGGGATTATTTTTTTGTTAACAAACAGTCAATGTCAGGAAGCTATTCCAGTGGAGCATAAAACTGTGGCTGTTCTCTAGAGGCAACTGAAGATTTATTGTTTTGGGAGCCTGCTTTGTCAATTCCACCAGATAGTGTTACCAATGCAAACTGACTGGCTTTCCAGAAAAGCTTGTTGTCTGCTAGTTGCCAGGTGTCTAGTGATGAGAACAGCATGCGGCCAATGTGGCAGAAAAATAAAGTGCACGCATGGCCAAGGGAAGGTGGTAAGAAGGGCTACACTGTGGAGACCCTCCTTCTCCCAAATCTGGCTGTCTCCATCTGGTCCTAGTTCAAAACACAGTTGTTTCCAAAAGCTATAATCTTGGTCCCTGGATAAACTACAGAGGAAGGACTTAATGTAAAATCAGGGGTCTTGTGATGTGATCTGTGTCTCAATTAGGAAGTCAGTGTGATGGGGCTTTAGCAGCCTAGTGCTCTCCTGAGCATAGACCAGACCCTATAGTGACTTAACTCCTAACACCTTTTCCTCTTTAGCATTCTGATACCTTGTGGCTCTTGCTGTAGCATGCAATCATGTCGGATAAATACTGTTTATTAAGTGCCTATACACAGCACCCATTCCATAAACTATGCCCCTAACTGTGCAAAGCCGGTATCATTGCTGCCATTTTACATACAATAAACTGATGCTCAGGTTAGGTGACTTGCCTAAAGCTATACAGGTGTTAAGTAGATGATCTAAGATTTCAGTCCTGGTTTATTTGGCTCCAAAGTTAGTTTTTCACTACCTTATTTGTTCATGAATTAATTAATGATGGTCCTAACATACATTTTTTCATTTAAATCATCACATTTGGTTTTCTTCATTGGTTAAATTGGCTAGATAATTGTCTAATATGGTGTAAACGTACTTACTGAATATGAGATAGATATATACACACTTATTTGAAATATAAAGTCTCATAGTAAAGATGTTTTTTTAAATCAACCATAAGTTTTTGCGACTCCTTGAATTTTAAGCTTGTGATAAGATAGAATTAACATTTGTGTTGTCTGGTTAGTCTGAGGGTGTCAGGTTTTCAGCAACTCAGAAATCCTGAACTCAAACTCCTGAACTTTCTTTTCCTCCCTGTCATCTCTTTCTCTCCAGGGCCACTTCATATGGTGCAGATTGGAGACCAAACGACTCTGGGGAGTGCCACTAACATGGTAGCCTATGTGACTGGCAACTGCTCTCCTTTCTCCTCTGCCTCTATTTTTGGATACGCTTGTTTTGTTTAGGGTGTGATTGTGTGTGTGTGCACATGCAAAAAAGAAAATCATCTGACAGGAAAAATAATTAATGGAGAAGTGGTGATGGTTACAGCATTAATTAAGAATTGTTCTGTCAAATAATGCAGAAAGAATGGCATCTGAAAGTTTAAACTCTGACACTAAATCTACCTCAGAACTAGAAACCAGCAACGTGACAAAACAAATTATGAATTTTCTTGAATATTCTGTTCCTGAAAACCCAGACAGGTATATCCAGTCAGGTCAGAAGCTTATTTCTAGTGTTGAATGACATGTTTTGGAATTTTAACCGTGCAAAAGAGAGGGAAAGAAAAAAAAAAGCTGACTAAAGAGTTCTCTTTGACCTAAATTACAAAAAGATTCTAGTAATAAATGGCTTCTTGGTAAAAGGTGATCAATGTACACCTAATGCCACCTTGTATTTTTGAGTAATTGGATATTCTAAAATAGAATTTCCTTCTCCCTCCTTCCGTCCTCTCCTCCCTCCCTCCCCTCTCTTCTCCTCTTCTCTGTCCTTTCCTCTCCTCTTTTTCTTTTATAGAAGACATGTAATTGCATTATAATTGTCTGTCCAAAAGAGAGAGGGCAATGAATGGTAAAGACCAAGTGAAAGAGTGAATCAGACAATGACATTATGAAAATTTAGTCATGTGAAAGGAGAGAATTATGTTCTTTGTATATTGAGTATATGAGTGTCAATACACCAAAGACTTTCATTTTTAATTTCTCCCTCTAAGAGCTTGTATTAGTTTGTTAGGGCTTCCATAAAACATACCCTGAACATTTAGGTCATAACGCAGTCTTGTAGATTTCTTAGATTTGTATATATATTTCAAATATGAAAGATATTTGAAGAAAAGAAATATTGCATTTGGAATTAAAATCACATTTCTATATCATTTTTGGAAAGTCATCTATACTGAGCATATGAGGGCAGGCACACTCCTGACATTTGCAGAATCTGGGAGAAGGGTTAAATGAAAGCCCATGAATCATTTCATGTAAATATTTAAAAGTTCTGAATCATGAGAACAGAGTACTGAATAAAATGCAGTAGTCCCTTGGTATCCATGGGGATTGTTTCCAGGACTCCTGCAGGTACCAAAATCCATGGATGCTCAAATCCCCGATATAAAATGCTGTCATATTTGCATATAACCTACACGCATCCTCCTGTATACTTTAAACCATCTCTTCATTACTTATAATGCCTAATACAGTGTGAATGTTACGTAAAGAGTTGTTATACTGTATTGTTTAAGGAATAATGAAAAGGAAAAAACGTCTGTACATGTTCACTACAGAAGCAACCATCCATTTTTTAAAATATTTTTAATCCGTGGTTAGTTAGAGCCATGGATGTGGAACTCGAGGCTGTGGAGGGCTGACTGTATGTTCTATCTATTTGCCTTGACAAATATACCTTCATAGCAGTCTTGATGGGCAGGATTCAATTTAGAACTCTCAGACTGTTCAGAGCTCTGGGTCAGAAGACGATAGCACATTTCTCTTCCCACCCTAGCTCAGCCCACCTCATGAGGGATCTCATGCAGAGTCATTTGGATCCCCCAGGTGATGTATTCAAGTCCTTTCCAAGTGGCTATGCCTTGGTGGCCCCTCAGCTCTAGGGATGCACATGTCTTGGTGTGATAGGCTCCAGGAGGACAACCTTCAAGAAGAGGCCTGAGAAGGCCTTGGAAGCAGACCGAGGCAATTTAGGAAGGGGGTTCTTGGGCCCTGGGTGCCCACACTGACAGTTGAAAGGGTTGATCATGGGCTCCAAGGAGGCACATTCCTCTTAGCTCTGAGAACTCTTTACCCTTTGAGAGAAAGGGCATAGCCAGAGGATGGCTAGAGCAGAATTTGTTGTGTAAACCAGGGTGGTGTAGCTAGCAAGGTAGTGTGAAAACAAGGCCAGAGCTCTGTTACTAATCAACTATAAGACTCTAGGTCTTTCCCCAGCTGGGTCCTTTAAGATGGTTTTAGGGCATTCCAGTTAAGTGGCATGCAATGGCCAACTAGGTAGGAACCACATTTTCGTCATCCTGTGATGAAGAAACAAAATGCAATCAAGTGAGAACAAATGGGTCCTGAAAAGGTCTGCCAGCAGTAAGGCACCCTGACAGGTAGCTGGGCATTGCTCCTGCTGGGACCTGGGTGTGTAGCAAGAGGAGCCCCAGTTGTCTTCAGGGTCTCCTATGAGACTAGAGTAATCCCTGACTTTAACCAAATAGACCCATTGGAACTTATCCCAGGTAGGGTTGTGTTGTCATCCAAGAAGTGAGACATGAATGCAGTAGGAAAAAGGAGAGAGCACCAGGAAGAAAGAATTTGTTAGGGTGACTCAAGCCAGTCCTGGCCAAGGGAGACAAACACTGTGTCCTGCACACAACTCTGCTGCTTCCAAGGTGTACCCAGGAGTTGGGTGGGATGATTAATTCTCTAACCCTTCTCTGGCCTGTAAACAATGGCCAAGCAACTCGGTCAGTCTTTTTGTTGTCATTTCATACTGAAAAAAAGTAACCTTCAGAAACTTTGCTTTCCCAGCTTCCTTGTTACTAATGAGGCTGCACACACCAGTTTCACACCAGAGAGCTATTTCCTTCTCAGAACATGAATCCATTGGTTTCTGCTTTATCAATTAACTTTGTTGGCCAGAATCAGGTCTTCAAGAGAATGAATGACTTTGGGAAAACGGAGTTCCTGAGAGAGCAAAGCTGAGGTGCTGACCTTGTGCAGTCAGGCTTCTGGTTTTCCCCTTTCTCCCTGTCCTTTTTCTTTTCTTGTTTTTAGAGACAGAGTGTCACTCAGTCACCCAGGATGGAGTGCAATGGCACTATCATGGCTCACTGCAGCCTCGACCTCCCAGGCTCAAGCAATCCTCCTGCCTCAGCCTCCCGAGTAGCTGAGACTACAGGCCACAGACACTATACTTGGCTAATTTTCTTTTAATTTTGTGAAAATGAGGTCTCACTATGTTGCCCAGATGGGTCTCCAACTCCAAGCCTCAAGCAATCCTCCTGCCTCAGCCTCTCAAAGTGCTGGGACTACAGTCATGAGCCACTGTGTCCACCATCCCCGTCATTTTTCTTTTGCCTTCTACCATCTCTTTCTACCTTCCCCTTTACCTTACCCTTCTCTCTCCCTTCTGTTTGTCTCTCTCCCCGCCTTCTCCCAATCTCTCTCTTCCCCCTTTTCTCCTCCCTCTTCTTTCCCCTTTTGCTCTTTCCTGTCTCCTTTCTTTTAACTTTCATCTGCTCCTCACTTCCTCCCCCACCCCTTTCCCTTCCTTCTTCTCTTTCTCTCTAATTGCCTTTAGAAATAGTTGCTACAGTCTATGGATGGTCTAAATTTTAAAATGTTTGAGTCTGCAGTTTGTTAATATTTCCCCAGAATCTAGTTTCATTTTCAACCAGAGAATTTTATGTAATTAAACCAAAAATAGAACAGGATATTTCCAAAGAAGCATTAGCTCAAAGCCTGCTGTTCTCACCCTTCCACCCACCCCTCACTCACACACATACTGAGATTCAAGGCACAAATTCACGGTGATATAACCCCAATTCTGCCTGTATCTCTGTTAATTTATTTCTTCTCACAATTCTAGATGAGGCCTCATGGGGGAGCTGCTATCTCACTGTAGATAAACCTATACTGTTTCCAACAAGGACTGACCTTTACAGATTGAAATGAAGAGTGACTTTTGCTACAGAGAAAAAGGTTCTGGGTTGTTATTTTCCTGCAGATGTCTTTATTTTGTTTCCCTCAAGAGCCAACAAATACATTCTAATGAAGTTTAGAGCTTCATTTTACCTTAGCAAAATAAAATCTCAAACTGAAAAATAAGATGTTCAGTGTAGAAAGATTTTACTTGTTGAACACTCAAATCAAAGAAAATTTCTAGTATTTTTTCCTTCCACAGAGAGGTTTCACATGCCACATCCTCAGATAAAAAGTTCATTCTATATTAATTTCTTATAGCAACACCAGATACGTTATCCTAAAAGAATCCAGGATTGGGAAATAAAAATGAATCATGGGCTAACTTGCAAATTAATTTACAAACACAAATCTTGTCAATTTTTAAAATAAAGTTCCAGGGGAGAGTAAATAGAAGGTAATTTGATGTATCTTACTGCTGCAAAAGCTGATTTATCTGGCATTCAATCAACTGGAAATTTCTATGAATCTATACTTTGCTGCAGCTCCAAGACAGTGAGGATTGATGTTCCTATTGACCTAGAGGAACCAAGGATTCTCGGTGACTCCTGAATCATCAACAAAGAAACAGTTTTGCCTAGTAAAGCCTTAGTTCCAAGCAGATATTTCCTGGGATTCTTTTTTTTAAAAATTGATTAACTACAGCATTTTATATGACTCAAGATTATCTAGTATATGTTTCTCATTTGCAATCGAGGAAACTGAAGTCTAGAAAGGGAAAGGGACTTCCCTAGGGTTACCCAGTTGTAGTCCTTTTCCAAATGTGTTCTATGGGATCCTGGTGGGTCCTGAAATACTTTCAGGGCCACCAGTTGGTCAGGGGTATTGATTGGCTATCCCCTGGCTCCATTCTCCTGTTTCAATTACATCATCTGTTTTTATCTGTGTGATAGACTTACTGTTCTGGGAATATTAAGCAAATGTATTTTCTTTCTTTGTAATCTCAGTTTCTTGTCATTCGAAGCTTTCTGAATCAAAAGCCATGCTTGGCCAACACAGATAGTAGGATTTCTTCCATAATAGGTAAAGATTACTCCTTCCATCATTAAGGCTTAGTAATTAGCCTTAGCACCCCAGAAAAAGGAATTGGGTATAACATAAGGGAAGTCCCTACTGGAAAGGAAAAGGAAAGAAGATAAATCTAACCCTTTTTAAGTGGATTCTGTAAAGAGAAAGACATCTGATGGAGAGGAACTAGGTGAGACACATGAGCCCTGACCACCCCCTATAGGCTCAAGTCCTGGAGTTGGAAGGCTGTTACACAGAGAAAGGTGAAAGCAAATAAACGTTCGCTGCTCATTCCCTGTTTAGAGCCCTTGGTCTAGTGGGAAAGTGACAGTAATGAGGAAGGTAATTAGATGGAAACTTGGCTTTTCATGACCTTTACATGGTATGCAGCAGATGCAGAAATTTCCAGATATCTCACATATGGGAAGGCCAAGAGAAGCCCAAGGTAAGGCCAAATAATTGGCTGCAGGTAGGTACTTTAATATTGTGATAAATGGGCTCCAAGAATGAATGTATAAACCCCAAAAGCCAGATGGGACCAGTTTTTTATTTTTATTTTATTTATTTTATTTATTTATTTTTTTTGAGATGGAGTTTTGCTCTGTCGCCCAGGCTGGAGTGCAGTGGCACGATCTCTGCTCACTGCAAGCTCTGCCTCCTGGGTTCATGCCATTCTCCCGCCTCAGCCTCCCGAGTAGCTGGGACCACAGGCACCCACCACCATGCCTGGCTAATTTTTTGTATTTTTAGTAGAGACGGGGTTTCACCATGTTAGCCAGGATGGTCTCGATCTCCTGACCTCGTGATCCACCTGCCTCGGCCTCCCAAAGTGCTGGGATTACAGGCGTGAGCCACCGCGCCCGGCTGGGACCAGTTTTTAGTGATCAACTGTTCCAGGACCAGACCAATGCAGACATTCCTCTGCAGAGACAAAAGAAGAATCAGAAAACATCAGGGAGATCTGAGGTTCAATTTGTCTCCTTCCATTGTGAAATGAACTAAGCCACCCTTTTCAACAGGAAGAGGATCAACGGGATGAGGAAGCAATATGAAAGAATGAACATTTACCTCAAAGAGAATTTAACTGCAGATTGTCTAGTATATGTGTCTCATTTTGCAACCGAGGAAACCGAAGTCCAGAATGGGAAAGAGACTTCTCAAGGGTTACTCAGTTGTGGCCCTTTTCCAGATGTGTTCTATGGAGTCCTGGTGGGCTCTGGATATACTTTCAGGGCCACCAGTGAGAGAGGAGTACTGACTGGCTATCCCTTGGGTCCATTCTCCTGTTTCAACCAAAAAAAGACTGCTTAAACCAGTCTTATTTAAGGGTTTAAAAAAGCCACAGGGCTTTCAGGCTCCCACTGTTTCTTCTTCCTTTGCTCTTTCTTGACTATGTTTAGGGTTAGGTCAACTCAGAGCAACCTGGACACAGGAGGCAATATGATGAGGTGGAAAGCATACTGGAAAGCTAGGAGAGCTAAGCTGAAGTACTTGGTTTTGCAGTTAAGTCCCTGTGACCCTGAGCAAGTTACATCACTTTTCTAGGCTTCAGACTGTGTATTTATAAAATTGGTCTGAGGAGTTCCATGAGATCTCTTTTACATTTGCATTTTGATGTTATAGAAATGCCAACATTTTCTTTGGTGGACTCCAGATCCCCTTCTAAATTCCTCCTCGACTCTAGCAGTTAAGAATAAAGTTTTTTTTTTCTCAGTTATGTTAACTTTATTTAATAGGCTGAAATAGTCTCAAAAATCTTTCTCTTCATCAGATGTTTACAAAACTTTTGGCCTTTGAGCTCCAACCTGGAGCTTTACTCCATCTATAATATGATTTTCCTGTTATAGTGCATTCTGAAGTTCTTCTGAAGAAAACTGAACCCAACCCAAACCTCTGTGAAAGCCAGTCTCCTTGTCAAAAAGTACAACACACTTTTGGATATGGCCAAACTGTGCAAAGCCACCATCAGCTCATTCGACGCTGCAGTCCAAGGAATTTTGCTAACAAAAGCAACCGGCCTACTGATACTTGTATGAAGCACCATGGCATCTTTCCCTGCTAAGGCAGCCATCTTTAGGCTCAAAAGTTCTTTTTTTGTTGTTATTTGAGTTCCTTGTATACTCTGGATATTAGTCTCTTGTTGGATGAAGATTTTGCAAGTATTTTCTGCCATTCAACAGGTTGTCTCTTCACTCTGTTGATTGTTTCCTTTGCTGTGCAGAAGCTTTTTGCCTTAATGTAGTCCCATTTGCCTAATATTTTGTTGCCTGTGCCTTTGGGGTCTTAGCCAAAAAATCATTGCCTAGACCAATGTCCTGGAGTGTTTGCCCTATGTTCTCTTCTAGTAATTTTATAGTTTTGGGTCTTACATTTATGAGGAGAGATAGGGGTCTTGTTTTATTCTTCTGGGTATGGATATCCAGTTTTCCCAGCACCATTTATTGAAGAGACTGTCCTTTCCCCAGTGTATGTTTTTGGAAACTTTGTTGAAAATCAGTTGACTGTAAATACATGGGCTCATTTCTGGGTTCTCTGTTCTGCCCCATTGGTCTGTGCATCTGTTTTTATACTAATGCCATGCTGTTTTGGTTACTATAGCCTTGTAATATATTTTCAAGTCAGGTAGTGTGATGCCTCCAGCTTTGTTCTTTTTGCTTGGAATTGCTTTGGCTGTTAGGGCTCTTTTTGGGTTCCATATATATTTGCAATTCTTTTTTCTATTTCTGTGAAGAATGCCATTGGTATTTTGGTAAAGATCACATTGAATCTGTAGATTGCTTTGGGTAATAGGATCATTTTAATGATGTTTATTATTCCAGTCCATGATCATGGGATGTCTTTTCATTTGTTTGTGTCATCTTCTATTTCTTTCATCAACTTAAGAGGTCTTTAACCTTCTTGGTTAAATTTATTCCTATGTATTTAAATTTTTGTAGCTATTGTAAATGAGATTGTTTTCTTGACTTCTTTTTCAGGATTTTTTAGATAAGACTTCAAAAGTACAGACAAGAAAAGCAAAAATAAACAAATGAGATTACATAAAATTAAAAAGCTTCTGCTCAGCAAAGGAAACAATCAACAGAATGAAAAGACAAGCTACAGAATGGGAGAATATATTTGCAAACTACACATCTGACAAGGGGTTAATACCCAAGATATATAAATACAAGGAACTCAAACAACTAAATAGCAATAATAATAATAATAATCCAATTTAAAATGGGTGCTCCAAATAGACATTTCTCAGAAGAAGACATACAAATGGTCTCTTCATATGCATGTATATGAAAAAAATGCTTAATATTACTAATCATCAGGAGAATACAAACCAAAACTATGAGATATCATCTTACTCCAGTTAAAATCATTATTATAAAAAAGGCAAAAACTAACAGATGTTGGCAAGAATGCGGAGAAAATGGCTCTTTTATTCACTGTTGGTGGAAGTGGAAATTAGTACACAGCCATTATGGAAAACAGTATGAAAATTTCTCAAAAAAACAAAAAACAGAACTACCATACTATCCAGCAATCCTACTACTGTGTATCCAAAGGAAAAGAAATAACTATATCAAAGAGATACATACACCCTCATGTTGATTGCAGCACTATTCACAATAACAAAGATATGGAATCAACCTAAATGTCCGTCAGTGGCTGGAGAAAGACAATGTGGTATATTTACATAATGAAATATTATTTGGCTATAGAAAGAAGGAAAGCATGTCATCTGATGCAACATGGATGGAACTAGAGGTCATTATGTTAAGTAAAATAAGCCAAATACAGAAAGACAAATGTCTTTTTTTTTTTTTAATTTTACTTAAAGTTCCAGGATACATGAGCAGAATATGCAGGTTTGTTACATAGGTATACATGTGCCATGGTGGTTTGCTGCACCTATCAACCTGTTATGTAGGTTTTGAGCCCCACATGCATTAGGTATTTGTCCTAATGCTCTCCCTCCCCCTGCCCCTGACCCCGCAACAGGCCCCAGTGTGTGTTGTTCCCCTTTCTGTGTCCATGTGTTCTCATTGTTCAACTCCCATTTATGAGTGAGAACATGCAGTGTTTGGTTTTCTGTTCTGGTGTTAGTTTGTTGAGGATGATGGTTTCCACCTTCATCAATGTCCCTGCAAAGGACATGAGCTCATTCTTTTTTATGGCTGCCTAGTTCCATAGTGTATATGTACCACATTTTCTTTAACCAGTCAATCAATGATGGGCATTTGGGTTGGTTCCATGTCTTTGCTTTTGTAAATAGTACTGCAATAAACATACATGTGCGTGTGTCTTTATAGTAGAATGATTTATAATCCTTTGGGTATATACCCAGTAATGAGATTGCTGGGTCAAATGGTATTTCTTGTTCTAGATCCTTGAGGAATCGTCACACTGTCTTCCACAATGGTTTAACTAATTTACATTCCCACCAACAGTGTAAAAGTATTCCTATTTCTCCACAGCTTCGCCAGCGTCTATTGTTTCCTGACTTTTTAATAATCACCATTCTGACTGGTGTGAGATGGTATCTCATTGTGATTTTGATTTGCATTTCTCTAATGATCAGTGTTGATGAGGTTTTTTTCATAAGTTTGTTGGCTGCATAAATGAGAAAGACAAATTTCTTATATTCTTACTCATATGTGGTGCCTAAAAAAGTTGATTTCATGGAGGTAGAAAGTAGAACAATAGATACCAGAGGCTGGGAACAGTGAGTGGGTGGGATGGGGGAATGAAAAGTGGTTGGCCAATGGGTACAAACATACAGTTAGATAGAAAGAATAAATTTTAATGTTTGATAGTAGAGTAGCATGACTATAGTTAACAACAATGTATTGTATATTTCAAAATAGCTACAAATGAGGCCTTGATATATACCATACTACATATAACGATAAATGCTTGAGGTGATGGATATCCTAAATACTCTGACTTGTTTATTGCACACTCTATGCATGTAATAAAACATCACATGTACCCCATAAATATATATAAATATTACATATCAATAAAAAGAACAATAAAAAGTAAATAGAATTTTAAAAATAATATAAGTTCAAGAGATACTTAGCCTCATACGGTGACATTCCTTGGTGAGGTCACAATAACTTTAGGTCTGGTTCCTGGCCTTATCAGCTCAGGGCTTGGAATGGGTCAGTGAACACCGAGGAAATCAAGCTATGGGGGCTGACTCAGTTAACCAGATTCACAAGAGACTGATAGAGTTCTCAGTCTTTTCAAGAATTCTAGCTCTTAGGGTCTAGAGGAGGAAGTATAAAAGAAAACAAATACCTGCATGATTTCCCAGCTTCTGCAAAGACTTTATGCATGTCACAGTGCCTTGAGCACAATGGGACTTGGGATGTTAATGTTTTGCACCTAAATCCAAAATATTACTCATATTTTATAATTCGAAGATGTTTGTTCAGGATGTTGTTTTCCTCTTGTTGATGCTCTGCTTATAAGGACCTACAGAATGGAGCTTTAAAGATCAGTCACCTTCGTGATTGACTTGGGCCCTTCTTCTTTACCCAGCATCAATAATCAGTCAAATGCCCAGGATTTTAGAACTTCTGCATATTAGCTAGATAGAAGGTGAACTATCTGGGGGCAAATGAACCACAGATAGTAACCAAATGGCACTAGATAAAGCATGCAGGAGCCCAGGAGATCAAAAAGGAAGAAATAGTAACTAGGTTGTCTTAATCACAGGTTAAGCCTGGAGCCCAAAACAGAAAACGATTTTTTTCCCATAGACTCAACACATCTGAATAGAAAACTATTTTTTTAAGATGAGACCCTAACAGTATAGACCATGATGCAAACACATAATTTAAACTGAGAAATTGAAACTATTCTCTGCCCTTTAGAAAACTATACAAAAGGAAGCAAAGCTTCTAGCAGGAGGTGACTTGGGGAGCGTAAACTCAGAGCAGAGAAAATTTGATGGCCTTCATGGTCAGTGTCAGCAGCTGTGACAGCTGATGACACTAGGAATGAGACGAGAATTATTATTATTATTATTATTAGTTTTTGACGACTAGGGCCCCAATGCTCAGGCAAGGCTACAGACTTGGGACTCATTCCAACTCTCACTTCTTTGGCTTGATTCCAAGCAAGCCTCACCCATCTGTTGCCACATAGTTGCTTCAGATAGTCCAGTCACTGTGCAATTGAGAAAATTATATCTTCATATTAATTACATTCTATTTCCTGGGAAGTATCCTGAGATGTTGATGGGTGCCATGGAAATATCCAAAGCTGTAAGCAAAATGCTTCTTCTTGTGTCTTATATTCTCTATCACAAGCTGGTTTGTACTAGCGTCAACCTCATAGGATTGAGCTTGTCCTCCTGTGGTTCCCTGTGCATATTCCTTTCTACCGACTAACAACAGCTACCAGACAGGTTCTCTTTATTTACTGAATTCTGGAAGAGGACCTCTTATCAAGATGGTGGCATATGTTTGAGATAGAAAATAGTCCAGGGAATCCACTTTGCTCTGTAAATGTAAATAAATATAAGACTCGATTATAAAAGGCAACTCCTAGATAAAGGTTTTTTTGTTTGTTTGTTTGTTTTGTTTTTTGTTTGTTTGTTTTTTGAGATGGAGTCTTGCTCTGTCGCCCAGGCTGCATGACACATGGCAACGATAACATCTTGAACATATTTCTTCACTTTTAAAGCTCCATTTCTTGATCTGATAAATGGAACACATCCACTGATTCATTATAAAAAGCCCATGAGATTATGCATGGTATGTGCCTGACATAAAATAGGTGTTCAATAAGCAATGCACACTTTACCTTTTTCTGTTTCCTTTTGTTAGGAAGCACATATGTCCCAAGTTCAAATGGCTACACACTGCTTTATTAGTTTATCATGGCTGCTGTAACAAATTTCCACAAACTTAGTGGCTAAAAACAATGAAAATTTATTCTCTTATGGTTCTGCACCTGAGTAGTCCAGATTGAGTCTCACTGGGCTGAAGTCAAGGTGTCGGCAGGGCTGGTGCCTTCTAAAGCCTCTAGGAGAGAATTTGTATTCTTACCTTTTCCAGCTTCCAGCAGATGCCTGCATTCTTTGGTTCATGGTTCCTTCCTCACATCACTCAACTTCATGTCTCCTTCTCTGACTCTGACCCTCCTGCCTCCCTCCTTCCCATATAAAGACTGTTGTTATTGGGCTCACTCAAATAATCCAGGATAATCCCCGATTTTAATTTCCTTAACTTAATCACATCTGCTAAGTCCCTTTTGTCACATATCACAACACAGTCACAAATTTTGTGAATTAGAAATTGGACATCTTTTGCAGGGAGGGCATTATTCTGCCAACCACAGATGTTATGGAAAAGATGTAAGTTTGATGAGACCTGCAGTTCAGGTCCACAGTTAAGGGCTGGGAAGAGACAACTCTTCAGCTGAAGCCAAGACGTGTTTTCTCTTGCAGTCCTTGAAAGAATGGGCACATAGCAGGGGCAGTTGGATCAAGACCAATTCATCTCGGGGGCAGGGTGCTGGAGAGAGGACTGGGATGACACATTTCCACTCATATTTTGTTCCAAGATAGTTTTGAAAACACTGAGCGTTTTCAAGAACATTTGCTGAACATCCAGAAGTACCCAAGTGTTTGGCTTTAAAAGAAAGACTGTCACAATCTAGCCCTTGGGGTCTACAAAATTACCTATCAGGGAAATCACAGAACAGAGTAAGATGAGCTAGCATATGTGACCCAGAGGATCACACAGAAACGTAATCCTAGAGTTTTCAGGGTGTACAATAATGGACTCAGTCCTTCTCAACCTGATTGGGTTTGGGCTCTCTGCCAAAGGAGAAATGGATTTGCTTTAATGTACATCCTCACTTTCAGGTTCTGGGGAACACTTTAGACGCCTGCATCAACCTGGTCCAGGGATTAGTATATATCTGCAAAGAGCCCTTTCACCAAAATCATGGCATGAGATAGATTTCTTCTCTTCTAATCTGTATTCCATATATTTATCTTGCCTGTATAAGCAAAATATGAACTTTCATTTTGTTCCTTGGCTTCTGCATGTCTTGTTTTGCCCTAAACAATCCTGGATGTAGGATTCAACTCCTCATCTTGTTCCCCTAAAACATCCACTTCCACAAACATGGTAGTGTGTGGTAAGGATATTACTGAAGATTTCATAGCAAACACGGAAGAGAGGATTCATATCACAAACTCCTTGGTTAACTATGGAAAAATTTCCCACTAATGATTTCTTTCTCTCATAGTATCCCCCATCACCTTGCCATACTGCCTCTGATGATTAGCTGTCTACCTCTCTTTTATCTCACATAGTTCCTGTACCTTCACTAATTCCAAAGGAGCCAAAAGTGTGGTAGCAAGTGCTTTCCCTAGAAGCCAAGCCTGCAATATGGTCAAAGCCTTCAAAGGGAACCCTGAGTAAACTTAACTCCGGCACTGGTCTAATTCTGCCAAGTCGTGCCATTCATCTTTTGTCCTCTGAATTGCTATTTGTTAAATAGAGATTTTGGATATGGTTAAAAAATTAATTTCTCTTGAATTTCTTATCTATTCACATTATTTTTGAGGAAACGTTACTGTGCCTGGGATGAGAGATGTCAGCTAGTTAAGGAAGTTGAAGTGAAGTGAGAGTTTCCAGGACACCATTAACAGTCTTGTGTGGTCCAAGGATTTTCCAGCGCTCGGCTGCAGAGGGAAGCTTCCTTGGTGATCACTGATAAGCAATAACTAGACCATGGACTAATTGAAACCTTCCCTGACTGTCCTATGTTTGAAAGTGGGAAATTAATCTTCCCCATTCTTGGTGCCAGAAAGAAAGAAAAAAAAGGTGAAGGAGTAGTTAGATATGTTAGTTATCAATTCAGGCATAGTCAGAAGATGAGCACTCACAGTTTCTCTCCCATGGAAGCATGGGGTTGGTTTTGGAGTCTGGGAGGCACTGGTCAGAATGTTGGTAGCAGACTGAGAAGACAGTGAAAGTGTAGCCTCTTTGGGTTTCGACCACCTCTATACCTTCTCCCTTGCCAATTAGGAGATCTGAGTGGTGTGTTCAAAGCCAAGGAGCTGTGCAAACCCTGTCACCAAGCTAGATGGGGAGACGCTGACCAGAAGTTGATCATGCCTTGTACAGGCAAGATGACTAAGAAGAAGAATCTAGGTCAAGGACTAGCACACAAATCTCTGTTTCTGACCTCTCCCTGTGTGTGCTCATTTATTTTATTTAAAAATTAAAAACAAATATCTCTCATAGTACTTACATCTAACCAAAAAATTATAGAAATATTAATCATAGTTCTAAGAAAGTGATATGACAATGGCAACTAATAGAATAGAAGGAAGACAATAATATTTTGAACTTCCCTTCTTTCTGGTCCATCCAGAATTCTCCTATCAAGCAGACTTCTCTGGGGTGCTCAATACATTATGGATCTACCAATTCCTTAGAGAAAAATGTTTTTGTTAAAGAGATAGCTATATTTACTTATTTTAAAATAGAAAGCACTATGGCAACTGAAAACATGGTTTGTAATAACCTTGTATCCAGGACGGTTCACATAAAAGGCCCAGGCAATAAGAATGGATTAAAAATGTGGAGAGTGCTATAACGAACTTGAATCTTAATTCATATCCACCTCAACTTTTTGTGAGAGGATCTGATATGGTTTGGCTCTTTGTCCCCATCCAAATCTCATCTCGAATTGTAATCCTCATGTGTTGAGGGAGGGAAGTGATTGGATCATGGGGGCAGTTTCCTTCATGTTGTTCTCGTGATAGTGATTTCTCACAAGATCTGATGGTTTTATAAGGCACGGTTCCCTGCTCTTGCATGCTCTCACACTTGTCTGCTGCCATGTAAGACATGCCTGCTTCCCCTTCCACCATGATTACATGATTGCAAGTTTCCTGAGGCCTCCCCAGCCATGTGGAACTGTGAGTCAATTAAACCTCTTTCTTTTATAAATTACCCAGTCTCGGATATTTCTTTGTAGCCATGTGAAAACCGTCTAATACAGCATCTCTTCAGTGTGAGTTACATTCTTTTACATTTCTTAAAAATGTGAAGTTGGACAAATTCAGAAACTTGGTCAAAACTCAAATTGAGCTGGTGAACAATCATGAACAATTTTCTCTGTAATCTCGTAATAACCCTTTGTGTTTAGACACATCAGGCACAATGTAAACTTTCTACAGAAAAATGTGTGTGCAAATTCCTGGGATTGTGGGCAATAGTGACATTTTAGTAATAGTAACTTGTATTTTGAAAGTCAGTAAAATGTTATTTTAAAAAATCCCATCCTGTCCCTTTTTCAAAGCCTATAATAACTGCATATAAGGGTTACTGAATTACTGTTGGGATTATATTGTTGCAGGAAAATAAGTGCAGTTTATCCTTCCTAAGCATTGATTCCTTTCTTAGAGCCTAGGTTGACGAACTGACTCTTTGGGCCACAGGGGTACAGTATAGTGTATAGATTTTCAGAGTGTGGATGCTGACTGTTGGGAAAGGGGTTCCTCTTTCTATTGATGGTGCTTCCCATCTGGCACTTACAGTGTCTGCTTTCAGGCTCCTGGGAGAGACTGAGCACATGCAGAAGACATTCCAGCTAACCAAGTTTTCATCCCTAAACTATGTTTTTTCCTCACTGAAACCTCATTCACTTCTCTTCCCTGATGAGCTGGAATGGGCAATTTAGAAGGAAAACACACATTTATCTTCTCTATCTTCTTCAGAGCCTGTAGCCAGTCCTGGGAATCCAGCCAGCCCCCTATCATTTTCTCTCTAGGCCCTACCTGGTTCTCTCTTGGCCTTCCGAGATGACGGTACCTCCAGGAATGTTGCGCCCCACCCAAAGTACAGAAACAAAACAGGGGAAAGGATGGTCCACTTCTTCCTTTTCTTTTTTGAGATGGAGCTTCGCTCTTGTTGCCCAGGCTGGAGTGCAATGGTGCAATCTTAGCTCACTGCAACCTCCATCTCTTGGTTTCAAGCAATTCTCCTCCCTCAGCCTCCCAAGTAGCTGGGATTACAGGCATATGCCACCACGCCTGGCTAATTTTTGTATTTAGTAGAGACGGGATTTCACCATGTTGGTCAGGCTGGTCTGAAACTCCTGACCTCAGGTGATCCACCCGCCTTAGCCTCCCAAAGTGCTGGGATTACAGGCGTGGGCCACCGCACCCAGCCCCTTCTAATTTTAAATATTTCTTTGCTTTTGTCTTTTCTGGAAAGGTTCCAGCTAATTGCTCAATGCTGTGATACCTTCTGCTGAAAGGGAGGAGGTGATAGCATGACAGAGTGCCTCCTCCCAGGCTTTATCATTCCCTACTTGTAGGCATTTGATAGCTCCCATGGTGCCCTCTTACTAAAGAAGCTGGGATGTGATTTCCCAGGAGTTCTTCAAATAGCTCCTGGTAATTCTTGCCTTACCATCCTTTGCACAGAGTTTCTGAATTTCCAAGTGGAGAGATTTCCAAGTCTAGGAATTTTAATGTAAGAATTGGTTGGCACTCTATCTCTGGGAAATGAACAGTAGCTTTTCCTTGCACATTTCTCAAAGGGAGTGAAAGTACTTCTAAAAATCTCATCTTTCAATTAATTTTTCCATAATTCTGTTCATCATTAAAAAATAGGGAGTGCTAATTAAAGCATTGAAGATAAACACTCCAGAGAAAATGGAAACATTCAGCTGAGGATCTGCCTTAATTCATATAGAAAAGTCCATATTAGCACAATCGACTGCCTTAACAAGTTGAAGTGAAACTAGTACTATTGGTTCTATAAATCAGTTCCACTCAATGATGGCCAAGGCCTTCCCAAGATATTGAGGAATATTTGCCCATGAGAGCTTATAACTGTACACAAAATTTTCTAATCCCTGTAGCATGGTGTGAAGTTAAGAGTTGAATGGAAAACTAAGCTGGTAGTAGGCCAAAAGGATGTCACTGCAAGGAGTAATTTGGTGGGTCAACCCTTTAGAGTTAGGTCATACGGCAGCAGGCTTTGGGGATGCTATTTGCCAAATAACGTAAGAAAGAGTTTCTTTTAATGTGTGTATACTTAATAAAGGTATTATGGATCTCCTACCCTAATTTCTAGGTCAGGCCATTCAATTTATCCTCCCTAAAGGCTTTTTTGGAGTATCAGTGGAAAAAAATTAGATCAGAGAAACCTCTAGGTAGCACTGCTATTTTGCCATCTGACAATCCTGCATTCTTTTCCAAGGTTTGTACACAATGGTTTTGGCTTCCGGGCCCATAGCAACGTTCTTTCAACATTTTTTTTAATCCTGAGGAAGGCAGTCTTACTGATGTTCTCTTGGGTTTTATATAATTTGAATCAATTTAACATACACCATATTTTTCTTGTGCCATCAAGATTAGTTTAACTTAAGAGAGTTGGGTCCACTCCAGTATTTGTTATACAGACCTAAAAACAGTTATTGAAATGCTTGACAATAAAAATGTATTTTGTGTACTATAAGATTTTCTCAAGGGATATATCTTTCTTGGGGGGCACAAGTCACAAGCGACTATTAGAATTAAATTGATAATTAGTATTAATATTTAACTTCCCATTGAGAATTAGATATTAAGAGCTACGGCAGTTCTTCCTAATTAAGTAAAGAGGTAAACATTCCGAGACTCCAGTAATGTCTGATTGTTGAAAGTACTCTTTATTAATTTGACCTCTTGAGGACTTTTAGCATGTAGCAAATATAGATGTTATGGTTGTTTGCTCTCCAAACAAATAGGTTATACTGAGCTGGAAATCTTTTTGAATTGGTATATCTTGAATGGATCTTTTATTTAATGAGTACCAGGTGAATTTCACATTAAATTTGTTTAGCTTCTGGCAATCCAATGGAAGTAAGTCTTCTGTCCTTCACAGGTAATATTTATGAAAATTCATCAGGTGAAATAATACATAAAAGTATATAAAGAATAACACATTGTCTTTTATTTTATAATTCATAATCATCTTTGCATGCTTTCTGTATATTTCTGGTGGTCCTAGAATAAGTAACAATATATTATATAAATATATAAAATAAAGCACATTAGAAGTATAAGCAAGAGGGAAAAAAGAATTCACAACACAGTCAGATTTTATAGTCATTACATTTCACTGGAAAGCAAAATATCTCTTCTTTGCCTATTACCTTCCACAGGCTCAATGTTGGCATTGGAAAACAAAGTGCTGAGTATGGCACTTCCTGCCTTATTTCCATGATGTATGGGCTAAATCATCAGGGTAGATAATTTGAGTTCATCAGCAATATTGAATTTGTGTTTTAATGTGAACACCTTACTGAGTCCTGGCTTATGAACTTCGCAAATGATGTGTGTCTCTATGTTAGTGTGCTTTGACTTCTGGCCCTTGAAAGCAGACAGCACATACAGTGTCCCACATTCCAAGGCCTCAAGAGATGGAGAGACTGAAGGGCAGAGCACTGCAGGTGGAGGGAACAGCATGGAAAAAGGCATGGGGTTGGGAAAGTATGTTCAGCGAACTACAATGTATCTGTAGCTTGTTTAGAAAAATAGGGTTTATGTTGGAAAGTAATGGCCTAAAAACTTATGGTGGATTTGTAATGCCAAACTCCTGAAAAGTAAACTTATTCTGTCTAGATCAGGAGTAGGCAAACTATGGCCCTTGGGTCAAATCCAGCTGGCTGCTTTTTTTTTGGAAAACAAAATTGTATTAGAACACTGCTAGACTAATTCATTTACAAGTTGCCTATGCTTGTTTTCATGCTGTAACAGCAGAGTTGAGTAGTTGTGACAGAGATGATCTAGTCCGTAAAGTCCATGACTATAACAATATATTCATATATAAAATAATGTACATTAGAAATATAAGCAAGTGGAAAAAAATGAATTCACAACACAGAAATTTTACAGTCATTACATTTCACTGAAAAGCAAAACATCTCTTCTTTGCCCATTACCTTCCATAGGTTCAGTGTTGACATTGGGAAACTAAGTTCTGAGTATAGCACTTCAACAATATTTGCTGTTTACATTTTGAAAAAGTTTGCTGACACTTGGGCTAGGCAATGGGGAATTTAAAATGCTTGAGCAGAGGAATGACAAAATCAAAATAGTAACGCATGATAGTTATTCTAAAAGTTGCAGGTAGGAGATTTGATACTGAAAGATTAGTTAGGACGATTTTGTAGTATAACCTGGATTTTAAAAACTGAGATGATGGCAGTGACAATAAAATGGAAGAGACAGATGTGAGAGACATTGTACAAGTAGAATCAACTCTGCTGGATAAGAGTTGCAATGTGGAGCAGAAAGAAGGAGAGTTAGATGATTGGGGTTTTATTTGTAAGACACTAACTGGATGTTAGTATTATGAACTAAGATAGGTCACATGGTGGGGCTATCAAATTTCAGAGGTGAGGCTAAGTTGAGTATGGGTTTGGACATGTTGAGTCTGGTATGCCATTGTGACATTCAGGTAGTGTCCAATAGACATGAGTTTAGAGCTGAAAAAGAGATCTGGGCTGCAGATTAGGAATTATAAGTTATTTACAAGCAAGAGAGTTTTAAATCGAAGGAGATAATGAATACGCTGAGAAGAGAATATTAGAGAATAGCCATATTTGCTGTTGGATAGGAGGAGGAAACAAAGAAAATACAGGGAAGCGGCCTAGGAGATGAAAGGAAATGCAAAAGCATGTAGCGTTCCAGAAGCTTAAACAAGAGATTTAAGAAAAAAGACATTGTCAGTAGTATCAGAAGCTGCCAAAGTGTCTGAGAAGTTGAGAAACAAAAAAAATAACTTTGGATTTTGCATTCAGGAGCTTATTGGTAGATGTTGAGAGAACAGTTTTGGTAAAAGATAGAGACAGAAGCCAGGCTTCTAGAGATTAAGAAATAATTAGTAGAGGTAGAAAGAATGGCCTATTTTGGGGAGAAACTTGACTAAAAAGGAAGGGGGAGAATGGGAAAACAATTTGAAAAGGTAAAATATCTTACCTTCCTCCCTCCCTATGGTCCTCCCTTGACCCTCTTACCCTCTCAAGTCCTTGTCTGCTGAGAGAAGGGAGGGAAGTGGGGCTGGACAGAAGCAGGGCCTAATGGTTGCTTATTGGAGATTATTATTAAGAAAAAAAGCTTATTGGAGCTTTTATTGTAGGTCAAAAGCTTTCACTGGATGGAGGTTTCAATTGGATGGTGCTTTCCTCTTTCCCTTCCACTGAGCAATTCTAGATCCTCTGGCCAAGCTGAGGTAGTTAGGTTGTCTTGACTGCCAATAAGGCACGTTTAGAACATAATCATAGACATCTAAAGCTCCATATGGGTACCCATATTGAGGTAGAAACCTCAGCTTGATAAGGTGCTTCATGTCACTGTAGTCTGCACAGGTCAGGCCTGTACAAAAGGCCTGCACAGAAGGCCTGTACAAAAGATGGCTAATCTCGACAAGCATTCCTCTCTTCAGTAATTCCTGCATTTCAGGGATCTAGAGTTTTGTTCATTTTGCAATTTTGGGAAGTGTTGCTTGGGGGCTCCACATGTGTAGTGCACCTACTGGAAATAGTTGATTTTCTAGCCTGTCTTGGTCAAAGGCCAACTGGGTCAGATTGCATTATACTGGTCACTTGAGACCAAGAAAACATCAGGTGGGCCATAGAAAAGCGGACAGCATAAACTGTCATTATGCAGCGTAAATTAAAGTTGCAGAAGTTATGAGAAATGATCACATGGGAGGCAAAAGACTGTTGAATTTATATTCCAAACTCAGGTATTTTCCTGGCTTTAAAATTGGAATGTCTGAAGAATGTCTGAATATGTCTCCAGAGAGTCAAATTAGGACTGATTGGGGCAGGAGTTGGGGGGAGACAGAGGGAAGCAGAATTTCAGCTCAACATATGGAAAAGCTTTTAGGCCACTAGGACATTATTCTAGAAATTGTTGTTTAGGCATACAAATTGGAAACCTAGTGGTGACTAACATTTTGGCATACACGTGGAGAGTATGCACAGAAAAAGCACTGCTCTGGGAATGGGGGTTTATTAGACATGCAGGGTGATCTACCCTTCTCTGGACCTATTTTCCTGTTTGTAAATTGAAGAAGTTTAACTAAATGATCCTGGAAGGCCTTCTAGCTTCAATATTCCAAGATCTGATTTTATTGTACATAGTGGTACAATGTCTTTATGGGGAAGAGGTGAGAATCTGATATTTCAATTATTTTTTAAAATGGTCCTTATGAGGCAGATACTATTGTAGCCCTCTCTTTTTCCATTGAAGTTGTGAAAAACCCTAGGGATCTGATGTAATGTAGTCTAATTAAAGCTTCTTTTTCTCTCTCTTTGTGAAGAAAAAAGATTGACTAGAACTGTGTCAGAGGGTTGAGAGCACAGGCTCCGGAGGAGAGCTGTATTGGAATTCTGACTCACTCCTCGTAGCTGTGTAACCTTGGACAACCTGCTTACTCCTCATGAGCCTCAGGTTACTTACATAAAAAATTCGGATGGTAATCAAACCTACATCTCAGATTGTTGGAAGAATCAAATAAGATTGCCACAATTTTAGGAGGGCTGTGGAGTGTGGGAAAAGACCACATACCTACCTTTGTTCAAAGTAAGGTTAGGTGAAGTTACCTATTCATTTCTTGAAGGAATTAAAATATTAAAGGAAGTGTAGTGGGCACACAGAGAAAGAGAGGAGCAAGTATGGCTTTCCAAGACCCCCTGAGTCACAGCACATCTGCTGAGGGTACTGTCTTGTTGAAGGTGAAGTCCACTCAGATTTCAGAAGCTGTATTTTTATGTTGCTCTACCATCCTTTGTTCTTGTATGTTGTATCCTGCAACCTTGCTGAACTTCCTGATTAGTTCTAGGAGTTTTATTTGTTTTTGTTTATGTAGATTTCTTGAGATTTTCTTTTTTTAAAAATTTTATTATTATTATACTTTAAGTTTTAGGGTACATGTGCACAATGTGCAGGTTTGTTACATATGTATCCATGTGCCATGTTGATTCCCTGCACCCATTAACTCGTCATTTAGCATTAGGTATATCTCCTAATGCTGTCCCTCCCCCCTCCCCCCACCCCACTACAGTCCCCGGAGTGTGATGTTCCCCTTCCTGTGTCCATGTGTTCTCACTGTTCACTTCCCACCTATGAGTGAGAACATGCAGTGTTTGGTTTTTTGTCCTTGCAATAGTTTGCTGAGAATGATGTTTTCCAGTTTCATCCATGTCCCTACAAAGGACATGAACTCATCATTTTTTATGGCTGCATAGTATTCCATGGTGTATATGTGCCACATTTTCTTAATCCAGTCTATTGTTGTTGAGATTTTCTTTATAGACTATACTGTCATTTGAAAATAGGGACAGTTTTAAGCTTTATTTCATCTTTTAAGATTTGTGTGCCTATTACTTTCTTTCCTTTCTTTATTGCACTGGCTAGAACTTCCAGCATTATATTGAATCACAGTCTTTTTCTATTTGGGGTTTATGCCAGCCTTCCAAAAGAACTGACTCAAGCAGTCTCCACACTAAATATGTGCATTTAAAGAAAGGTTTAGAGACATCTAAGAGACCAAGAGACCCTCCTGGTCTTCAGGCCAGAACTGTATAATACCTTTTCAAACCTGGCTTAAAACAGAGAATCAGCTCTTAGGGTTTCCATTTTTCTGCCTCTAGCTCTCTGGCTTTAGGGAAGCCCACTTCACTAAAAAGAAATGTGTAGAAATCACTTAACAGAATACACAGAAACAATAAGCACTGAATACATGCTAGTTGCTGTTATTATCATACTAAGGTGTATATGATACTATCATCACATACTAGATAGTACTAGTATCATACTACATCATGTACACATAGTATGATACTAGTACTAGTACATGATATACATATAGTATGATACTAGTACTATCATATGAAGGTGTAGTATGACCAGGGCTTTTCAGACTTTAATGTGCATATAAACACCAGGAGACCTTAATAAATGCAGATTCTGATTCAGTAGGTCTGGGGGGATTTTTCATTTCTAATAGTCTCCATAGTTCACTGAGGCTGCTGGCTTGAGGACCTGACCTGGAGTAGCACGGTATAGAGGGTATCCATTATTCAGTCGGCTTGGCACCCTGCTTCGTGGGTAGAGTTCCCCTTCACTTGGTGATTATGATTCAGACCTCTGACTGGACCCATAATCCTAATTCTCACTGGTCCATGTCCCGAAAATAGTTAAGCAAGAGATAAGGACCTATTTCTTATTGGACTATTTATGCTTAAGACCTGTTCCAAGAAGTGAGCATCTAATTTTTGTTGGCTTAGGCACATTATCTTGTGCAGTGAGACCGAGCGAACTAATATAAAGAATCCAAGCTTTGGTGGCCAGAACTCACTGATGAGGACATTTTAAAACATGCTTCATATGACTTGTTTCCCTCTTATTAGGGTAAAGTAAACACAAATATAATTTTAAGAAATGTCTTATATTTAGAATCACTGAAATGAGACCAAGACAGTAAACAAGCTACTGTAAATTTCTCCTTTTCCAAGATTACCCTAATACCCACACACCTGTGCAATGAATAAGTCCATAGAATCTCATGGGTGAAGAATTAGGTCTGGCGTGCTTGACTCCTTTAAGATCCACCATCTGGCCAGGTGTATTGACTCATGCCTGTAATACCAGCACTTTAGGGGGCCAAGGCGGGAGGATCCCTTGAGCTCAGGAATTCAAGACCAGCCTGGGTGACATAGTGAGACCTTGTCTCTACTAGAAATAAAAAAAAAATAGGGCATGATGGCATGTGCCTGTAGTCCCAGCTACTCGGGAGGCTGAGGTGGGAGAGTCGCTGGAGCCCAGGAAGTCGAAGATGCAGCCCCAGCCTGGGCAACAGAGGGAGACCCTGTCTCAAAATGAAAGAAAGAAAGAAAGAGAAAGAAAGAAAGAGAAAGAAAGAAAGAAAGAAAGGAGGAAAGAAAGGAGAAGAAAAGAAAAGAAAAAAAAAGAAAATCTACCATTTGCCTCAGGACACAAACAAACCACCAAATATGAGGACAGTTTCAGACCCACTCATCCTCCCAGGTTTAGTTCTGAACCTTCCTCAACCCCCTGGGTTTTTTTTTTTTTTTTTTTTT
>NW_026652282.1:129337979-129347062 GCF_009828535.3 Hylobates moloch
TTTCAAAGTTTTTAACTTCTTTGCTATTGTTTTGAATTTCCTCTCATAGCTCAGAGTAGTTTGATCGTCTGAAGCCTTCTTCTCTCAACTCATCAAAGTCATCCTCCATCCAGCTTTGTTCCGTTGCTGGTGAGGAACTGCGTTCCTTTGGAGGAGGAGAGGTGCTCTGTTTTTTAGAGTTTCCAGTTTTTTTGTTCTGTTTTTTCCCCATCTTTGTGGTTTTATCTACTTTTGGTCTTTGATGATGGTGATGTACAGATGGGTTTTTGGTGTGGATGTCCTTTCTGTTTGTTAGTTTTCCTTCTACCAGACAGGACCCTCAGCTGCAGGTCTGTTGGAGTTTACTAGAGGTCCACTCCAGACCCTGTTTGGCTGGGTGTCAGCAGCGGTGGCTGCAGAACAGCGGATTTTCGTGAGACCACAAATTCAGCTGTCTGATAGTTCATCTGAAAGTTTTGTCTCAGAGGAGTACCCGGTTGAATGAGGTGTCAGTCTGTCCCTACTGGGGGGGTGCCTCCCAGTTAGGCTGCTCAGGGGTGAGGGACCCACTTTAGGAGGCAGTCTGTCCGTTCTCAGATCTCCAGCTGCGTGCTGGGAGAACCACTACTCTCTTCAAAGCTGTCAGTCAGACAGGGACCTTTAAGTCTGTGGAGGTTCTTGCTGAGTTTTTGTTTGTCTGTGCCCTGCCCCCAGAGGTGGAGCCTATAGAGGCAGGCAGGCCTCCTTGAGCTGTGGTGGGCTCCACCCAGTTCGAGCTTCCTGGCTGCTTTGTTTACCTAAGCAAGCCTGGGCAATGGCGGGCGCCCCTCCCCCAGCCTCGCTGCCGCCTTGCAGCTTGATCTCAGACTGCTGTGCTAGCAATCAGCGAGACTCCGTGGGCACAGGACCCTCCGAGCCAGGTGCGGGACACAATCTCCTAGTGTGCCGTTTTCCAGGCCCGTTGGAAAAGCACAGTATTGGGGTGGGACTGACCCGATATTCCAGGTGCCGTCTGTTTCCCCTTTCTTTGACTAGGAAAGGGAGCTCCCTGACCCCTTGCGCTTCCCGAGTGAGGTAATGCCTCGCCCTGCTTCGGCTCGCGCACAGTGCGCTTCACCGACTGTCCTGCACCCACTGTTAGGCACTCCCTAGTGAGATGAAACCGGTACCTCAAGCAGAAATGCAGAAATCATCCGTCTTCTGTGTCGCTGGGGCTGGGAGCTCAAGAGAACTGTAATTGTAGGCGCTGAAACGCTTGCTCTCTCTCAGCATCGCCCGGTACAGATCTAACCAACCCCCTGGGTTTTATCCTGCTTTTGATCTTCCTGGCTATTGACCTTGAAATTTGCTTTCCCATTTTTGCCCCTATCTTGCCCTTAAACTTGTGGGTTGAAATACATTGCAGAGCAGGCACTTAAGGGGAGTAGGGGCTTAGGAAATATGTGTTGAATAAATATCAGAGAGCATTGTTGGGAGTCAGGGCTCTGCCCTGGGGCACCCTATCCTAGGTGAGACTCACAGAGGCAAGTGGGTGGGGCTTGGGGATGGGAGCAGTAGTGAAGTCGTCTTCCTTCTAATGACCTTGACAATAATTGCAGGCATATGTTCTCTCCATCCTTTTGTGTTGGTTAGACATTAAACTCCAAATAATAGGAGTTATGAAGAAAGGAGTGTGTGTCTGCAGTTCTGGGCTCTAGTCCCAACTCTTTTAACTAGCTCAAGGACTTTAAGCATGCTATTTCTCCTTCTCTGGGTCTCATTCCCCCATCTCTAAAATGAGGAGAGGGTTCTTGGATTCCATATCTGTGGGGTCTTTCAGCAATGACAGTCTAGGACTTTATGTGCTGAACAGCTATAGAAACTAAACACATTCTGCTCAATACTTAAAACTGCTAATCTGTTTTTTTGTTTGTTTGTTTGTTTGTTTTAAATCACATTTCCTTAGGTGGCTTAAGTTTTAGGTGAATAACGGCACTTGGGTTTACCCCAGGTCTATTAGCTGTGCTAATCTGCCAGTGTACCTACCAAGCAATGGATTGATTGATTTTTCATTCTGAACTTTTATGAAGAAGGTTTTAAAGGCGAGTGCTCTGTTGCTCTCTGTATCATCATTTACCAACTACTTTGTTGTTGAAACTTGTTACATTCAAAACTTATTTCTGCAGCCATTTAATGTCTTCAATTAATTCAAATATTGATTTTACTTTTCTTAGAGACATGAAATAGATGACACATGCTTTTATCTGAAAGATTTAGAACGCTTTACACTTTCTCAATTAGAACCCTCTCTATTAATTAAAAAATACTTACACTAAGTTAGATGGGGTGAATTTATAGACCTAAACTGCTTCCTTCTCTTCCTCCCTTCTTTTCCTCTCTTTCCTTCTTTTTGGGTACAGGAAACAGGTATATCAAGCACTTACTACAGGCCAGGCCTTGTACTAGATGCTTTCACATGCATTGAATCCCCACAAAATATTTTTAGGTAGGATGTATTATAATTGTTTTACAGATAAGAAAACTGAGAGTCACTGGGGTTAAGTGATTCACTGAAGGTTATATGACTAGTGCATCTTCCTTACCCATGACTGCTTTCTCTTGTGTACCAAACCCAAATCAGCCCCACCCCCCCGAAAAAACTATTTCCTTGGATTCCCAATCCAACTTTTGAAACAGAAACAACTTCTACTATTTGCATTGTAAATTATAAAAATGTAACATTTTTTCCTTTAGCTTTCTCTGGAAACTTGAGAAATATAGATGAACATAGTGAAGAAAATAAAACTTATTTATAATCATACAGTGCAGAAATAACATCTGCTAATATTATAGTGAATGTCTTTCCCATATGAAGCATATTTGCATATACCATTTGTGCTTCTCAGCAACCCTATCTGATGCCATCTCCATTATACACAAGAGGAAGCTGAAGCTCAGCTACCTTGGGGATCAAGCCCAGGCTCACCCCCAAGGTAGACTCTAGACTGGAGTTGATTTTGCCATGCAAGCAATTGCTGTTAAGGGAAGAGAAAGGGGAATTTTTCAGGCTTTGTTTATCCTCATCATTTGAAGAGATGTCAATATTTGGTAAAATACAAATCCTGACTGAGCCCCACTAGCAATGAAGTGCCAAGTGCTCAAATTAAGCAAATACTCTTCTGCAGTTCTAGAAGGACATCAAAGGATGACCTTCAAAAAGGGTGCCTCATTTGCAGTTACCAGTGTAAAATTCAGTGGTTTTTAGTGTATTCAAAGAGTTATATAACCATCGACATAATTTTAGAATATTTTGATCATCGCCAAAAGAAACTCTGTATCCTTTAGCTATCACTTTCCAATTCCCCTGGCTTCCCCGGCCATAGGCAGCCCTAAACTACTTTCTGTCTCTCTGTATCTACCTATCCTGGATATTTAGTGGTAACCAGTAGTCTACTTTTTGTTTCTACAAACTTGCTTTTCTGAGTTTTCTTCTAAATATAATCACACAATGTGCGTTTTTTTTGTGTCAGGATTATTTCACTTGGCATATTTTCAAGGTTCACCCAAGTTTTGTAGCATGTGTCAGTACTTCATTTCTTTTTGCTGTGAAATAATATTCCAATGTATTGCTATACCACATTTTGTTTATTTATCAGCTGATGGACTTTGGGGTTTTTTCCTACTTTTTGGCTCTCATGAATAATACTTCTATGAATATTCATATACAGATTTTTGTTTGAATGCCTTTCAATTCTTTTGGGTCTATCTATCTATAAGTACATATATTCCATTGTGCCATATACCCCATAGTTTATATACTCCATTAAATAAACTTTAATAAATTCCACTATGAGTGTAATTGCTAGTTAATATGGTAAGTTTATGCTTAACCTTTTGAGGAACTGCCAAACTATATTCCCAAATGGCTGCACCACTTTTTTATTTTATTTTATTTTATTTTATTATTTATTTTTGAGACAGAGTCTCGCTCTGTCACCCAGGCTGGAGTGCAGTGGCAGGATCTCGGCTCACTGCAAGCTCCACCCCCCGGGTTCACACCATTCTCTGGCCCCAGCCTCCTGAGTAGCTGGGACTACAGGCGCCCACCACCAGGCTGCACCATTTTAAAATCTCACCAGCCATGTGTGAGGGCTCCAATTCCTCTAAATTTTTGCTAACACTTGTTATTTTCCATTTTTAAATGTTATAACCATCCTGGTGGGTGTGAAGTGGTATACCATTGTGGTTCTGATTCACATTTCCCTAATGAGTATACTGTTGAGCAGTTTTTTACGTGTTCAACAAGTTTCTAACTATTGTTATTTATTGAACTCATATTTACTGATTTCTACTTTGGGCAAGTAATCCTTATACATTTATATGGCCTAAATTTCCCAACCAGATCATGAGCTCTTTGAAAGCAAAGACCGTGGTATGCATTGCTGTACGTCCAGTTCCTTGCTCAGTGTTGGCTACATCAGAATACCTAATATAAATATTGAATACGTAAATCAATGACTCATCATTGGACATGAGAATTCAGTGGTAAAGTTGTAAACAAGCATTTCTTAAGCACTTATGTCAGGTGTGCCTGATGTTTGCTGTCAGGCTTTAGTGATAGGCCAATTCAACTCCAAAAGTGATTTGTTGTGGTCCCATTCATCTGTTCAACATTACAACTTTTAACTCTGACAAGACTCTGCCAATATTGGGATCCAGATAAGTGTGGGTACTGTTACAGTGGAGGGAGGCCAGCATGACTCCCTCCGTTTTGCCTCTGACTTCCCCCTCCCACCTGCAGTAATATCCTTTAGGTTAATAGCTTCTAATTAGCTTTGCATGGAGATCAGTTAATTATGGGAGGAATGTAGTTTATAGTTCACCATCAGAAAAAATGATAACAGTTCCTTCCCTAAAACTCACCCCTGAGAACATAAGGAGAGTGTACACACAAGTACCAATATTATGTTAAAGACTTGTAGGAATGTTGTGACCTGACCAAGACAAAGAAGTCTTCCAATCTCCTTGGACCCTCACTGGCACCCAGATGTCTGTGGTCATTGGTTATCTCTTTCTACTTAAATCTCCTCTTCCCACTACCCTTAATATAAAAAGAGCCTGAAATTTGTTCTGACTTAAGATTGTATTTTAGAAAGCTAGTCTACCACCTTCTCAGTTTGCTGGCTGTCTGAATAAAGTCACCTTCCTTGCCCTAACATATTGTCTCTTGACTTATTGGCTGTTGTATGATTAAGTGGTACAAGCTTAGACCCTCTTACAGGACTACATTCACGCACATTGTAAGAGGAAAAACAAACTTTGCTTCAGGGTCCAGGAAGTCAATGTGTCAGCTTCTCAGAAATACTATGAGGCCTTGGTTATTACTGACAATTGGGGGTAGTGTATGCCTGTTGTAGTGAAACCTTTAAGCTACCTTGTAGTGTTAGTGGATCTAAGAGAGTGTTTTGTGTTTAAAGTGCTTTCATTTCTGCCAGAAATAAGCCTAGTCAGTCTTGAATGAATTAGCAAAGTGATTCTGGCAATTTTCATCTGTATTCATTGTGAAAAGTGTTTGTATATTGAATTCGCGCGCTCACTGCTCCTTCAGAATATGGAGTGAAACAACAACATTGATTTATTTGAAACTTTGACGATTTTGAATGCTTTATTCCAAAGGTATATATCATATTGGAAATTGGAAACAGACTTTATTTACTAAATACATTTATGCTTTGCTTAAGACATTTTTCCTCCTCTGTTTTTCCTTTTATTATATGCTCTAGAAAATTAAATGTATTAGAAAGGCAGAGTGAATTCATGGGAAGGGCATGCCTCATAAACCTTGGTTCACATCTACCTCTGTCCTAATCCTTGGAAACTGTAAATATGTTACTTTCATGGCAAAACCCCATAGTCAGGTGGGCCCACTTTAATCACATGAGCCCTTAAAAGCAGAAACTTCCTGCAGCTGAGGTCAGAGAGATGTAGGGGAGAGGAAAGGCAGAATAAATGTGGTGGAAGGGAAAGTCAGAGAGGTTGAAGGCATGAGAAGGACTGGATCTGCCTTCTTGCTGGCTTGAAGATGGAGGAGCCAAGAGAGGCTCCTGGATAACAGCCAGCAAGGAAATGGGAATTGTAGACCCACAGCCACAAGTAATTGAATCCTGCCAGCAACCTAAATGAGCCTGGAAGCTCGTTCACCCCCAAAGCCTCCTGTAAGAAGCACAACCCTGCCAATACCCTGGTTTCATCCTTATGAGACCCTAGGCAGAGAATCCGGTTGGATTATGTCACACCTGGATTCTGATCTACAGAACTGTGAGATAATGAATGTTATTTTAAGCTTCTTAGTTTGTGGAAATTTCTTACAGCAGCAGTAGAAAACTTATACAGTAAGTTACTGACTATCTGTAAATTGGGAATAACTGCTTACCTTGAAGGGTTGTTGTATATACTGTAAACCACATATAAATATGCAAGATGCCTGGTGAGTAATGGGTACTTAATAGATGATAACTTCATATGTGGAAGCACTAGCATGAAAAATGGAAAGAGGAGAAGAATAGATGTTAATAGAAAAAGGATCTTTTTTCATATGTGAAGCTACTTTTTGCCTGAGGTCAAACTCAGCTGACTTCTATTATGCTGATTGGCTATTGGTTGTTGGTAATAGTGCTAGAATATCTGCTCACCTGATTCTGCAGAATACTAAAAAAAAAAATCGCATGTTCCAGTGAAAAGTGATACAAAGAAGTGTTGTAAGGCAGTAGTTATTTAAGTGAACTTTAATCAATCACTGGAGATATTATGCTGGGTAACTGCATTCTTTCCCACTATGGTTAAAACAATTCTGCTCTGATTCTCTGTTTTTGCAGAGAAGACATTAGTGATAAGATAAAAAAGTAAATCCAATATATTGAGCCCTACTGGAATGAATTTTTCTATCTAAGGGACCCAAGGAATAGGAAATGACCCCAGGGAATCTGGAAACTACTGGATCCCCTGGAGTCATGGTAAAGCCTCAGTCCCAAGGGAAGCAATGAAAGAGCTGTCTTTTTTTGGTACAAGGACATAAAATTTCTCTGACTGTATCCTGAAAACTGAGAAACAAAATAGTCAAAAAACAGTTACAACATACCTATTTCCCATGTCCTCTCTTCTACCCTCTCATCTTGCCAAGGCACAGACTTGATATCCCTTGTGTATTAGTCAGCTTTGTTATGGAAACAAACAAGCCCAGACTCTGGGGTGGCTTGTGGCAATGATTTATTTTTTTCTCCTGTTACATACTTGCAGATCTGGGTCTGTTCCTGGCTATGAGTCAGCTTTATACGGTTTCTCCTCCTGGGTCTCAGGGTGAAGGAGCAGCCCCTATTTCGGCTGTGCTATACTCAGAGAGAAAAGAGCAAGAACCAGAACTATACCATGCCATTTAGCTTAAGACTTCTGCTTAGATGTGACACATGTGATGTTGATTCATATTACACTGGCCAAGTACAACATGAATCGGGGGAGAAAGTATGCCCCTTGTATAAGAGGTACTGCAAGTCACATGGCTTTATGGGTGGGGACATTAGAATCTTTTTAAGGAGAAGAGGAGAGCAAATCCTTCAGGACTGCTTATTCAGTCTACCATATCTTGTCCTCAATCTTCCTTAATCAAGACTTCCTTCCTAACTTCCCCCACTCTGTTCCACTAGACTTACCTATACTCCAAGAAAAAGTGGTTGAGAGACTAGGGTTTTTATTTTGCCTCCAGAGGCCATGACCTAGTCCTGGTGGTTTAGAGTTTCTCTCCTTAGGTGGGATACACTCTATTTCTACTGTTAACACAGGAAAGAATGTAAACTGTTTCTAGGGTATAAATACATATTGAGGAATAAGAGTAAAAAAAAGGTATCTTTTACTTTTGGGTAGGGTGAACCTGGCTGACAAATCCTCATGGCTGTACATAGCCCAGGTAATCCAGGCACTGACTCATCTTATTCTCAACAGAAGTTAGCTTCATGGAGGCTACTTTTCTCCAGATGCTTTACATTCAAAACTATTTTGACTCAAATTGAAAGTCAGAACATCAAAGGAGTAACACTGGTTTTTGCTTTGCATTACAAAGAAGCTTGTCATAATAAGCCTGTTTGTATTTGATGGAGAAGAGACAGGTTCACCTCACCAAATGGGCACTTGCGAATGTAAGAGGAAAATTCTCCACTCATACAGCAGTACTCGCCTATACATTATTAGGATGGAATGCTGTCTTTCACCACAACTATTCCTTACCAGAAAAAAAGTTGGCTGATTAAGGACCATGAACCTAGAGTGACCCCTATTCATGAGACTTTACTAGATAAATGGAGGCTTCTTCCTGACCCATGAAAATGGGACTTACTTTAACTGATCTTACAAAGACATGTGGACTTATTCTATCAGACAGCAACTTTTTCCACCTATATTAGCATAACCATCATGAACTTTCTCTTTTTACTTCTTTAAGTCTCCTGATTTTTTTTTTTTTTAACCTCAGAGAACTCTTTAGGAAATTTCTTCACTGGTGTGTAAAGTAAAAAATTTAGCTTTTTTTTCCCCTTTGAAAATGCCTGGGGAAGGGTCTTGTAAAAATTATTTGCAAGGTAGTTCCATAGAGGCAAAGTTCCCCTTGCTAAATCTTTTGTTCCTACATATTTTTCCCTAAAACATTCTTTCAATAGATTCCCAGTACATTTAAAAATTATCATGTATAAAACAAGCACATATGAAATTATGCAGATTCCTAAGACCTTGAGAAATTCCATGCTGACTCTGACCTAAAGCTTTGGTCAACCATGGTGAATAGTGGCACCATTACTGATATTCTTCCCAACACACATGCATAAAAGACATCATTAATCAATAACCACATTCTTTCTTGCTAAGCCTGGAAAGGACTCAAAAGTTAAAGAAATCTCTTTTGGTACTTTGGGAGGCTGAGGTGGGTGGATCACGAGGTCAGGAGATCGGGACCAATCTGGCTAACACAGTGAAACCCCATCTCTACTAAAAATACAAAAAGTTAGACGGGTGTGATGGCGGGCGCCTGTAGTCCCAGCTACTCGGGAGGCTGAGGCAGAAGAATGGTGTGAACCCGGGTG
>NW_026652282.1:129347078-129383390 GCF_009828535.3 Hylobates moloch
GTGAGACTCCGTCTCAAAAAAAAAAAAGAAAAGAAAAATTAAAAAAAAAAAAAGAAATCTCTTTTGGAGCAGAGTTATCTTTTCAATTGGGATTTTAAAAAAATCAGCATCTTCATTCTTTGGCTATACTACTACTTGTTATTCTATGTTTCCAAGACTACCTCTTTAAAGGTTTAGGAGTGGAGTCGGGGTGGATAGAATAATATCCTATAATTCTGGTATTCTGTAGTTTTGCTAAACAATCTAGCTTAACTCTATCTATATCTCAATTTGGTAGATTTTGAACCTATCCTGTCTCAATCTTCATCTTTCAATACAAAGAATCTGAACATATTTCCATCTGTTCCCATAAGGCAACCCTCCTCCAAACATACATAATTTTAGTCATTTAAATTTCCCTTCTCTGTGGCAAAGTCAAGTATAGAGTACCTTTCTTAGGGTGTTGTAGAAACACTGCCATGGTGGGCCAGATGGGACAATGCAAGAGAATGGGCTGACTGTGTAAGGGGCTTTACCCTCTAGAAAAGTAAGACACCCAGGACAATCATGTAGACCACATTCTCCAGATCTCATCTGTTGGCGGCTCCCACATAAATTCAATTTGCCTTCTCTTTCCTATTTTTTTCTAGATATAAGCACCCTAAATCCTTACCCACACAAATGCCCAAGCGGTCTGATCTTTCTACTCCCTTTCACTCAGGTCTTGTCCCCTTAAAATCCCAAAGTTAGCAGGGGTTCTCACTTCAATGGGTTAATCCTGATTATTCTGATTGGTTTTTGAAGATTATACAAACCATGAAAATAAATCGAATTGCTGCTGCTATTCTACACTCAAAGTTTAGGATCTCTACAGAAAGTGGTGCTGCTGCTCTTGCCTATTCCACACCATTGGAACTTTGGAATGAAATATAATATGCTCCTCCTACTGATTTTATGGTCATCTCTGATTGTTCTGCAGCCTAATTAGTATGGGCCTTTAGAATTATAACCTTTGATCTCTCTTTCTCTTTCTGGTGTACATATACACACACACGCCCCCACACACCCCAGTTGTTTTTCCTAATGTGCAAACATAACAGTAATATAGTTAAGTCAGCAAGAACTAATGTATCAACCATCACCCCATCTAGAACTAGCTTGACTCTAGTGTTACATTTGGGTCACTAAACAGAACTTCTTTTCTCTCCCAGGAGCTTCCTTTGTTTTCTGCCATCTGGCCTCAGTTGGGTTCTTTTCAATCTTAGATTAATTTTACTATTGATATGGACAGGAGGCAAGGAAATACTAGGTAGAAAAGGGCGGAGTCCCTTGTAAGGGTTCCACCCTCAAGCCTGGACCCCTGACCGTAAATGAGAACTTTACATCCCCATTTTCCTGCCCGAATGTTGCCTTTTCCAAAATCACCCTGGCCTGCCCCACCTATAAAATCCCTAAACTCCAATGGCATGAGAGCAGAGCAGAGCTGCAGAGAAGGAGAGAAGAGAAGAAGCAGCCAGACGTTAGAGACAAGCAGCTTGACTTCAGAGTGATGTCTTGATGGTGGGACTCCGGAGGAGAGTTCAGCTGGGGATGGCCAAACTCCAGGGAATTATCTTTGCTAGAGTGAAAACAGAGCTCCCATATAAGGGGAGGGGACCCAAAGGGGGTTGCCATTGCTGGCTCGAATGCCTGGGTTTATATCCTGATCATTGTCCCTCCCACTGTGCTGTCAGGTAACAGATGATTGGCTATTTCTTTACCTCCCTTTTTTTGCCTAATTAGCATTTTAGTGAGCTCTTCTTACTACCTGATTGGTCGGCTGTGAGCTAAGTTGCAAGCCCCATGTTTAAAGGTGGAAGTGGTCACCTTCTCAGCTAGGTTTAGGCATTCTTAGTCGGCCTAGGAAATCCAGCTAGTCCTGTCTCTCACTACTTTACATAAGATGGTAACAATCATCAATATTCCTAAGACAACAATAAAAACAGCTACTGTAAAGTAAGTATAACCACTCATTTAGAAACAAGTCTGGCCCCAAGTCTATGGAAAGTTGACCACCTCTGATGTCATCATCTTCTACTAGTATTGCTTATCTTAATTCAAAGATCACCTTTTGATGAAACAGTCCATTCAGGAAGTTCAGCTGTCTTCAGATGAGTGATATGACTCCAAGCATCTATGTCTTCTAATTTAGCAGCACAAGAAATAGTAAGGAGTATCAAATAAGGTCCATTCCATCTCAGTTAGAGAGAATCCTTTAGAAGGTGTCATTTCCAATAGACAAAATCTCCACTTTGAAGCTCCTGGTGCTCAAGATTTTCGTCTCCTGGGAACTCACTGTGAAAACATTCTTTTACTATTCTGTTACCGATACGTAATTTTTAGTTAATTGTGTCATCAGACTATTACAATAGGTAAATGTATCCCCCTCATTATTAAGGAGACACACTATCCAAGAGATAATTTCATAGGTCTGCCTGTTATAATTTCAAATTTCTGATGTCAGATAATGTGTTAATGAAAGGAGTCAATGTTAGGTTTAGCAAGACCAATGGAAGAAGTTTGGGCCAAGAAATTTAAAAAGCCTCAGTTAATTTTAGCAATTAGATTTTGATTATTTTCGTTGTGCATTCTACTAATCCAGATAACTGGGGGTAAGCACAATGAAAATGTTGAAGAATAGGCCAGATTCTACACAGTTCCTTGGGAACTGTGTCATAGTTTTCCTGGATTGTACTTTGGCAAATATGATGGTGGTTGTATACCTTATGAGCTATAGTTGGAGAATGTTTCCAATAATAATGTTTCCCCCAAACAACCATTTTGTCAGGACTCAAGTGAATTAAATCATGCATGTAAGTTAGAAATAATAACTATAATTTAGCAGGAAATATGGGCAAGTCATTTGGCCCATATCATACCTTATCTTTTGAGGAGTATTTTCCCCCTTTCGTTTCCCAGCCTTTCTATTCTGATTTTAGGGCTCTGGATTGAGCCAATTTTATGTCAAATTCAGGTACTTCCTTAAAAGTTAATAGGTTAGAGGTTTTTTTGTTGTTGTTTAGAGCAGCTATCTTTGCTACCTTATCAGCTAGCTATTTTCCTCTGTTTTATGGACTATCTGATTTGGAATGACCTGGAATTTTAATAATCGCCAGTGATTTTGGTAGTAGCATGGCTTTCAGTAGTTGTGATATGTCTATTTTTTAATGTATTTACCAGAAAATGTTAAGAAACCTTGTGTATGTCTATTTTTTAATGTATTTACCTGAAAAGGTTGAGAAACTTCTTTCCTTTCATAACATTGCTTTTGCCAATCGACAAGCTCTAACCAATACAATTAATTCTGCTTGTTGAGCATAAGTGGCTTCTGGAAAATAGGCACTTTCTATTTCTTCAGTTTAAGAAACTGTATCTTAACTAGCTTGGTAGATTCCATATTCATCCTTTAATTAAGATCCACTTGCAAACCAAACATCAGTATTTGTAAGAGGGGGGAGGGTCTCTTGTAGGTCTGTCCTGGGAGAAATAAGTTGATCAGTCAGGGTTAGGCAGTCATGCAAGATTTTATCTGAAAATGAAAGCAAAAGGGTTACAGGGTTTAGACTATGACATTTAGAGATGATTGTATGGTAAACACACCTGAGAGCAGTAACTTAAGCATTTCCTGAGAATGACTCTGTATAGCAGATGCATCTGAATGTGTGTTCAGTGTTTTGAGCTATAAAATCCAAGAGTGGCCAAGCTGCAGATTCATTTCTTGTCTTTGAGGAACATCTGAGCTCCCAGCCTATCCCATGGGATGGGCCATACAGAGGATAGAGGCCCTGAGTTTTGCGCTGAATGAAGGTTGCCAAGTGGAGGTTATTAGGGAGACAGTACTAAGTGAAAATGTTCTATAAACTGCATGCCTTTTGCAAGTGGTTGCAGTTCTTCTGCCTAGCCTGCCACCACTGGACCATGTGGTTCTCCTGTCCAGTCTGCTGCCACTGGACTCTATGTAAGGCACTTACCTTGTCTGGTCCACAGCCACTGAACTCTCTCTCTCCTGTATGTAAGCCCCCAATAAAACACCAAGTCTTGTTTCCTGGCTTTGGGTCTCTTCTTCAGCTTTTTGAACCTTGTTCCATCCACAATGGAGTCTATAGGGGTTTGGCACAACAATGGTGATATGAAAGACTGAAAGAAACAGGACCTCATATGAAGCCATTCTGCTGAGTAATGTTGAATAGTGTGAGTTCAGCAATGATAATCTTGCTTCCTAAATCAAGAAACTAGAAAAAGAAGAACAAAATACATTCAGAACAAATAGAAGAAATACTTACCAGAGAAAAAAATATGTTACATTACAAAATATTAAAAAATAGAAAATTATTGAAACAATAAAAATCCCCTGCTTTTAATAATCAATAAAATTGACAGATTAAGAAGACTGACAAAAACAGATTCAAAAAACTGATATTAAATTGAAACAATGAATATTACTACAGATTCTGCAGCAATTAAAAATATAATAAGGCAATAGTATGGACAAATTTATAGTCATAAATTTGACAACTTAGAAGAAATGGACAAATACTTTGAAAACTACAACCTCCCAAAACTCAGTGAAGAAATACGTAATCTTAATAGTCTATAGCCATTAACTAAATTAAATTCACAATTTAAAAGTTCCTGAAAAAAAATCTTCAGGTCCAGATGGTTTTACTGGAAAATCTACCAAATATGTAAAGAATTAACACCAATTTTCACAATGTTTATCAAAACATATAGATGGAGGGAATGCACAACTCATTTATTTTTGAGGATAATATTACTCACATAATAAAACCAGATATAGACTGCACCAAAAAATGGAAGGGAGAGAAAAAGGGACAGAGAAGGGAGGGAGGAAAAATGGGAAGATGTCCAATTTTCACTGCTTTAATTCAACATTATTCCAGCCACTGCATTAAGTAAGAAACATAAACTCAAGGCACATAGATTGGAAAAGAAGAAATCACACTGTCCCTATTTGCAGATGACATGGTTGTCTATGTAGAAAACACTAAGAAGTCTGCAAAACAGAAAAATAAATTAGTAGAACTAATAAATGAGTTCAGCAAAGTTGCAGGATACAAGATCAATATACAAAAATTAGTCACATTTCTATACACTAACAATGAACTTCCCCAAACTGAACTTAAAAACAATACCATTTAAAATCACTTCGAAGAAAATTAAACACTTTGGTATATATTGAACAAAACATATACAGGATTTTTATGTTGAAAATTATACAATGTTGATGAAAGGAATCAAAGACCTAAAGAGATGAAGACACAAATCTTGTTAATTAGTTAAAAGACTCAATGTAATTAATGCTGTTAATTCTTTCCAAATAGATATACATATTTAACCCAAGTCTTAATCAAAATCCTAGCATTATTTTTTGTAGGCAGAGAAAACATTATATAAAATTTATATGGAGAGGCATAGGCTTTAAAATTGCTAAAACTATCTTGACAAGAATAATGTGGGAGAAATCGCTCCCTGGATAGTAAGGCTTAATACATAGCTATAGCAATGAAGACAATCTAGTATTGGCAAAGTAATATACACACAGATCAATGAAACAGAATGGAGAACCCAGAAATAGTCCCACACCAATATTCTATGTTTTAACTGGCAAAGGTGCAAAAGCAATTCAATGGACAAGCCATAGCCTTTACAACAAATGGTCTCGAAGCAATTAGGCATTCATAGGCAAATAAATCAATATATAAAACTTTAGCCTAAATTTCACACTTTTTACAAAAATTAAAATAGATCACTAATTAAACATAAAATGTAAAATGTAAAAATAAAACACTTTTTCAAAAATAGGAGAAAATCTTCAGGATCTAGGGCTAGAAAAAATGTTCTTAGACAACACCAAAACCAGAATCCATAAAAAGAAAAATTGATAAAGTGAACTTAATCAAAATTTAAAAACTTTTATTCTGAGAAAGAACCAGTGAAAAAGATGAAAAGACAATCTAAAGACTTTAATAAAATATTTGCAAACCTCATATGGAACAAAGGACTATTATCTAGAATATATAAAGAACTCAAAACACAATTGGTAAAAAAAAAACAAAAACAACTCAATCTAATTATAAACAGGCAAAAGACATTAAGAGGCATTTCACCAAAAAGAATATACAGATGGCAAATAATCACATGAAAATATGTTCAAAAATTATTAGCCATTAAGAAAGTGCACATTAAAACCACTGTGAGATAACACTACATACTTATCAGAATGGCTGCAATGAAAAACAGTAACAAGACCAATTGCTGGTGACAATGTGGAGCAACAGGAACTCTTATTCATTGCTGGTAGGATTGTGAAGTGGTATGGCTACTCCAGAAAATTGGAAGTTTCTCTGAAAACTAAATATACAACTACCATACAACCCAAAATTTGCACTCTTGAGTAATTATCCCAGAGGGATGAAAACGAAACGTATATTCACACAAAACCTTTGTTTTAGTCCATTTTCACGCTGCTATAAAGAAACACCCGAGACTGGATAATTTATAAAGGAAAGAGGTTTAATTGACTCACAGTTCCGCATTGCTGAGGAAGCCTCAGGAAACTTACAATCATGGCAGAAGGCAAAGGAGAAGCAGGCACCTTCTTCACAGGGCGGCCGGGCGGAGCCAGCTCAAGCAAGGGAAATGCCAGACGCCTATAAAACCATCAGATTTCATGAGACTCACTCATTATCACGAGAACAGCATGGGGGAAACGACCCTCATGATTCATTTACTTCCCACCACATCCCTCCCATGACATGTGGAGATTATGGGGATTACAATTCAAGATGAGATTTGGGTAGAGACACAGCCATACCATATCACCTGTACATGACTATTTATAGCTTTATTTCTAATAGCCAAAAGCAGGAACCAGCTCATATATCCTTGAACAGGAGAAAGAAATTGTGCTACATTCATATTGTGCAATATTACTCAGAAATAAAAAGGAGTAAACTATTGAGAAACATGACAATCTGGATGCATTTCTAAGGAATTATGCTGGGTTTACAAAAGCCATTCACCATATGATTCCATGTGATAACCTTTTGAAATAACAAAATGTTCAAAATGAATAACAGATTAGTGGTTATTATGGGTTAGGAATAGAAGGGTGGGTGACAGGAGGGATGCGTGGTCATGAAAGGGTAATATGAGGCATCCTTGAGATTTTAGAATGGGTAGTCTCTTGACAGTAGTGGTGGATACATGAACTTTCACAGGTGATATGATTGTATAGAGCTTAATATACAAACAGGCACAGGAGTACAAGTAAAACTGGGGAGATCTGTATAAGATGGGTGACATTGTATCAGTATCAATATCCTGGTGTGATATTCTACTTCAGTTTGCAACATGTTGCCACTGGAGGAAAGTGGGTAAAGGATACATGGAACATATCTGTATCATTTCTCACAACTGCATATGAATCTACAATTATCTCAAAAGTTTTTCAATTAAGAAAAAAAGATTATGTTTGCCGTCCTGGCAATCATATTATTCAAAATTGAAATGGGGTCATTTTGAGGACAAGTATCAAATATAGTGAAGGAAAAATTATCTTACTGTAGACTTTTTCACCTTTGTTCTCTTGCAATGTGATCATGTTGTTTCAAGGATTCCCATACCTCCATTCTACAGGTGAATTAGCTACAGTTTTGTATGCATTATAACCAGATAAAAAATGATTGTATTTGATATTCTGCATTGCTAACAATTTCAGACTCTCAAGGACGCAGGAATACAGACATGGTTCTCAGTCCCTGAGTCTCCAAAGTACACAACAGAAAATGGCTGGAGAGGGTTAATAGTCAAGATTCTTCCTATGGAAAATCTAGAGATATTTGAAAGGCTGGAAACTGCTCCTCCGTTGAAGTTACTTTGAAGTAAAAGCAGATAAGAGAGTCTCATTATTTCTGGTTTTGCAGAGGAGACAGAAAATTGCCAGGAGGCAGAGCTAGTAGTGAGTGATAGAAAAATGCTTCTGGAGATCAATTTGACCCTAGCAAGGGGTCTGACCACTACAAGTCTGTGTGCATAATCTTCATTTTCCTTTTCTGCCATGATATGGCTGAGATCTGTTAAATTTTCCTATGTACCATGTGACAATTACACTTTCCCAAATCTAATTTTATAAATTTTGATTTAGGGCCAGCTCTACATGAGACAGTATGCCTCAGATAGTAGTTCTCACACTGGCATGTACTCTTTCAGAGTGAAATTGAAAACCATGGATTAAATTATTCTTTTGATGGCTGTCAATGAATTTCTGACTACAGTGACTGGAGGGAGCTTAAGCTCCTCTTGGGCTACATGTTCTTTCTGTGACACTATTTACAAGGTGAAGGTCTCTTCATATATAGCTAATATGTGGGTAATATTTAGCCTTCTAGTCAATTAAATACTTTGTAGGACAAATTTACCTCGTTTTTATATTGTATTCATTGCTCCTAGCCAGTTACATAGTAGATATTCAGTAATTATTGAGTGAATAAGTGGTGGACTGAATGAATGAATGAATAGGAAAATCTCCTGATTTATGGTCTCATGTACTCTTTCCTCCAGACACACTGGATTATTTTTCTTTCCTCATGTATTATTTATTCGTATACCCTTACTCCTAGCATATGTCTGGCACGTAAGTACTCACAGTACATTGGATGGGTAGATAAGTGAATGAATGAAGTCACTGATGTACTAGAAAGATTCATCAAATTCAGTGAAATCATTGGTTTTTCAGCTTCAGGTGACCATCTAGTGTAGTCAGTTAAACCCATCTACACTGTTGAAGGATTAATGCTGTATCCTTCACTGATATAAGTATTTTGGTCCCTTTTGTGTTGCTATAAAAGAATATCTGAGACTGGATAATTTGTAAAGAAAAGAAATTTATTAAGTTTACTCTGCAGTATGAGATTCAAGGGCACAACCTTGGCCTCTGGTGAAGACTTACATGATGTGTCACAATATCGCAGGGAATGTCAAAGGAGAAGTGGACACATGTGAAAAGAGGAAAACCTAAGGGGCATCCTGGATTTATAACAACCCACTCTCATGGGAACTAACCAATCCATTTCTGAGAGAACTAATTCAGTCTTGTGAGAATGAGAACTCGCCACCAGAAGAACAGCACCAAGATATTCATGAGGGATCTGCCGCTATAACCCAAACACTTCCCGCTAGGTCCCACATTTTAATACTGTCACATTGGGGATCAAACTTTAACATGAGCTTTGAAGAAGACAAACAAAACATCTCCAAACCATAGCATTTTGCTGTACATGTTAATCAACTATGAAGAGAAAGAAAGTAACATTTTTGGATTTGACTTGGTTATAATATCAGCAGTATCACTCTTTTAAAATAATTTATAAATTCCAAAACTCCAGCTTTTCCATTCATTCATTATGATTGGTTCAAACTCTATTACCTCCTTGGGAGAATTGCCAGTGTATTAAAAATACGAGCATAATACTTTCAACATTAACATAAAATGTATAAGCATTGACAGAACAATTAGATTAATTCATCTCTTAGAGCTAGCTCTTCAGAGCTGACTCATCTAAAGTGGTGTTAAACTATTCAGTTATACAATGAATCTACATAGAGCTGACATAAGATATTAGATTCATTTCTATATTTATCTTTGCATTTCAACATTATTAAAAGAAAAATGAAAACATTCTTCATGAGGCATTTGTATTAATTTAGGTTTATCATTCATGTAACAGCAATGTTAAACTTACAAAAAATGTATAATGGCTCAAACACCAATAAGCTTTTGTCTTCTGGTTTCAGGATGGTATCAAGCTATGTATTCACATAGAAAAGGCCATTAGCATTTTTAATTCAAATGAAATAAAATGCATTGGTTATGGACATCTTTCGCATCAGTTAGGATTTGGTTTGGCTGTAACAAATATATAAAAATTAGTACTTTAAAGAAGATGTAGATTTATTTCAGGCTGGAGAGAGGCAGCTCAGGGCTATGATGGTAGCTCCACAATCTCAGGGACCCAAGCTTTCCTTATTGTATTGCTCAGCCATGATTAGCTTACATTTACAAGGTCCCCTTAGAGATCAAGATGGACTCAGCCATTGCTTCCACATTCTCTGTAGCAGAAAAGGGAAAAAGGGAAGAAGAAGGGTATCACCTCCATTTATTTTGGAAGTACCATACTAGAATTCCACTTACACCTTATTGTCTTGAACTTAGTCACGTGGCTACACCAAGCTTCAAAGAGGTCTTGGAAATGTAGTTTCCTTAGCTATGTGGCAATGTGTCCAGCTTAAAATATTGAGCTTTTTTAATTAATAAAAAAGAGGAGAATGGGCATTGAGAAGGAAAAAAGCAGTCTTTGCCTTATCAAAGTGTGGTCTGCTGAGGAAGAATGCTTGCCTCATGTTTTCTTTACAGATGCTTTTATTAATCTTTGTCAGAACTTTGTCAGTGGATTCTATTGAACTCCAATAATGCCTCTTGGGTAACAGGGCTTTTTCTTGTTTCATGGATTTGTGAAGGTTGTCCTACTTCCTGGGCACAGGTATTTCTCAACAATATTCTTCATGATCAGTTGGCTGACTTCCGATTTTAGTTATACATCTCTTAAGAGAAGCTTAACCTGCCTTTAATCAACCCATTGACTAAACAGGACTTCTAAATCATCAAGAATCTGATGGAGATTGAGTTTCTTGCAGTCAGGGTTGTTTTTAAATTCTAGCTTCCCTTTCAGCTCTTCCCAAACAAACAATAGGCAAAAAGCCGGAAAGAAAAAACTCACTTGTTTTGACATTAAGAATTTTCTCAGTAGTATAATGATAAAATGTATTCATATGAGTAATATAGAACTATTTGGTATGATGTAATATGACTAGTATTATCAGACTACCATTTTAGTGGACATTTTTTCTTTTACTTTTTTTTTCTTTTACATTTTTTCTCTTTCTTTATACTTCCCCAGCAACCTGTACCCATCTTCCTTTGGGGATTTTTTTTCTCCCCTTGTTGTAATTCATAGTGGGTAGCTAATCCAAATTCATAATATACCCATCATACCAATCATAATACCCCATCCTCCTGGCCAAGTTGATTAGCCCAGGGGTGATTTATAATTCCTATAACAAGGAGGAATTCTTCCTTTATTAGAACAGTGTGAAACTGTTCAAAAATAGGTGATCAATATCAGGGATCAGAGAGGGATAGAGATGGGGCAACCCAAAAGCATGAGGAGTGAAGTTCAAGTCCCTGAGGTGGTTTCTGCAGCTTTCTTTGTATTTGACAGCAAATATATCAGTCTCCTGCTTAAGCTGATTTGGGTTGGGTTTTTGTCATTTTCAACTGATACAAGTTCACTTCTTAGAACACTTGACCACAGTCTCCCTTGGATTCTATTTGTTTGTGTATGCCTTGTTTCCCTTGTTCCAGGTGTGAACTTGAGAAACAGCACCACAGCTGATTTGTTTCTGTGTCTTTGATGGTTTTTAACTGTTTCATACCAAGTGGGTACTAAATAAATATTTGTATTTGGTAAAGATGTTAAATAAATATTTTTACGTATAGAGTCATACTACTACTTTTTGTTGAATGTTTATTATGTAGTAGGTACCTTCCTGAGTGTTGTGTATGTAATCTTTATAACCTGTTTGGGAAGTAAGCACTATTATTATCTACTTTATAGATGATTAAACTGAAGTGTCTAAACAAGTTAAAGTAACTTTACCAAGATTACCAAGTAAGTGGTGGCTCACAAACTTGAGACACAACTATTAACTTTAAAGTCTGTGCTTTCAATTATTGCTTATTAATATTGACCATTTCCCCCATGAAAGTTAGTTAGGCATAATTCTCAAATTCCCACCCACAATGTGAGAATTTTGTTTCTTTCAAAGAAAGTTCTGTTTTCTTTCTACATGATTACAATCTAATTGAATATATACCTCAAAGGTATATATTCAAATTGAATTGGATTTAGGCCAGTGGACTTTATATATCAAAAGCTCTTCTTTTCACCTTCTGAAGGAAGAAGAACTGGGGGAGTACCTGTTTGTTTAGAGATCAACATTAGTTTGACCACTAATGTTTAAGCTTAAGGTACATTTTTAGGGATGGAATCTCATGTTCACCTCATATTATAGTAGTAGGTCCTGATTAAATGGTGTAGAAATGGTAACTACTTATGGGAAACATGCTTGCCCAAAGAGGATGGGCTCATATAAGTCCCCTGTATTTCAGTTGAGTATGGAAGTACTATAAAAGGAAAACTTCACCATTTGTATTTATTCAAGTTACCTATATTGTGTGGTGTTCAATAAATTCAAGATATTTCCAAGTCTATCAATAGTTTAAGGTAAAAGTGAAAACCGATGACATTCTCAGTGATAATATTAGTAAGGCTAATGTCACAGGCTTAAACCTGTGTGGGCCAGTTAGTGCTTTCAAAATCACAGACTTCACAGGTACTCCTGTGCTATTGGCTACAAGAGATAACCTAAGGAGGCACAGATCATTCAGTGCAACCCCAAGTACATGTCTTCCATGGCTCATTTATTCTTTCAAACCATTACCTAATATGTGCCAAGCACTATGCTACGTGTTGGGGAATCTCATGGTGAACAAGACACATACGATCTCTGTCTTCATGGAGCTTACTTAAGGAAAGAGACAATAAAGCACTAGAGAAATAAATGAGACTATCAGGTTGTGATAAGTGCCTTGAAAATAAAATAAGGTGATATTATTGAAAGTGACTGGTTTCTAATATGAGGAAGTTGGTAAGGAAAGATTCTTCTGAAGGAGCAGAAACCTGAAAAGACAGGAAAGAACCATGAGACGGTGTAAGAGAAGTATCTCAGGCAGAGGGAACAACTAGTGCAAAAACCCTGAAACAGAAATAAGCGAGGTACTGTCAAGTGTTTGAAAGGTGATTGGTTAGGTGTTAATTTTTGATAGACTAGTGTATGTGGATTTAAAGACCCTGCTATTGATAACTAGAGGAAAGACTTACAATGACTCAACTCACCCTCAGAAAGTTTGCTAATGTAAGCAGTGTTAATTCCAGATGTAGCAGAATTATGGATTATTTTTATTTTTGCTTCTTTGTATTTTCTGTTTTCTTGCTTAATAATAAGCCATTTATTAAAAGAGACAAAAAGTCCCATGGAAGATGTAGAAATGCATTTAAGGGCTTTAGGAAAAGTAGATTTGGAAATGACAGACAAAATTCATTGTAAATTAAAATGCACTGGAAAACATAAATGTGATTTTGGTAGAATTGGAGAAGGTAGGGCTAAAGAAAGGCGGGATAGCCCGGGTGTGGTGGCTCACACCTGTAATCCCAGCACTTTGGGAGGCTGAGGTGGGTGGATCATTTGAGGCCAGGAGTTTGAGACCAGCCTGGGCAATATGGCAAAATCCCATCTCTACTAAAAAATTAGCCGGGTGTGATGGCGCACACCTCTAATCCCCAGCTACTCAGGAGGTGGAGATTATGGTGAGCTGAGATTGTGCCACTGCACTCCAGCTTAGGTGACAGAGGGAGACTCTGTCTCCAAAAAAAAAAAAAAAAAAAAAAAAAAAAATAGGTGGGGAGGTGTAAAGTCTCTTCCCTTTACTTCAGCCTTTACTTCAGCCAGTGGCTTGCTTTGGAATAACAAAAGAATCTAAAAGGATCCAATGTGACTTCATACTGTGACTTATTAAGTTATTGAAAGTAGTAGAAAGTGCTGCTACAGGTACAGAATAAACTGTCAGGAAAAGGGGAATTAGAAATGAGTAAATGACAGTCTTCTGTCAACTAACTGTGCTGAAACCTCAGCGTTTCATAAGACAGAGGATGACTGGATCTATGTACTCAGGTGCCACTCACTCACCCTCCTGTTCTTGGTCCCTGTCCAGACGGTAGGCTGGAGTCTGTTATTTATTAGCGGTTTTTAGGTTGTGGCCTCCAAATTTGTCCTTAGCTTATGTCTGCAGCAGTCCCTAGAACCTCAGCTCGCCAATGGCCAACCCCCAGAGAAACTCTGACTTGAGACACAAGTCAGAGTAGTTGGGGCAGAAGACAAGCTTCTCTCTTTTCTGAGTGCTGTCTACTCTCTGCCACTTACTAGGCTGTGCCTGGGCAAACTATTCCTCTGTCTTGGAGTCTCATACTTTCTACTCCTGAAAATAAAGAGGTTGGACTAAAATATTTTTAAGATCATTTCTAGCTCTAAACTTCTATCTCCACAGTATGAAAATACTAGCTCTAAACTTGTAGCTCTAAATTTCTAGCTATAAACTTCTGTCTCTTAGTATGAAAATTCTTGTGGCTATATTTTGCTGTGAGAGATGCGTAGTATTGATGATAAGCAAAACTGGTCCAGTGAAACATTCAAGCATGCATAGACCAGAGACAATAGAATAGTTGATATACTAACTTTTGCCTTCCCTTTCCTTAGCCCCTTATACAGAAATGTTAATGTTGGTGACATTTTTAGGAAGCAAGAGCTGGCCAGTAGACCTTGAACTCTAGTTTATCACTGGACATGGGGGAAAGTTTCCCATAAGCCTATGGGTGGAAGAGCCTTTCGAGAATGTCCCTGCTTCCCGCATAATCACTGATAACAAGCTCTCTTCTTCTTTGATGGGAGGAAGGTTTAGAACAGGAAAACACAGGGTACCTAAAGAGAAAGAGTTGTCACTAAAAGGTGATGGGGAGATTTGCCAGTGTCATCACATGTTTGTAATAAGGACTGATCATGTGTAACTTTTATTGTTTGGGAATGGACAGAAGCTGTAGGAAGACATAGCTTCATTGTGTGAGGACATCCAGCAATGCAACATGGTAGGAACACTGACACGGAGGTGTGCAGTTCATACCAATATGTATATTATTTGGCGCTTTTCCTTGTTGATGTTTTAATATTGATAATATCATAAAGAGACATTTATTCCAATAGGGCTTATTAATTGACTGTAGTGGGAGTAGGAAGTGGAAGTCTCTTCCCTTTACTTCAGTCCATGGCTTGCTTTGGAATAACAAAAGACTCTAAAATGATCCAGCGTGACTTCATGCTATGACTTATTAAGTTATTGAAAGTAGTAGAAAGTGCTGCTGCAGGTACAAAAGATATTAAAAACATTAATAAATTGAATAAATTACCACTTCTCTGTGCCTTAATTTCCTCATCTGTAAAGTGGGAATAGCTTTTGTAAATTGTGACTTCTTTAAACATATGTATTAATAATAATTAATGAATTTAATATTAATAACTTATAAAATGGAAGTTTAGTTGAGTGAAAGAATGAAGGCAGTTTTTCAAGTAGTTAACCCCCTCCTGTGGGCCTATTTATTCAGCATGAGTTTCTCACTGATTATTTGATTAATACCAACTGTATTATTTATATTGGCTATGTCCAGGATATCTGAAGATAGGCAAGTATTTATAGAGGTTTATATTTGGAATTGAAAAACAGTAAGAGCAGAGTGCATCGGTGCATAGGAAACCCAAAGCTTTCAGATGAATTTTGGCAGCAAGGGTGAAATCTCTCTTGAGCATCACCGAGTGTTTGGAAAATTGGTAGAGCCAATCAGTTTAGGGGAAGACCAAGGAAAGAGTTCTCCAACTTGTTTTCATTAAAATAAACTTTTAATCGGAAATGAGTGTTCATGTAATCTGGTATCAGATATCCTGGTATCTTCAATGGAATAAGCATTTAACTGTTTTTTTGTACTTTTGTATTGTACAATGAAATTGCTCAATTCAGGAGAGTGATACAGAGTTGAAATATATGAATGACAAAATGAAGTTTTCTTATATGTGACTCGTGCTTGGTGACAACAGGAAATGAACTGAGGATTGAGGCAAAAGATACTTGTGGCAGTTTGTGCTTGACCTATATGAATTAATGATTGAGACATAAGTTACAAGGAAAGTAAGACTGTCCCCAAATGAGGTAACTGAGGGGGCTCCACGGGAAGGGAAATGTGGCAGGCATTATAAATCAAGATATTTCTAATCTTTTCATAAAATGCATCAGGACAATTGGACAGTCCTTTAAAAGTTGGCATATTACCAACCACATCTAGACATCCAGCAAGCCTACTACCATCAGTTACAAAGAACATTTTGTCCAAGACACTCCAAGCCAACAACATGCAGTAACAGTAGCTTTAGTGACTGAAAGGGTGTAAGGGGGATAATGGCATACCCATGAACAAGAGGGTTCCACAAGTTCTGCCTAATGCTAATCATAAAGTTTTTTTTTTTTGTGCACTATATTCTCGGTTTTGTTAGAATCACAACAGGAGACACTTACAGGTTACTGTGTTGGATCTTCTCATTTTACTGAGACTATACTGGAAAACTAACCTACCCAAAGATGCACAACATATCTCCTGCATCCTAGTCTGATGATCTTCCTGCCATAAGGAAGGGTTTACCTTGACGGTTGCACATATTCCTTAAACATACTACATAGGGCATTTGAACTGATGTGAGAAGAACATTATTGTAACCACAGAAGCCATATAATAACAATTTTCTTATGATGCTATGGTGGTCATAATCAAAACAATAGCAGCTTTGTTAAGGAGACAAACCAATGTGTCTCATTATGTGCCAACACCCTTCTACCCAATATATTCTTTCCTGTTTATATCATGCCACCTGAGATGTTTTGAATGGTAGCTACCTAGCAAGAGAGAAATGCCAAGGTCTCTTACTGATCACTTCTAATATGAGTCATATCAAAGCTTGTGTAACAGCACCTACATATTCAGGACACTCCCAGTGGGAAAGAACAGTAAGCACTGTCTGAAGGATACTTTGCGTCTTGAATACATTCCTTCTATGCCAACAGCTGTGGGGGTCTGCTGTGCTCCACGGCTGAAGGTAAGGATCCGTAATGATTTTGTCTTAACAAGGAAGCTGCTGCTACTTTCCCTGTGTGCATTTTTCCACTCCCAAATGGTCTCCCTGTTGGGCCTTGTATGATTGCTCCCATCTTTCCCTTACCCCACTAGCCTTGGAAGATGTCTGTTATATTACATGAGTCCACTGTGACAGCTCCCAGACAATTGCTTTAATTTAGGAAATGCTTGCCAGAACACAGAGTCGGTTTATATCTATATGAGATGGATGAATTACAAGAGCAAATCTGTTTATTTTCCAAGTTTTACAGTCTGCAGGCACGAAATACTTTCAAGCACATGTTGCTTGTTTGGAGATGTATGTTAGTTATATGTTGTAATCCATGGGGGTTCCCTTCCTTCCTCATAACACCTAATATGTCAATCTCTGGTGCAAAATGAGGTATTTCACGTATCTGAGCTATTTAGGTGGCTGGATGCTATCCTTTAAGTATCAAAGTTTGGTTTATTTTAGCCTATTTTATGGCTATCTGCTTGAATGAATTGTATACTACTCCACCTTCCTCATTGAAAGAATAATCCATACTGGTTCTTTCTTCAAAGCTTCAGGGTGAATATGAGCATCAATGATTTTATTGTGTCCTGGCACAGAGCTCTCCTGAGGATCTATTGAGAAGTATGGGACACTTTGGGAGGCTGAGGCAGGTGGATCACCTGAGATCAGGAGTTTGAGACCAGGCTGGCTAACATGGCGAAACCCTGTCTTACTAAAAATAGAAAAATTAGCCGGGTGTGGTGGCACACGCCTGTAGTCCCAGCTACTCCAGAGGCTGAGGCGGGAGAATCTCTTGAACCCAGAAGGTGGGAGGCGGAGGTTGCAGTGAGCCGAGATTGCACTGCCGAATACTCACTGGCCCCAGTCTGTCACTCTACATGAATTCTGGTACCTGCTTTGGAAAGATCTTTCTCTGTCTTGCTTTCATTACTTAGAACTACCACTGTTCCTGTTTGTTCCAATAATCTCTTCCCTTTTTCTCCTTCTCTTTGCACAATCCGCTCACACTCCCCACATCCATCATTCCATGAGGCCCATCTTTTTATTTCCTACAGCTCATGTTTATGCATCGAGAAACTATAACTAAGCATGTTAGAACTGTGTATGCAAGAAGGCTGGGCATGGTGGCTCACGCTTGTAATCCCAGCATTTTGGGAGGCTAAGGCAGGTGGATTCTTTGAGCTCAGCAGTTTCGGACTGACCTGGGCAACATGGCAAAACCCTGTGTCTATAAAAAATACAAAAAATAGCCGAACGTGGTGGTGCATGTGCCTGTAGTCCCAGCTACTTGGGAGTCTGAAGTGGGAGGATTGCTTGAGCCCAAGAGGCAGAGGTTGCCGTGAGCCAAGATTATGCCACTCCACTCTAGACTGGGAGACAGAGCAAGATTCTGTCTAAAAAAAAATGTATGCAAGAAGAGGGAATGAACAGATAAAGGTGGCTGAGGGTACTAATGAAGAGAAGTGTGGGAATGGGAGTATCTGAATGTTGACACACCTCATTTGAATGCTTAGGGCCTCTCTTTGTTTCCTTCTTGATTCTAGGCTGTGTTCTAGAACAGTGTTGGTCACACTATTTATTATTGCAGAGCCCTGCATTCTGAAGAGGTGTCAGAGGACACCAAGAAGAGAGAGAGAGGAGTGTGTGTGTGTGTGTGTGTGTGGTTGTAGGTTGCAGTGTTAGGGTCATGGGTTGTGGCAGAGGGAGACCAATGATGACAGCTCTGGAATCTTTACTCTCATTTTAACCAGAGCAGTATCCTTTTACATCATTGTATGCATTGAAGTTCCAGGTAAGATTTCAGACATAAAATCCAACAACCAACAACCAACAAACAAATAAACAAAAAACAGCTACAAAAATCAAACAATTTCTGCTTCTTTGAAAAAAAAAGAGACAAATCTGGATAAGTAATGTGGTAGTATAATTGAGTAAATGCTCAGTTACACTTTCCCAGAATATGCTTTATAGCATGACATTATCACAGGTCTAGAAAATGACATTATCATTTTCTAGATGTTAGGAAACCATCTACTTCAAAGAGTTTAACTTCCTATCAGTGATAAATAACACAGTATTATAAAATTATCAGTGCCATTTTACATAAATTGTACATGTCTTTCCCCTATCTGATTGCACATTAGAGCATGTTTTAGAACAGTGAAGCCCAATAGAAATGTAATATGGGTCATTATGGTATTTTAAATTTTACAGTAGTCACATTAAGAAAACTAGAAGTAGAAAAAAGTAATTGTAATAGTTTAATATTTTAGTTAACTCAGCATATCCAAAATATTTTCATTTTAGCATATAATGAATATAAAAATCACACTGCTTCAGTTTTTAAATTTAAATTACTTAAAGGGGTGTGAAATTAAACATCCAATTCCTCATTCTCACTAGCTACATTTCAAGTGCTCTGCTACATGTGTCTGGTGGCTACTAGATTAAAAAGTCTGATTTTAGAACATTGTTGATACATTGAAAATGTCTACAAAGATTGGCTGGCCCTTCCATGAGAAGAGCTTAAAGCAAAATGTCATTAATTTGGCATCCACTAGTTTGGAATTTATGATAATTTCTTCAGAGTTCAGCTGAAGTTTACAATCTGATCTCTCTATGGAGAAAGGTTTTGCTTGGCACATTCACTGTATAAATCAGACCATAGGAGGCATGTTTAATCCACTTAAGAGTATTAAGTGTTTTGTGGGACTTTAGCACAACATTTATGAATGCAAAAATATTCTGCTCTGCACAGCAGAATGTCCTATATTTATTTAAGGACATCTAACAGGATGACCTTTCCTATATAAGACACATTATTAGCAGTTAGTTATTATACTATTTTGAAAGATTGATGTAAGGCTCATTTCTTCTAAAATTGTCTAAAAATCTTATTAATGTTTTAGCTAGTACTTACCCAAATTAAATAAAACTTCACAAATGTAGTCTATGTTGAACTTAAATATAAAACAACGTAGAGCTTTGCTTTGAGGTGATGACAATATCTTTTTCACAGGGTGGTGAAGTTAAAATGAGATAAGGTACTTCATAAACTATAAGATGTTTCATGCATATTAGTTATTCATTTAGTAAAGATTTTATTTCTTGGCTTTTATAAGCCAGGATTTGTGCTATATGGTAGGGATATAGCTGTGAACCAGATGGGCAGACATGATCCGTGCTCTCATGGAGCTTACAAGCTGGTAAGAGAGATAAACAAATAAACAGGCAATTAAAGTGAGTGCAGTAAGGAACATGATAGGGGAAGCACAAGATGCTAAGAAAACCTTCAGGAGAGCCACATAACCCGGAGTAGTTAAAGGGACAGTCAGGGAAGTCTTCTTGGAAGAAACGGCATCTAGGCTGAAACAGGCAACCTTACTAATCTGACTTCTATTCTCTTATAGTTGACACAGCAGCTATTTCAGAGGAGGCAGCCTGTGCAAAATGCAAGAGGTGAAAGAGAGAGCATGAAGTACTCCTGGAACTAAAAGTAGTTCTGTGCAATAGATGTAAAAAGTCCCAGTGAAAGAGGGAACCATGATAAAGGTAGAGAGGCCAATAGGAATAGATCAAAAAGGACCTGAGGAAGTTGGACTTTATTTTATCCCAAGGACAATATGAGACCATTGACAGGTTTTATGCAGGGGAGTGAGTGACATGATCTGGCTGCATTTTGGAAAAATCACTTTGGCTTCTGCATAGAGAAGGGGATGTGGGAGAGTGAGAATGGAGGCCATGAGATGAGGCCTTAGCTGGGGACACTGGTGGCCTGAAGCAAGGGAGTGAAGGGCGGGAGGCAGAATTTGATAGATATTTAGGAGGTAAAAACCAATAAGCTTTAGTGACTGACAGGACGTAAGGGGACAGGGATAAGGAGAAGTGATGTGGATAACTGGGTGAATGCTGGTACCTGCCTTTCACTAACATACAGAAAACTGCAGGTGGAACAGTTTGCAGGGGTGAGTGTGAGAACATGAAGTCTGGTGTGGCCATGCTGCAACTGATGTCTCTTCGGCAGTGTCCCAGTGGGGATATCCTGTAGTCAGTTGGATTTGTGTATATCCAGGGTTTGGTGAGCTATACTGTCTTTGAAGTTTAAATGGAAATAATTGAAATCTCATCCCACATATAGTGAGAACTTCACTTCCTTCCCAAAGTCTTTACAGATTCTGGAGGGGGTGATTAATGTTTTCCCTCATTGCCTGTAAACTTCAATTCTGGCCGCTGTGGAATTAGTTGAGTTGATGGAGCATCTCGTCATTCTTGTTTCGTGCCACATCAACCCAGTTGTTGAATTCAGTTTCTTTCCCTTAATTTTCACAAAACTCAAACCAAAAACCCAATCATACAAGGCCATTGTGTATGCAGCAGGGCTTCACTCATGATGTACGGAGATGAAAGAAGTTTGGGTGGCAGCAATGAAGTACAATTTATAAATGAGTAACCATCATACTTGTTCTTGAGGAGCCATTTCTGCCAACCTGGGCTCCAACCTCCTCCTGAATTGCTTTGCCCTCTTTCCTTGCCTGTTTCCCTCCTAGCAATAGGAACAAACAAACAAAAGCAAAACAAAGGAAAGTAAAGCAAAACCTCCCACTGTATCATGCAATTAATAGAGATATATAGATACTGGGAGGAGTATAGAGAGTTATTTTTCCAGTGATATGAATGATGCCTCCTAGAAAGGAAATGGCCACAGTTAGTTTTGATTTTAAGTATCCATTTGTTTCCCTTCATTACATATGAGTCTGGCCCTTGAGAGAGGACTAAAGACAGATTTGGCAGTCAACAATAGAAAGTTTCTACTTGAAGCAGTATGAGTGTATGTGATCACCTAAAGACAATGTATAAAGTGAGAAGAGAAGTTGGCCTACAATGGAAACTTGGTGTCCAATATTATTTAAGACTTAAATTTTAAGGAAACCACAGAAGTAAAGGAGTCCTCAAAGGGGGATTGAGAAGGAGGGAAGAGAAGCAGGAGAAAAAGCAGAAGAGTGTGTTGTCGTGTAGGAAGGTACTTGTTAGAAAGGAGGGCGAATCTGGACTGTGTATCTTTGTAACCTAGTGTCTGTCAGAATGCCTGGAGCAGAAGTGCTCAATGAATCGTAGTTGAATTAAAACAGGCTACTTTACCAATCTTTCTACTCTCTTAGAGTTGACTCAGCAGCTATTCTAGTTCTTTTCTATATATTTCAAGTTTCCAGTGCATCCCTGCATTCCCTGCTGTCATCACATGACTTAGCTTGAGGTCCTCTGACTAGTGTTCCCTCAAGTTCTTTTCTCTCCCGCTTATGGCTTATATGGCTTACAACATTTGTCTCTACAATCACCCTCTCTACCTCAACATTTCTTTGTCTCTCTCTTCATTTCTTTGTGTCTTGGAGAAAAACATATTTTTCTTTTGGCAAGGCTCATTATACTGTCTACGGATCCTTTTCTTCAAGGCAACTCTAATCTGTGATTTTGAGGAGCTTTAATGGGCAGCTAACCCTGATTAAGAAAAATTATGAACTCCGTTATTAATAAACTGTCTTTTAAAACATTGCCTCCAAGGTAGTGGTGCTGGGGTGGGGAGAGAAAAATGAAAAGGGCTCATTGTGTTGAAAAAGTCGAGAACTTTTGTTCCATCTAACCTCTTCACTCTCTTTCAACTTGAAACTTCTGGACAGGAAACTATACTTGCAGTTCCAGTTCTTCATAACTCACTTATACTGAACTCCTTATAATTTAACTTCCTCTGTTAGTAAAACTGCTCCCCATTGGATCTGACTTGCCAAGTCAAGGCATTTTTCCTCAGAGCTAATCTCATTTGCAGTGTTTAGTACTCTTAGCCACTTCTTCCCTTCGTTTAATTCACTGATATTCAATTCACTAGTTTATCATCTTTTTTCTCTTCTCTCTTGTGGAAACCTGTCATTCCCTAATGTCCTTTCTAACTACTGTCGACTGTCTTTTGAACTCCAGGCCTGCATTTACACCTGTCTGCTGAACATCTAAATTTGAACAGTTATCTTAACGTCCATATCTAAACATAAAATCATACTTGATTGGATCCGTGTTTTAAAAATGGCTATAGAAGACATTATTGAATACATTTGAATGTGGATTAAATATGATATTAGGGTATAATTGTTAATTTTTAGGTGTGATAATGGTATTATAGATTTGTGAGAAAACATCTTTATTCTTACAAGATACATGCTGAAATATTGAGGAGTAAAGTGCCATGATGTCTGCAACTTACTTTGAAATAGTTTAGAAAACAGACACACACACAAACATATTGGAACTTAATGCAAATATAACACAACATTAAAAATTGTTGAATCTAGATGGCTCCTATAAAGAGTTGCTCATTGTATCATTATGGAATTCATTTATATGTCTGAAAAATTTAGTAATAAATAGTTGGGATGGGCAAAATGTTTATCGTCTCCCCGTCAATCTCAAACCAGCTCCTCCTCCTGATTTCCCTATATCTGGGAATGGCACCGTGGTCTGCAGTATACTGAACACCTATGTAGTATACTGGACACCTATGTAGTATACTGGACACCTATGTAGTATACTGGACACCTAAAGGCTCCTTTTCTGGGAACACCTCTTTCACAGCCCTCCACATGGCTGTGCGATGACATCCTGTGTTGAGTGGCCAGAAGCACATGCCTAATCTTTACCAATCAATCCGCTTTCTTAGATATTTAGATTTGAAACTCAGAAAATCACCAAATGGCTGAAGGTATGAAATAGAAAACTTAGGAACATTGGTTGCCATGATTTTTGTTATATGAAGACAGAGAGTTTGTAGCAAAAGAAGACTGAAGCAAATGAGCTAAGAAGGCCAGAGGCAGGGAATGAAGAGAGGGTCCTACTGACATCTTTTATGACCTCTTTCTGTGGGTCACAATAATAATTTTAGTGGAGAAAATACAATTTCCATAGGTGCTGAGGTTTCTGGTCCGTTCAGAGAAACTCTGCTAAATAAAGGATAATCTCAATTCTTATTTTTTCATATTTAATTTTGTAAATATTTTAGGCCAAATTTTTGGTATTCAAATTAGCTTCTTGCTGAAAATGTAGTTGACGTATGTAACCGTGTATATATAAAATATTTGTACATCTTAACAAGTACAGCTTCTATTTCAACAAGAGACATCCAACTTCTTTATGTACATGTTAATTGTGTGTGCACCACAAATAAATCAAAGTTCATTTTTGCTTCCTTGGTTTCTTCTTAAATTAGTAAAAACAATATTTTTACAGTAATACTATGCTCCACCTATATTCTGTATTTGTATTGCTACTTCAAAAGTAAATATTTTATCTTCAATGTTGAAATAAGTGTTGAAATTAATTGAATTTGCCGTAACATTCACAATAAAGTCAGCTATTTCTCCATCATTAACTTCCAAAGTTTCACATTGACTCCATGAATTGGATGAAAGAAATCAAATAATTTTTGGATATTCTATTTAAAACTTCGAATGACCCAGATTCATCTAGCATCTTTTAATTCTTTGAGAAGTTCTCCTGCTAATGGAACCAACACATTAACAGCTGTACCTTTACTTTTCCTTAAAGCACTAGAAAATTGGGAATGCAAAATGAGTTACATTAATTAAGAACAGTCTAATGATCTAAGTGAAAACCATGCTTCACAGAGCAATATGTAAACCTACCTTCTGCAGCTACATGTCTTCTTTGGGCAGAGTCTTCTTAAAATACCCACTAACTTTTCAAGTAGATACTGATGCATCTCATCCTATTTGTGTCTTCTGGTTGTCAGGTGGGCATTGATATCACTTTGTCTCCCATGGCGGAATGTAAATGTCAGTAAGCATTTTGTGCGTATTTCCCACTAATCCTCAAATTTCTTGAAAAATGGAAATTTGGTACTTAATTTTTCATCAAATATGATATTCTATTTTTTGAGTGTATTATTTCCCAAGGGGTTATTATGAAATAAAAAGCAACATTGTCAAACAATAAAATAAATTATTGTACATTTACACCGCATAGCAAAGGACAGATCCACTGTAGCAAGAGTGATCAGATAACTTTCCATATGTCCTATGGCAAGACTACTGTCACTGCTTCCCACACATATTTTATGTACACCTAACATATCCTGCTTTGAACAGCTTACAGGTCAAGACTTGGACCACAGCACAACTGAGTTGCTACATACAATGGCCAGCTAGATCAACAGAAATAAATAGTTGTACTATACCATTTGAAACCAGAGGAGGTAGCTATCTTTAGCACCTCATGTCAGAGAGCACTTCATTTTAGCAGTAAGTGTGCTGCAGGGTTTCCTTGAAAGGGAAGTGTTAGTCACGGATCAGCAGAGATGATCATCGTTTAGATTTAACAATGTGTTAAAGTGAGAATTCTGCACTCTGCACATATATTCCTGTCTTGTACTACCAGAGGAAAACACAGCAGAAACTGGATTCATAGAGGATACCAAACATATCCTAATACATTTTAATGCAAGTATTAATATTTATTTATTATTATTTCTTCACTAAAAGAAATCACCAGGACAAAGGCTAAACTCTAGGACAATAGATATATACTAGTATTATCCTAGGCAACTGGCACATATAATGACCCTATGTTTAGCTCAACTAAGGAAAACTCACATTTCACACAAAAGAATCTTCATTCCTTTGAACTTGCATCCTACTTTACCATGTTTCTAATTCAGTTTTCTTTCTCCACAACCTCACAAGACTAAGATCCTTAAGAGAATGGATTGTATTTTGTTCCCGTTCAGGGTTCCCACGCCTCTGATATCGAGGTCTTAGTCAAGGCTAACTGTCTAGTCTTCTCTTTGGAAAAGTCAGCTTGACAAAGTCAGCAGAGCTTGGGCTTACCTCTACTACTTTCTAGCTGTGTGACCTTGGAAATCTACCCAGTTTTCTCATCTGTAAATACGGATCAAGATGCCTGTAAGTGAGTTGGATTGTTGTCTACCAAGCATCATCCCCAACCTTCTCTAAATTTCTCCGTCTCACAGGGGAGAAATCTGGAGGAACATTTCACAGAATCCTTTTCCAGCATGACGCTGGGTTAAATCTGCCAGTGAGTGGGACTTGTATGAGTTTTGAAAGGCAAAAGAGAAAAGAAAGCTGGCTCATTTGCAGCATCTTTCCTTTGCTTGACCCCAAAAGCTCCTCTGGAAACTACCCCACTGAAGTGCTTCAGCAGCTGAGATCATCACAGTGACCTTCTTGGGATCTCTCCCTTTTAGATTTATGAAAAGTGGCCTTCCTGACTTTCACTCTCCTAGCATTTCCAAAGGTTGAGAAGCTTCTAATTCTCTATATTCTTTTTTTTATTATTATTATACTTTAGGTTTTAGGGTACATGTGCACAATGTGCAGGTTTGTTACATATGTATCCATGTGCCATGTTGATTTCCTGCACCCACTAACTCGTCATTTAGCATTAGGTATATCTCCTAATGCTGTCCCTCCCCTATAATCAACCTTTCCATTTGAAATAAAGAGTAACTCTGTTTTCCTGACAAGCCATATCTGATCCCTGGGGTTATTATAAGGGTAATAAAATTACATACTATGTGTAAAGCACTAACCACAGAACCTGACAGGTACCCAGTAGATGCTCAATCAACAGTAGCTGTCCTTATTGTTATTATCATCAGTAAAATGTATTAATTTATTCTGTTGCTCACCTTCTCTCAGGACAACAGCTTGTGTTTTATCTTTGTATCTTTGAATATTTTCTCTGCTCAGAAACCTCTGAAGCATGGTCATAGGTGGGAGGACTGCATATATTCTGTGCATGTCTCCAACCTGCCCCATCACTGACAATTGTTGGTTCATAATTCTCTTTCTAGATTTCTGGACCAGGCATAGTAGGAGCTTTATAAGGATTAGACCTGAACTTTAATTTAGAAGAGAAAAGTAGTGGATGAGGAGAGGAAAGACTAGGGTATTCTCCCTGGTGAAGAACTGATATAGAGAGTCAGCCAGCTAGGGAAAAATGACTCTACCTTGTCCTGATGCTAAAATCCACCTAATTCTCAAATACTGCTCCAGACTAATTTGTGATGACACCTCCCTGTTATCAAGGGAGATCGGGTGGCACTTCCCTTCCTTAGTCTCATATGCACATGCTATGATTTGAATGTTTGTCCCTTCCAAAAGTCATGTTGAAAGTTAATCCGCAATGTGGCAGTATTGAGAGTTGGGTTCTTTAATAGGTGATTGTGTCATGAGGGCTCTGTCCTCATGAATGGATTAATTCATTCAGAGATTGATGGGTAAGTGGATTAATGGGTTATCATGGGAGGGGAACTGGCAGCTTTATTAAGAAGAGGAAGAGAGACTTGAGCTGGGCCACTCAGGCCTCTCACCACGTGATACCCTCCACCACCTTGGGACTCTGCAGAGAGTCCCCACCAGCAAGAAGGCCCTCACCAAATGCGGCCCCTTGACTTTGGGCTTATTAGCCTCCATAACTGTAAGAAATAAATTCATTTTCTTTATAAATTACTCAGTTTTAGGTATTCTGTTATAAGCAACAGAAAACAAAGACAACACAATTTGTAACTTTTTAGTTACAAATTTTTAGTTACAAATTGTGACTCTTTAGTTACAAATCTGATCTCCCTCACCAATATGGATGTTGATAAAATAAAGAGAAAACAGAATAGTATTTGCTCTAAATTCTCATATCCTCCCTACCCTCTCCCCCATTCCCCAATCACCTCTTAGAACTACAGAAAGCCCTCAACTTAAAATCAACTTAAGATTTGTCTACTTCAGGATGATCTGAAAGTGATACACATTTAGCAGAAACTGTACTTAGAAGTTTAAATATTTCTTGGGCTAGTGACATACTGTGTGATGCTCTCTGATAATGCTGGAAGCAGCAGCAAGCTACAGCTTCTAGTAAGCTATGTAATCATGAAGGTAAACAATTGATACTCTATAGTGGACTGTGTTGCCAGATGCTTTTGCCCAACTCTAGGCTAATGTAAGTGTTCTGAGTTTAAGGTAGGCTAGGCTAAGCCATGATGTTTGGTATATTAGGCATATTAAATGCATTTTCCACTTAGAATATTTTCAACTTTTCAACTTATGATAGGTTTACGGAGATATAGTCTGAAAGTCAAGGAAGATCTGTATAACTCTTCTCGTCATCTTTTGAGTACATTAAGGGAACTGTGAAGATTAAGAGAGTTGGCCTCTTTTGGCTTGCTTTTCTGTTAGACAAATCATGCAAGACAGTTTCTCTTGCAAGATACCCCAGGTATATGCCAGTATCTATTAGGTGGTAGCACATTATAATGGAAATAGCACTGATATAGGAAATAGGAGATCAGAGTTCTCAACCTAGCTATGATATCACACTAAGTAGGATAAATATAAACTCTAAATAGCCCAATGTCAGATCGGGTCAGATTTTTGCCTTTCAGAGGAAGGGACACTTGAGCTGAGTTCTGAAAGACAAGATGGAGCCTGCTATGTGAAGATCAGAGGGCGGAGAAGTTGAGGTAGAGGGTCAAGCTAGGGCACTGTTGGTGATGTGGGAATGTACTCGGCATAGGTGAAACACAGGAAAGGCCAGTGTGGCTGAAGGGGAGGAGGTAAGGAATAAAGTGGTACAAGAGAGTTAGGAGAGAGTTAGGACTCAGGTCATAGAGGGCCCTGCTGGCTGAGGTAAGGAGTTGGAATTGTATTCTAAGTGTAGTAGGAACATTTGTGAAGGAGTCAAGCAGGGGAGTGATATAAGTGGAATTCACATTGAGAAAGTTCCTGCTGGCTGGTTTGTGGAAAGTGGAGATGAGCAAGGGAGACAGAGAGCAGGCCTGGGAGATGCGGGGGTTGGGGGGGCGGAACACCAGGAACTGTAGCCAAGGAAGCCACAAAAGGGGTTTCAAAAACAAGGGTGTGACCAACTATGTTGAAAAATGATGAAAGGTGGAATAAAATGAGAATCAGAAACTGGCATTGGACTTGGCAATGTGGGATAAATGACTGCCCTGAAAGTGGTCTCAGTGGAGAGGTGGGGACAGAAACATGATTGGAGTGGGCTGAGGAGAGAATATTCCGCTGCTAAGGGAAGCAGAAAGTTGGGGTTGTGGTTGAGGAGAGATTTGGGATGAGGGGATGGTGGGTGCGTGCCATAATATGAATGTATGGCTAGGGTTAGGTGTGGGACAATGGTTAGAAAGCTAGTCAGAAAGAGGATGGGGTGGGGAAGTTGTACGACCTGAACATCAGAAAATGTGACTAGCCATAGTTGATAGACTTCAGCCCCAACTGATGCTGCTAGGATTGCCAATCATAATTCCTATTAGCTCGGAAAGTGTGCTTTAGGCTTTCTCCTGCAAATGTACTGGAAATAATTATAATTTAAAACATTTGGGAAAATGTCAATGTCTGAATGCAAATGCTTCCAAGCTCATCATTCCTGCGAGGTTACCTCTTCCCTTGGATAAAAGTTTTTGTCTGAGGTAATTTACCTGTTACTTAAAAATTCCTGAGCTTATCTTAAACCTGGATGGTTTTCTACTTTGCTCATGGTTTTGAAGTTTATCCCTATGAAATTGGAATTACCTGGCACTTCTCAAAATGAAAGGGAGCTTACTAGAAAGCTGCATAATTCTTTCTCTGGGAAATATAAAATGCCAAAGGCATTCTGGTTTGCTTGGGTACAGTGTAAAAAGGGCAGTTCCATTTTTCAGCCAATTGTTTGTCTAGCATTTCATAAACATTTGCTGAGGGTGTACCACATGCAGGACTCTGGAGAGTGTGCCAGTGAATCAGGCTGCAGGGTATTTTTTTCAAGGATTTTTTTTAGTTTATTTAGAGAGATGACTAATTATTATTATTATTAATGTGCTAGGCATTCTGCTGAATACTTTACTTATGTGATCTCACTGGATCCTTATCAGTGAAGTGGATTCTCTTAGTATCTCACTTCACAGATGAGAAAACTGAGGCTCAGAGAGCTAAAATAACTTGCCCGAAAACACACAGTTTGGGAGTAGGTGGGCCAGGATTTGAGATTTTAAGCAGCATCATCTGACAGAACTTTCTGTAATGATGGAAATGTTTTATATCTGAACTGCCCAATATAGTAGTCATTAGCCACATGTGACTATTGAATAGTAAAAATGTTGCTAGTGAGACAGAGGAATTGCATTTTAAATGTTAATTACATTAATTTAGATTCAAATAGCTTCACGTGGCTAGTGGCTATCATTACAGACATTGCGGCCCCAGAGTCTGAGTGCTTTCCACTATACTATGATGGGTCACTATAAGAATTGTGTGACGAGAATGGCTGTTTCTTCTTTGTTCCCCAGCTTTGGGTGAACTAGCATGCTCTAGTCCATAGAGTGTTGAATGTAAGCTCCAGCCTTCAGCACACATAGCAACCAAGGGAAATGATGAACAACATCGCCTAAGTAAATAAAGTGTACAACTCAGCTGAGGAGGCTGAGACTCTTGTTGTTCTGGGGACTTCTTTTATTGGTGTATTGGTCTTGACCTGATAACTTTGAGTTAGCTCTAGTCGGGAAAACCAATTTACTCTAGGTGTCTCAAGTAGCAAGGGTTTAATATAGGGAACTGATTTCACATATGTCGGAGTTCCCAAAGAAGCAGGATGCTAGAGCCAAAGCTGTTCTATATTGCTGAAGCCATTTCAACAGTAACCTCAAATAGTAATGAAGTCTGTTCTTTCCTCCGCTTACCTTCTAGTCTCCTGCTAATTCCTCTTATGAACAGAACCAACAGGGAGCCAGCTGGCATGAGAGTCTGAAAAATGTGGTGTGTGGAGTCCCAGCCCCAGGATCACAGAACAGAGTAGAGAAAGTGGGTTTGAGGCTGAGAGAAAGTGGGTAAATAACCAGTATAGTTTTAAAACAGCTTGTCAGGTCTGAATAATCCTTCATAATTATTCTTTAAAATCCACTGAATCCAGGAAGGCCATCAGTTCTCTATGACTAGCAGGATAAGACAAGTATCATTTTGGGGTCTGTGGCTTACCATATACTGGGAATCTGTACGCCCAACACATTTTACTGAGGTCTTTGAAACTGACATTTGTCAAAGGACAGATTCAAGCATGTGTTTCCCAGATGGCCCAGTATCTTAAGGGGGTAAACTCTTTCGAAGTCCAGTTGAAAACTTATGCCATTTGAGGCTGGGTGCGGTGGCTCACGCCTGTAATCCCAGCACTTTGGGAGGCTGAGGTGGGCGGATCACGAGGTCAGGAGATTGAGACTGTCCTGGCTAACACGGTGAAACCCCGTCTCTATTAAAAATACAAAAAATTAGCCAGGCGTGGTGGTGGGCACCTGTAGTCCCAGCCACTCAGGAGGCTGAGGCAGGAGAATTGTGTGAACCCGGGAGGCAGAGTTTGCAGTGAGCTGAGATCGGGCCACTGCACTCTGGCCTGGGCCACAGAGTGAGACTCCGTCTCAAAAAAAAAAAAAAAAAGGTTATGCCATTTGAATAAGCAAATGCCTCAAAATTTTTTTTGTTCCCACTTACACTTTTTCCCCACCCAGCTTTACTGTGGTACAGTTAGCATACAAAAACTGCATATAGTTAATGTATACAATGGCGAGTTTGGATATATGAATGTACTCATGGTTAAAAGAGTGAATGAATAATTCCCATTCACTCTTTGAACCACTTAAAAGTGGTAGAAGCCAGTGTCATAACTTGAGGCATTATTTCAACTGATATAATCTCAGAGCATATGAAGGCAGTTTTTTCTTTGTTCTCAGTTGCCAAAAGCATTTGAGAAGAAGCAGTGAAAGACATTTGAACTCAAGGTGCAGTGTATATGTTGGTATGCCTGTTCAGGGTAAGGTAGTCCATACATATCTGTACCTCGTGTGATATGGGCTACATGAGCTACAAGATTATCTAATGTGTTCTCAAAGAATAGAGAGAGGAATTGAACAGAAAAATCTAAGCTAGAAATAACATTTTCTCTCTCCATGAATTGGACCTCAGTTGAGCTTACAGTGGAAAGCTTAAAATGGACCGGTAAGACCCTCCACCCTTTAGTGAAAGGTCTGGAAAACTGGACAATAGAACCTTTAAAACTACACGTATCTTTAAAAAATGTGTATATTTAAGTCATACTACAAGATGATGTTTGCATATTGGACAATAGAACTTAATTTGTCCCCAAGAAAAATTGGAGCTTTGAAAAACAGTAGGATCATTTTATATTTCAGTGGTGATTTGTCTTTCCAAACGTGAGAGTTTTCTGAACCTCTTCTATTAGGATAGGTAAAGACGAAAAGCAGAACATTGTACTGAACTAGCTACCATTTATGGAGAGACAACTATGTGCCAGGTACTGTGTGAGGTTCTAAATATAGACCTTGTATAATTAACAACTCTGCGAGATACAGGTATTAACCAATTGTAAAGATGAGAAACTTTCCTTGAGGATCTTCCTCAGACACAGGGGAGCACTCAGTGAATAACCCAGCAATTCAGAGTTTTGGACTCTTGCTACCTAAAGGATGGTCCCTGATCATCAGCACTGGTATCACCTGAGAGCTTGTCAGTTACTCAGAATCTCTAGTCCCACCCTCCACCTGAATCAGAATCTGCATTTTTAACAAGATCCCGTGGTGATTCATAAGCACGTGAAAGTTTGAGAAGCATGGCTCTAGAGCGGGAGTCAACAATATTTTTTCTGTAGAGGGCCAGAAAACATGTATTTAAGGCTTTGCAGGCCATATAGTCTCTGTCAGAACTACTCAGCTCTGCCCTTGTAGCAGGAAAGCAGCCACAGACAACGTGTAAATGAATGAGTGCGGCTGTGTTCCAATAAAACTTTATTACAAAAACAGGTGGTGTTGAGCTGTATATTGCCTGTGGGCTGAAGCTGGCAGAGCTCTGTACTAGATGGTCCATATTCTACCTCTTCCTGCCATGTTAGATTGGGACTGTTTTCTTTACCACAGTCTTTGACACAGGCCTGTCTTGCTGGTAGATTGCTTTGCTGTGCGAATAAGAAGCCCTATTCACTGCAAATTCAAACAAAAGAAAGAATATGTGTGCTGGAGGCAAGGCTGCTCTTTTAACACAGAAGGCCTTACAGCGTTTGGCTCCAGTTCAGGGCCATCTGTCAGTTGTGCAACCACAGGAACATGCTTAGTTGGGCTACTGAGAGTGGATTCAGTTCTCAGAGCTGGATTCATAGTGACCAAATTTATGTGTGTAAAATGTTTTTATACATTTTACCGGTGTGTAAAAACAGGATGAGTAGTTATTAATGTCCCCAGAAATAATTTTCACAGGGATGAGAATATGCACTGGGGTGACCAACATACTCTTTTCCTTTAGGTCAGCAGTACTATGCAAAACATGTGCCTATTGCATTTTTTAGGGGGGAAAGTTGGTAGTTGGCGTAGATTGCTAAAGAGATCCATGAATGATGCAAAGAAAGTTAAAAATCATGGTCATGGGTACACTGACATGAAAATCCAAATAGTAATTTAAATCCCAATTTATTACTTTAAAATGAGAACTGTTAATGTTGTGCAAGACAATATTTTTCCTCTGAGAAAATATATAGAACCTCAGACGTTATAATCATATAACCTCTGCTTATTTCCCTGGCATTTTAAACAACCCTCTCCTCTTTATTTTGTCAATTAATGCAGCACATTTTTTGCCTCTGGGGAAAGGTGGCAGACTAGAATGAAGAAGTCAATTCTTGGCTTTTGACGTTCAAAAGCCTTGCCCTGGGAAAGGTGATGAGTGGGAAGGAAGAACCAGAGCAGTAATCGTGAACTTTAAATTTGGCTCTGATGAGAGCACAGTTTCTCTGTTTCAACTAAGGATTCTTTAGACTAAGGGAAAGGAAGTCAGTGGGAAGTCAGAGAGCTTAAACTTTGGTGGGGGCCCTTGAATAAGTGAGCTTGCCTTTGCCTCCTTAGGTTGAGCCCCAGAGATGGAGGAGCACAGTGATAATTTTAAACAGTTCTGGAAATTTGGGAGTAGAGGGGGCCTGTGCTTCCACCTCCCTTTTCCCAAATAGAGTCTAGTGAAGCAGTGGGACCCCAACGTAGAAATGTCTGAATGGTGAGGTTAGTGGGTGGGCTTGAGAAAGCCTCATATAATGTCCCGAATTGCAAAGGAGTGAAGGAGCAGCAGAATATTCCTTGTGCACCTGAGAGCTACACAGACATAGCATAGATAAATGGTCAACTTGAAGAGACCTTGTGGTCAGGACAAGAAGGATGTGGCAGTGACCTGTGTGGACTGAGGACCAATGACCAGATGGGAATGAGGACCACTTAGTGGATGTGAATGAGAAGAATTGAGACCCAGAACAAGACTCTGAACCTATCACACTAATGTCTTCTCACTAACTTAGCAACTCAGGAGAAAGGGAGGAGACCAAGGTTGAATTCCTCCCACTTGGGACTCAAAATAGAAATTAAAGCTATGGAAAAATAAAGGGAACTATTTTTATGTTACTTCTGAGTTTTTGGACAGGAATTCACACTTGGCACCTTGTTATCAGACCCAGTGTACCGTAAGTCTGTAGAACCACATATTCTCTTCTAATAAGCCAGTGATTCAGAACCCTGGCATAACATTTGATTCACCTGGGGAGATTTTAAATTTCTGATGCCCAGGCCATTTCTCAAATCAATTAAGTCAGAATCTCTGTGGTCAGGCATCTCTAGTTTTTAAAGTTTCCCAGGTGATTCCAATGTGCATTCAAGGGTGAGGATGGCAGATATAGGCTGATCTCCTTGGAAAGCAAAACCATAATCAGAAGGTTACATAATGATAATGGAACCAGAGCCTGGTGAATGCATTATATGAATGGAATGTATAATGTTTTAAAGATAAACAAGGATGGCCTGGAAGATGGAGTTAGAAACCCTTATCCTATGACAGGGTTTAGAACGATGCTACCAACATCTGCCTCTGCTACTATTAAATGTCTTCTGCTTCTCTAGGTAATCAAGCCCCCTACTGGTGGACACAGTTTTTCTTTAGTCATGTAAATGGGTTCCATCTGGTTATTGTCCAGTCTTACAGACTTGGGAGACATTCTGTGTTTTAAAGGTGATTGTATATCCCTGCTCTGATTCCTTATATCTTGATTTTAAAGTTTAACTCACAGAGGGTAACCTTATTTTATCCACTTTCAAATTCTCCAGGGATGTTTCACTGTAGCCCCACCTCATTTCAGTCCTGACTACAGTGACATCACAAACCACATCTCTTCAGAAAGGCCATAATAATAGTATCGCCGAAAGGACATCTATCACTGTTTTAAAAAGAGATTTCCAACAACAACTTCTTCCAAAACAGTGTTCAAAGATTATGGCACACATTATTTTGCTGTGTCAGATAACAAAGATGGAGAAATAGCTTGCGAGCATGACCATGTAATCTTATGTCAAATCACGTGAAGCAATACTCTTAAATACCAAGCTGATGGATTTGCTACGAAAGCATTTATTGAACATCTATTGTCTTTCAAAGATTATACTAGTAAAAGCAAAAAATAAGAAAACCAGTCCCTGGCTGAAGAATGACTTGATCTAGTCTCTGATTTTTCTGGGTGCTATCATTATGTCCATATGTGCATCTCCTGGCAAAATGCCTGCATTTTGAAAAAGATCATGATGGGTTTTGATGATAATATGAGGTTCCTCACACCCATGCATGCACACACAGTCATACACATATTACCATTCTTTTTGGCCAAGTCTGGCTTATGACAACACAGATAAAGCCTTAGGTGATGCTTCATTACTTGGCAAACAGATAACTGAGTTAGACAATTTTTGCTTGCTAGCCATTAGTGGGAGGATAGAAATGTGTATTTTTCTCTTTCAGAATATTAGTCCTCAAATATACTGTGATTTTTTCTTGCCCTTAATCCACACAATAGGCAATGTGATTTTAAAGTCATTGTCTTACTTCTATTTGAAAGTTTTAATGTCTTCTCACTGCCCTTAGTATAAAGTCTAAATTTTACAACATGACTTATAACTCCAATCCCTCAACCCTTGCAGAAAGCTTTCTTTAATTTTCTACCCCACTCCTACCTTCACTGGGTTATATATTCTTTCTGGGTTATCCATTCATAGCACATACTACATTTTAATATGATTGCTTGTTAAATTGGCCATCTTCCCATTAGACCATAAGTTGAGATATTTACAATCTTATCCCAGGAACTTATCGCATGCTTGCATATAGTAGATGCTGAATAAATGTTTGTTGAATACATGAATGAATGCCTGTTTTCTCATGTTTGTCTTCTCCGCTAGACTATAAGTTCCTGGAGGATTTTAATATGATTGCTTGTTAAATTGGCCAT
>NW_026652282.1:129383400-129386795 GCF_009828535.3 Hylobates moloch
TCTGCTACTATTAAATGTCTTCTGCTTCTCTAGGTAATCAAGCCCCCTACTGGTGGACACAGTTTTTCTTTAGTCATGTAAATGGGTTCCATCTGGTTATTGTCCAGTCTTACAGACTTGGGAGACATTCTGTGTTTTAAAGGTGATTGTATATCCCTGCTCTGATTCCTTATATCTTGATTTTAAAGTTTAACTCACAGAGGGTAACCTTATTTTATCCACTTTCAAATTCTCCAGGGATGTTTCACTGTAGCCCCACCTCATTTCAGTCCTGACTACAGTGACATCACAAACCACATCTCTTCAGAAAGGCCATAATAATAGTATCGCCGAAAGGACATCTATCACTGTTTTAAAAAGAGATTTCCAACAACAACTTCTTCCAAAACAGTGTTCAAAGATTATGGCACACATTATTTTGCTGTGTCAGATAACAAAGATGGAGAAATAGCTTGCGAGCATGACCATGTAATCTTATGTCAAATCACGTGAAGCAATACTCTTAAATACCAAGCTGATGGATTTGCTACGAAAGCATTTATTGAACATCTATTGTCTTTCAAAGATTATACTAGTAAAAGCAAAAAATAAGAAAACCAGTCCCTGGCTGAAGAATGACTTGATCTAGTCTCTGATTTGTCTGGGTGCTATCATTATGTCCATATGTGCATCTCCTGGCAAAATGCCTGCATTTTGAAAAAGATCATGATGGGTTTTGATGATAATATGAGGTTCCTCACACCCATGCATGCACACACAGTCATACACATATTACCATTCTTTTTGGCCAAGTCTGGCTTATGACAACACAGATAAAGCCTTAGGTGATGCTTCATTACTTGGCAAACAGATAACTGAGTTAGACAATTTTTGCTTGCTAGCCATTAGTGGGAGGATAGAAATGTGTATTTTTCTCTTTCAGAATATTAGTCCTCAAATATACTGTGATTTTTTCTTGCCCTTAATCCACACAATAGGCAATGTGATTTTAAAGTCATTGTCTTACTTCTATTTGAAAGTTTTAATGTCTTCTCACTGCCCTTAGTATAAAGTCTAAATTTTACAACATGACTTATAACTCCAATCCCTCAACCCTTGCAGAAAGCTTTCTTTAATTTTCTACCCCACTCCTACCTTCACTGGGTTATATATTCTTTCTGGGTTATCCATTCATAGCACATACTACATTTTAATATGATTGCTTGTTAAATTGGCCATCTTCCCATTAGACCATAAGTTGAGATATTTACAATCTTATCCCAGGAACTTATCGCATGCTTGCATATAGTAGATGCTGAATAAATGTTTGTTGAATACATGAATGAATGCCTGTTTTCTCATGTTTGTCTTCTCCGCTAGACTATAAGTTCCTGGAGGATACGGGTTGTATCTTTTTCATCTTCAGGTGTTTGATGTCTATCACAGTGCCTGGTACAAAATAGGAGTTCAACGTCTGTTAAATGGGTAAACAAATGCTGTTCTTTCCTTGTAGAATGTTTTTCTGTCCCCATGATCCTCTTTCTTTCTCTGTCTATAGAATGTCTGCTCCTCAGGGCCCTGCTCAGTTATCAAATCTGCTGTGCAACTTCCCCTGACACCCACAGGCAGAGCCAAGTCAGTTACTGTCACTTCCTCTCTGCACAATTACAGGGCTCCAGCCAGGGTGTGTGACCTGCACAGTTACACAGGGCTCTGTGCTTTGAAGTGTCTCTCACTTTATTTAGTGCTCTGCTGCCACATTCTTAGATAATGCACAAGGATTTTTGGATAAGGGACCTTTCATTTTCATTTTGCCCTGGGCTCTGCAAATTATGTAGCCAATAACCAATCCTGATTCTAGCACAGTGCATGGCACCTCACTTGGAGTTCAATAAATGATTATTGAATTGTCCATGGTTTTTCCCATCCAGAACAGGAACCATAACAGTGTTTCTGTTGAGATTCCTTTACATGATTTCAACACCTTTATCAAAATCTTAGTACACTCTTAGATCTTTCTCGATTCATACTTTACATTTCATTCACTGAAACCACAAAGGAAATGTTCTCATCCTTGAAGAACAAACCCTTCTCCAATTTGCATTCATTCAAATGATCATATAGAACACAGAAAGTACTTCATAGTTTATCTTCAAAAGAGCGGCTTTCATTTGCTGAGATACTCATGTGAGAAAGGAAGGGCAGATGATCTAATAGCATATTCCAAGAAAGTGTATTTTGCCACAGTCTATTCTTCACACACTCAGTAGAAGTGTAGGATTTGGCTTCCAGGAATGACAGAAAAGTCTTCACTTTGATAACACCTCTAAACGGGGTTTGTCAAGACAGTGCTTCTTACCTGAAATAGAAAAACATGTTGCGAAACAAATTGATGCCTTCTCAACCTGATTTCCTATAGAGATGTGATTTAGTAGTTCTGCTTGATAATTCTATTCATTGGTTGTGACTTGTGCAGAACTTTGTTTCTAGCAGTGTGTAGAATTCATCAAGTTTAGTTGCAAGAGTCAAGCAGCTCCAATTCTCAGAACTGGATGAAGCTGACAGAGTATATAGTCCAACGTGTGATTAGGAACAGCTTGAGTTTAATATATCACAGTATTTCCATTGACTTGTTTAAAGAAGTATTGGTTCGATGGCTGTATTTTTTTTATTTGTTCTCAAAGCCTTAGCAAGGAATGCATGGGCATTGGAGACATGAAAGCCGAAGTTTTGCAATCAGCTATGGTCATATAGTTAATTAGTAGCACAGATACCAGGACCATGTTATCATCATCATCATCATTGTGTTAACCACATACACTAGTTTAGGGTTTAACAGTTTCCAAAGTGCTTTCGAATTCACTGCCTGTCTCTGTTATTGCTGAGAGAGTATTAGCTTTCTAGAGATGATGTGTTATTTTCTTCTCACATCCACTTATTGGAGATGTTTCTTTTCAAAATTAAAAGGAAAACTGGAAGAGTTAGAGAAATTTGGAAACTGGGATTGTAAATTAGTTCAACCACTGTGGAAAACAGTATGGCAGTCCCTCAAAGAGCTAAAAACAGAACTGCTATTCGACCCAGCAATCCCATTACTGAGTATATACCCAAAGGAATATAAATCATTCTACCATTAAGGCACATGCACACAAATGGTCATTGCAGCACTATCCACAATAGCAAAGACATGGAATCAACATAAATGCCCGTCAGTGACAGATTGGATATAGAAAATGTGGTACATATACACCATGGACTACTATACAGCCATAAAAAAGAACAAGATCATGTATTTCACAAGAACATGAATGGAGCTGGAGGCTGTTACCCTCAGTAAATTAACGCCAGAACAGAAAACCAGATACTGCATGTTCTCACTTATAAGTGGGAGCTAAATGATAAGAACTTATGAACAC
>NW_026652282.1:129391687-129403639 GCF_009828535.3 Hylobates moloch
GGGGGTTGAAAGTTGTGCTAATTGCTGGTTGCAAACAAATGTGTTGTAAGTTTTCTGAGGATTGTGTGAAGCAGCCAGCTGACAAAATGATTTCTTTCATTACAAAAAGGAAGACAGGTTATTTAAACTAGTGACCTCTCAAGTATTTGCTTATAGGCCATTAAATATTCAACGGAGTGAGAAACTAAAAGCTGCTTAGGAAATGCCAATCAGAAATTAAGACAAAGCAAACCTAAAATCATACTGGTAAATAGACTTTAGATGTTAGGTTTCACATTTTCCATTTTATGGGAAAGCAAGCTAAAATACCGGTGTTCAACACCAGACCCCTAGCAATCCTTGAGAGCAAGCAAGTGAAAAATATTAGAACATTTCATTGAAATCTCTAATTAAACTGCAATTAATATTGATAAGGACAGCATTTTTTTTTTAAATTCCTGTTAGATTCCAAGTTCTGAGGAGGCAGGGACTATGTCTTGCTCATCTTGAAACACAAGGCCTGACATAAAACAGAAATGCAGGAAATGATTCCTGACTGAATACAGAATGTAGAGAGAGACCGGAGCAATGGGAGGAGCATACTTGGTGTGGTGAGTCAGAGAGTAGTTAAGTCTTGACTAGAGCCTGACAACTTGCTCCGGGAAGGCTCTACTTAAGGTATTGTATTCTCCTACCTCTCTTCTCAAAACTCTGCAATGGCTCCTGATCTTACTCAGTGTCCTTAAAAGCCAAAGTTTCTCAAAAACTCTATGTCAGGGGTGTCCAATCTTTTGGCTTCCCTGGGCCACACTGTAAGAGGAAGAACTGTCTTAGGACACACATAAAATACAATAACACTAGCGGTAGCTGATAAGCTAAAAAAATTGCAAAAAAAAATCTCATAAAGTTTTAAGAAAGCTTACAAATTTTTGTTGGGCAACATTCAAAGCTGTCCTGGAGCACATGTGGCCCACTGGACAAACCTGATCTACATAGTTAGCCTGCAGTCACTTTTTCTATTATTCTGCTTCATCTCAACTGACTGACTCTCAGTTCTTTCATCATGACAACCTCTTTCCTGCCTCAGGGTTTTTGTGGGGTCCATGTTTTGGAAAGGCTCATTTCCCATTGGTTTTTACTTATCTTTCAGGCCGCAGTTACTTGTCCATACCTTGATCCATGCAATTTCTCTTTCATAGCATTCTGTTGGCTTTCTTCATGACACCTTCTACAGTTGGTCATTCTGTATTGTGATTTATGTGATGTTTAACTCCCCCACCAGAATATAAGCCCCACAATGATAGAGATCATGCATGTTCTTGCTTATTATTGTATGCTTAGAACCTAGTAAAATGTCTGGTGCATAGTATGTGCTCAATAAATATAACCAATTACCTTCTATCCAATGTGAAGCACAAATAATGTACTCCTGAAGTCCCCGTGCCATTTACAGTCAATGTGTATATTCCATATAGTGTTTCTTTTTTATTTTCTATGAACCGTTATTAAACGTACTATTGTACATTTCAATCAGTGGTGTCCTTGGAAAAAAAAAAAGCTGTGGCATGCAAAGTCACCTTAAAGTAATTGAGTGATTCATAGGTCAGCAGGACTTGAGTGTAGCCTGATAGTAGCAAATCAAAAGAAAAAAATGTAGTCTGATACTAACACATCAAAGGAAATAATGTATTCTTACAGGGACTGTTGGGGTTGTTAGCTCTAGAAGCTTAGCAAAAGATGTCCCAGTGATAGCCATATTAGTCATTGTAAATTAGTACAATGGATTCTGGTTTTAAAAATTAGTAGCTGTGGTTTTGCTTAATGTGGCTTTGCCTTTGAAAAATGAATCCATTCCATTTTGGGAGGGCTGATGAAACATGAAATCAGATTTCAGAGTCTACAAAATTGAAGCCCAGACATTTGATTTACCCCAGTAATTCATCAAGATAATGTTACTCTGCTAGGACTTTTCATAGAGTACTCACTCTAGAACTTTGAAATTTCAATGTATGGAATACCTTCAATCCTTCAACTTTAACTGAGGCTCCTACTGAGTTTCAAACGTATGGCAAGCAATCAATAGGGTACAGAGAAATGCTAAACAAGATTGAGAAGAGTTTCAAGAAAAAGAAAAACTCCCTCAAAATTGAAAATAATTAGTGGGAATTATTCCACATTGCAGTGCAAAATATGTAATTATACTCAGTTCATATTACTACAAATCGGGTTACGCTGATAAATAAAATATACTAATTCCCCTTCATTCACTCTCCTATATTGAACTGCATGTTATGCCATTAAATATCTTTGATCTTCTTGACTTAATAGGCAGTTCTCTTCTTGTGTCATTTTCTTATTTACTTTCGTTCCTCATGAAATGTGTTTAGCAACTCGTAAGATCTCTCCTTCCCACCTCCCTTTTCCTTCCTTCTTTCCATGTTTTCTCTTTTTTTCCTCTTCCTTCTACTTTTATCCGAGCTGAGCTTACAAGTAAGAAGTCTAAACAGCCACTTATAAAGTAATATTAGAAAAATGTCAGCAGGTCTCTCTACTCCTAAAGGAACTACCTGACCCTTCAAAGCAGAACAATGTGATGTGGCCACTGGATGCTCTAGAAATTTGATACCTTGTGTTATATTTCACCTTTACTATACAAGAATAAAAGGTTTTATTTTCATCTCAAGAAAAATACAGTTGTCTGGTCTTTGTCAAGAAAAACCGTTAAAGTGAAAGAAAGCCATTTGTTTGGAAACTTTGGCAAAGATGGCTAGCTGTGAGTTCCAGTTATCTATTGCTGCATGTCAAACTACCACAAAATGTGGCAGCTTAACACAACAACCATTTTATGTTTTGTCATGACTGTATTGATTGAGCTGAATGTGGTGATTCTTCTGCTGGACTTGCTTGGGATCCCTCACACAGCTGCAGTCAGAAGATGACTGGGGCTAAAACATACAAGATGTCTTCAATTACATAGTCTAGCACCTTGCTTGGAAAGGCTGGGGTTGGCTGAGGTGATGGGACCACCCACATCCAATCTCCATATGGCCTTCTTACATGATCACATCATTGGTGTTGCTGGACTTCTTACATGGTGGGACAACATATTCAAGAGCATGAAAGTGGAAGCCGTTATTCTAGAACAGACCTTGGGTCACTTCTGCTGAATTCTATTGATTAAAGCAAGTTAGAAAGAAATTCAGATTTAATGTGCGACGGGGATACCCAAAGGCATGCATACTGTGAGGCATGGCTCATTTAGAGTCAACTCTGGAGAGCAACCATCACACTTAGCAACACAATTTGTATCTCGTTAGGTATTGTTGGATGGCAGCTAGCCAGTCAGAAACCATGCTTTCCAGACCCCATCAATTCTAGTTGTGGCCGTTCACTAATCTTTGCAATGGAATGGGAGTAAAAATTATGTATGTCACTTTGATTCCAAGGCTTTTATGAAATGGCTGTACCTATTCTTTTTTAAAGCTTTTTAGGTATAATTGATACACAAACATTACACATAATTAATGTATGCATTTTGATGAGTTTGCAAATACGTATACACCAGTGATACCATCACCACAATCAATGGCATTAAACTTAACCATGATCACCAAAAATTTCCTTGTGTTATTATTTTTGTGGTAGAAACACTTAACATGAGACCTATCATCTTTACATATAAGCCAGTCACAGAAGGACAAATACTGCATGATTCCACTTATATGAGGTATCTAAAATAGTCGAAATCATAGCAATGAAGAATAGAATGGTGGTTGCCCAGACCTGGGGGTGGGGGAAGGAGAAAATGGAGAAATGTTGCTCATAGGTATGTAAGTTTCAATTATGCCAGAGGAATAAGTTCAAGACATCTGTTATGTAACACAGGACTTACAGTTAATTATATGGTATTGTGCACTTTAAAACGTTAAGTAGGTGTATCATTTTTATTCTCCTTCCATTTTCACTGGCTGGATGCAAATAGTAAGGCCCTTGAAGATGACAAATCTACAAGTTGGAAGGAGCTGAGGTACTTGCATCACTGCATGGAGGAAAGCTGCCTGTAGAAAACATATGCCACTTTGCACTATTATAAGAACAAGACACAGAATTAAGTTGTGTTAAGCTCCTGAAATTTTAGAGTATACATGCTACCACAGCCTAGTATTTTTTTAACCTAATATAGAAATGTGGTATTTGATTAAAGGCTAATTGGTTCTGATTGTCATGCTAAGTATATCAAATATTAACATTTTCATGCCTACTTTGTGGTGACTCTAAAATGCAAATCATAAAAGTTTTAACTGTTTAAATCATAGAGGGAATGCAATAGATGCCTCTGTTGGCTAAAGGAATTTCCCATTCAGAGTCACAACTAACTAATTCTTTCCCTTTTATTTGGACTAAATGTTTGTACTCAACTTGCTGTCATACTGTGAGCTGATATGAAAGCCACTAAAAAGTTGTATAAACGATGTTAGACACTGTAGGTATACTCTATGATAGAGCTTTTTATTGGAGTAAATTATTATCACAAACATGAAAGTTTATGGGAAATTAATCATCGATCGAATCTGGGCATAAATGTTTCATCACAGAATTATTTTGCATATATAAAAAGTTGAGGAGCAATGATAATGGGCATATGAATATGGCAATAGAAAAGCATAGTAGCAATCAAAATAGCTAGTGTCAAAACAGCCACAACACAATGGCAGACTCATATCATCAGGTACCTACCGTAATGCCTGGTATTCCTAGTATCAAAGTCTCATGGTTGGGAGGGGCCAAAAAAGTCATGTAGTTAACATTGTTTTTTTTTTATTGTTAAAACCATAACAAATTGGATTGGGAAAAACATAATTCAAGATCCACTAGAGTGAAGGATAAGCTGGCGCACATATGACACCTGGGACTAAAGTTTCTGCAGGTATGTTAAACTCTCTTGATTTTGAGGAACAAAGAAGTACTCAAGATCCTTCAAGTAATTGGTATGTGGTGTATCTCAGTGAACCCACAGACAGTTGTCACTCAGTATCCAGGGAAGCGGCTCCAAGGACTGGGTTTTCTTGTCACACTCCCTTAGCTGAAACTGTTCACAGATCTCCATTTCAGAACTCTGTCATTAACTGGACTCTGTCAGTTGTCTTTGCTCCTTTTTTTCCTAAACCGGAAGAGAATGACCACTTGCACCCTCCAACCTCTGTATCTCTGCCTATATATACAGCCTTCTCTTCTGGTAATATGGATGACTTAAGCCCAACCCTTCACTTGTACAGTCAATCTCATTCCTTCTTGCCTACTCAAAAACAGCATCGCAGCAATTTTCCCTTTCTTTCATTGTCAATTTTTTCCGTTAACTGGATAATTCCTGTGTGCATAAAAACATGATGCAATTTCCTCATTCTTAAAAACAAACTAAACCAACCAACCAAACAAAAAAACCCACCTTGGCCCCACATCCACTTCTAGATGCTGTCCCATTTCTCTGCTTTCTTTTATAAGAAAACTCCTTGAAAAAGTTGCCTGTACCCACTGTCTTTATTTCCTCTCTTCACATTTCCTCTTGAACCTACTCAAATCAGTGTTTCATCCTCACCACTCTATTAATACAGTTATTGTCAAGGTCAAAGAACTTCTCATTATTGAATTCAATCGTCAATTATCATTCTTTACCATACTTGACTTATGTGTAGTATTTGATACAGTTAATCATTCCTTCCTCCTTGAAATACCTCAACCTGAATTTCAGAACGTGTCCTCTCCTGATTTTCCTTCTACCTTATGGACTACTCCTTCTTCATTTTCTCTGCTGTTTTCTTTACATCTTCTACTCTTAAATATTTGTCTACCCCTGGACTTAGTCCTCAGATCTTATCCCTATCTGTATTAATTCCCTCTTGACTTACCCAGTTCCGTGGTTTAGAATACCATCTATATGTTGATGTTTTTCAAATTTGTATCTCTAGCCTAGACTTCTTCTCTAAACACGAGACTCATATATCTAGAGGCATTCTTAACATCTCCACATTAGTAGATAATGTTGAACTTAATACATTTAACTTTGAACTTAATACATTTAAAACAAGTATGTATCTACCCCAAATGTGACCAATCTGTAGCATTCTCTAAGTCAGAAGATGGCAAGTCCATTATTCTAGTTACAGAGGCAAGAGTTATTCAAGACCCTTTTTTCTCTCACATCCCACATTCAGTACATCAGCAAATCCTGTTGGCTCTACTGCCAAGTATAACCAAAACTCAACCATTTCTTTCTACTTCCGCTATTCCCACCCTGGTCCAAGCTTCCACTACCTTCTTTCTGGATTATTATAATAGGCTCCTAACTTGTTTCTCTAATTCTACCCTTAACCTCTACTATCTAATCTCAATATAGCATCCACAGTGATCCTTTTAAATTTTAAGTCACATCGTGTCAATATCCTTCTCTGAGGCCCCCTGTAGCTTACCATTTCAATCAGGGTACAATGGCCTAGAAGGCATTTGTTACCTTTCCTAAAAATATTTTCTTTCATTTTCATCACCTACTACTTTCACCTTATTCCACTTCAGCTTTCTTGATATTTCTCCCTATCGCTTTCCTTGATTGACTTTTCTCTACAGCTTTTATCATCATCTGTGATACTACTACTTTAACCAATTATTTATTTTTTCGTCTTCACACTAGACAATGAGGGGTGTGTGTGTGTGTGTGTGTGTGTGTGTGTGTGTGTGTGTTTTAGTTCACTATTGTATCCCCTAGAACAATTCCTGGCACATAGCAGCTGATTTAGAAATCTAAGTATTTGTTGAATGAATGTATGAACTACCAACTGGCTATTCTTTATGCGTGTTTTTTTTTTCCAATTCCTATTCTGGTGTTAGAATCTGGTTGGCCTAGAGAATTATCATTGGACCTTCGTACGTCACTGGTTAATCTATATGGATTGGTTGCTTCTGAGTCAAGACCTACTCTCGGTCCATTCAATGGATGGAGGCTATGGCTTCTCTCCTCAGGAGAAGCCTGCAGCCAGGCTCTGTCTCTTATTGTTAGCTGGGATTAAGATAGTTGTAAATTAGGTGGCATAGATTGGATGCTGTGGAGAAAGGTTGGCTTAATGTGTTTGTCTGAAAGATTTCAGGTTATGATCTCAATTAGTAGGTCAATTTATGTTATGTTAACTTCCACTTACAATTGAGGATGGGCTAACTATGCAGATTGGGAAATGAGCAGGTGTATATGGGGGGTAGCAAGCTACAATTTTTCTGAGGTTACAAGTTATGTGATCTCAAAAAAATCACAAACTCTGACCTTCAGTTTCCTCATATATAAAATAGGGGATAATCACAGCACTTCCCTCATAGGATTAATATGAAGATTAAATATATGTATATACATATATATGTATGTATATATGTACATAGTTTAGCACATCATTATAATTGTTAGTAGTAATATTATTATTATGTCTTGAAACAGGGCTCCTTACAAATAATAGAAAAAGCTGTCTAAGGGTGAGAATAGCTGCATTCTAAGAAAAATAATCTGTAACTATCGGTATGGGTTTATTAGTGTTGATTAAAATATCCAGAGTCCCACTGACTTCACAGAGGATGTGTGACTTTAAAATATATGCTAGATAAAGTCTGAACTGTGACTTGTAAGTGTAATAGAATCTGAGTTTATCTTGTGGGTTTCTTCATAGCCTCGATTTAACCATTCTTCCAGAAAAAAAAAAAAAGATTATTTGATTGATTTCTATCCTAAAAGGTATTCTACTTTAGGAATTGGTACCATGTCTCTTGAGTTTGTATTCCCAGTGCCTGGCATTTGTTTGATGAGTGCATAAGAGCAAATAGTTGCATCTTAGGTCTGTGAGTATGCTAACTGGACCAAGAAGCAACTTATATGTTAGTATATGAAAACATGTGATTGTATATATGATTTTACGTTGCATGAAATTAGACATTAGCCCCTGTGAGGATATTAACCCATTTTGGTTCTTGGATTCTATAGATGCAGCAGCTAAGTGCCTGGCAGGCCCTGAATAAATGTTTCTTAAATGAAAGAAGTGTTAGAGGCAGTGTCAAAGAGTAGAAAGATTTATAATTTATTGTCAGCCAGGACAACTTACATGCTCAGGGACCTTGGAGAAATTACTTAATTTACCTAAGATTTGGGTTTCTCATAAGTTAAAAGAGGGATACTAATAGTACCTACCTCATAGGGTTATGGTGGAGATGGAGGAATTGAAGTATGCAAAGTGCTTACTACTCTGTTTGGCAAAAAGTAAGGACTAAATAAAAGTTAGTTGTCATAACTGCTGCTTCTGCTGACATTATTAGCTTCATGTCTGTAACAATTCAGGTTATGATCTCAGTGTATCTCAAAATGTCTGTGGTTTTGGCTTTTGTAGGATAGAATCCATTGGGAAAATGCTAGGCTATGCTGAAGTGATGAGTTAGCTCTGAAATCTTAATGATGTTTCTCTTCATTTCTTGCACTTCATTTGTTGCACATGGGTACAATGCAAGTCAGATGAAACTCCTGGGCAGCTAGCTGTACACCATGAAGGGACTTAGCAATCAGAGTGTCTACCTTCTGGTTCTGTCACTTCAACACATTGTGTTCCATAATGAGGCTGGGAAAGACAGCTAGCGATTAGACAGAGACTTTTAAATGCCCGAGTCTGGAAGTGACAGATACTACTTCTGCTCATATTTCATTTAGTTTACATACATACTCCTCCCTTAATGTAAAATATTCCCTAAAAAGTAAGTTTGAATGGAAATGCAGAAAGGTAAATCAGTATGAAAGTCAACCCCTAGACACTTAGTTGTTTATTGTTCAGTCTACGTAAATGCGGCAGTGCTATATAGAAAATTAAAATTAATTTTAATAAAAAGAAAATTGATATATCCTCAAGTCATATCAATAAAATGTGGAAATCTTAGCTTCAACCCTGAAGGTCAGGCAAGTTTTCTTTGAACTGTTGCAATGGTAATCGAAATCATTCACACATTTTTATAAAAAACTAAATATAGTCATTAATCATCAATTAATAAGTGATCAACTGATGGCTGTCCCATAATAGTGTAGCCTGTGTGGACAAGATTGATGAAGCTCACCTGTAGCCAGTTCTCCTCCCCAAGTGCATAGAAGAATGCACCCTCTATTCCCTTTACATTAAAGGAGGAGTATGTATGTGAACTATTTTTAATCCCTTTATGTAAACTATTCCCATACTCCGCCCTTAATGTAAAGCAAATACTTTACATTATTCTCTGTATTAGTTATTTTCAGTGGAAGGGTCAGTAAGGGTATCTAATTTAAGATATTCCTAGTCCTCAAAGAATTTACATAGTTACAATTCTAAGAAATGAGTTCACATACAAAAAACAAACACTAAAAATGAAGGCATCATGAACAAAAGCCATCTGAAATGACAGAAGATTCAGAAAGAAAATACTTTAGATACTGGAATTAGACAAAAAATTTAAAAGTATACTTATTATATTTAAAATATATGAGCTTAAAAGTGTGAATATACAGAAAGATTATAAAAGTTATCAAGAAGCTTTGATAAATAATGACATAATTTTTAGTAGTAAAATATAAATGAAATTTTAAAACAATATACTTAATACATGTAAGTTAAATTAAATTAATATACTTAAATTGGAAGATAGATCTGAAGAAATTATGGATTTTTCCTTTTGGTAGTGGCAGACTAGATAATTTATACCTACATTCTTTTTCTTTTTCTTTTTTTCTTTTTGAAATGGAGTCTTGCTCTGTCACCCAGGCTGGAGTGCAGTGGCGCGATCTCGGCTCACTGCAAGTTCCGCCTCCCGGGTTCACACCATTCTCCTGCCTTAGCCTCCCGAGTAGCTGGGCCTACAGGCGCCTGCCACCATGCCCGGCTAATTTTTTTTTTTTTTTTGTATTTTTAGTAGAGACGGGGTTTCACCGTGTTAGCCAGGATGGTCTTGATCTCCTGACCTCATGATCTGCCCGCCACGGCCTCCCAAAGTGCTGGGATTACAGGCGTGAGCCACCGCGCCCAGCCACCTACATTCTTTTGCAAGAATATTTTTATATTTAATTCATATTTTAAAATTGTCTTCTTAAAAGCACAAAAGAGCTAAAATGTTAGTAAACAATCACCAGGCAAACATATGGGAGAAGACAGAAATACAGAGAAGTGGACCCTGCATTCAAAACTCCCCTTTTTCTTGAGATAGTTTGCTGATTTGGGATAGGTAACAGAGAAGCTGAGTCTCTTTTTAAAAGTCCTCGCTGATCTAAGAGACAAAAATTGGGTCTAAGATCTAGGAAAAGTGATCTAGGAAAAATAGTAAAATACTCTATACTTTAGATCAGGGGTTGGGAAACTTATCTGTAAAGGGCCAGAGACTAATATCTTTATGGGCCACAAATGGTCTCTAGTTTATTTTGTTGACTATTTTTCAAACTTTTAAAAATATAAAAAACATTCTTGGTCCATGGGTCATATGCAAAAGTAAGCCATGGACTGGAGTTGGCTTGTTGGCCAGGTTTGGCCTATGGGTCACAACTTGCCAACCTCTTCTTTAGACAAAGAACCTGAAAGAAAGCATTGTAAGAGTAATGGCAAACTGAAAGAAAAATGGCGCTTGTCCAAACTGTCAGTGACTTTGTGTCACCTAGGCAGCCAAGCAACTCTCAATCCCTGAAATTGGATTAAATAAACATAGGCTTAAGTGACTGAAGGCAACTGGCAGAAACCAGTGGAAACCTTCTCTAGAAGAAGATACCATTGTCTTTCAAAGAAGTTAAAGTCTACATATATTTTTTTCAAATATAGTATTTGGTACAAAATGAAATATATTTGGACTCAGGAGAAAACAAGACATACTTATAATAAAGAAACAGCAGAAAAAATATAAAATAAAAGTAGGCCAAGGCAGGCGGATCACCTGAGATCAGGAGTTCAAGACCAGCCTGGCCAACATGGTGAAACCCTGTCTCTAGTAAAAAAAAAAAAAAAAAAAAAAAAAAAAAAAAGCCGGACATGGTGAGAGGTGCCTGTAATCCCAGCTACTTGGGAGGCTGAGGCAGTAGAATAGCTTGAACCCAGGAGGCAGAGGTTGCAGTGGGCTAAGATCGCTCCACTACACTCTAGCCTGGGTAACAGAGTGAGACACTCTGTCTCAAAAAAAAAAATAAAATAGAAATAGGATTTCCATTTTCTTACATTTCTGGATGAGATCTTTACTATGTAGATGAATATAGCTAAACCTTTATATGTTCCTCTAGATGAGACCAACTTAAAAATCTTTGCAGAGGATTGGAAAGCATTAAAAATGACATAGATTTAAAAGAGAACCAAATAGAAATTCTAGGAAACAACGATGAAAAAAACAGTAAGAGAAATCAAGTTCTACAGTATTAGGCTTAACAGTTGAAGAATTAGTAAAATAGGTAATAACTCAGGAGAAATAATCAATAAGGAAACAAAAAGATGGAAAATATAGAACAGACGGTAGGAGACAGACAATACAGTGAGAAGCTTAAACATGTATTAAAATTGATGGCCTACGATGAGAGGGAAACAAAAATGGAACCAAGCAACACTGAAGAGATAATAGCTAAGAAGTTTTAAAAACTTCCCTAGTGGAAGTGTGCAGATGCAGGAAGGTATAAAGAATGGTAAAAGTAGAAAACATGAGTAAATCTAAATGACCATTTTACAGTAAGTATAATAACATATTGCATATATACATGTATAAAATAGAAATACATGAAAACCTTAGTATAGGGTCAGTGCATTGTTGCTGAAGAGATAAATGTACTCATTTGGTAACAGAGCATGATTTGAGCAACAAAAGCAAGTTGTTGAAGAATGCATATAGTATGGAACTATTTATAGAAAATTTGATCCCTGAGGAATCGCCACACTGACTTCCACATGGTTGAACTAGTTTACAGTCCCA